>NC_088715.1:54256689-54856689 GCF_963576615.1 Watersipora subatra | reverse complement strand
TTTACGGCATTTCATAAAAAACCTACATGTTATGAAACCCTTTTATAGGTAAAATCAGACCATCAGACTCCTGCCTTTTTCTGCAGAAACAGCTGAATAGTGCAACCAGAAACAGAGAAACCCTAAACCTCTCAAGGTGATAGTAACACTTGACCAAAAGAACTCACAAAATTAAAATATATGTTGCAACAGGTGATGAGTGAAAGTTCATATCGCCCAGAGTACAGAGAGTACTACCATGTATTACGAATGTATACCTTAAAACCTTTAGTAAGGTCAATAGATGGATGATTGTAACTTTCAAGCTTTCATAATTGTAAAAAAGCTAACAATTCTCAATCACTGAAAGGGTAACCTAGATATATAATTGCATAAGAAACACTCAACATGCTGCAAGAGACGCCCAATAACAACCGAGTCTTTGGACAAGAGTTTAATTAATTCTGGCAAGATGCCAATAACCCAAAGCATTTACCTTGTGCTTCAATTGATTTGTGTCATTTCTGTCTTCTCTATAGCTATAAGTGTGATTCAGGATATCATAAATCTTCTGCTGATGCTCCTGGTAGTTGGCCTTGACATATTCGCGCAGAATCTTCCTCTTTTCTTTTTGGGTGACACCTATATGAATGATAAAGCCTCAGGCTTTCCGTGACTAGAATGACTCAACACCTTGGTTTATATTGTGATGAAACGACTGGCAAAAGAAGTGGGCAAGAAAAGCCTCACTTTGTTTTCGCAACGACACAGTTGTGAATTTAACATACTTCTCATGTAGCAGCAAAAAGCACTTATAACATTGTTGCTAGGTTAATTTTCAGTTGCAAAAAACTAACATTATTTTACCGTTATAATTTCCTTTAAGTTTTGTTACTGAAATATCCAAGTTGAGAATTTGTTCATCAGTTTTTTATTTTCAATCTGCTCTAACTGTCCTTTTATAATATACTGCAGCAATGTACATTAATTTATGCTGCTTCAGTATATCATATTATGTATGTTATATTATTATATTATCTATAATTTTAAATCATTATATTACATTAATTTAAATTAATATAATATATTAATTTATTAATTTATTATATTAATTTAGACTGGTCGCATTTAAGTTCACCTTAGTTTTTTAAAAAGTGGTATCTTCTCTCAATAGACTCATCGGATTGAGGAACCAATGGTTTACACAAATTATAAAACCTTCAACGATGAGATTTTTTTAAGCATGACTTCATGAAAGCGTGACTTGAAGCAGAAGATCATGATGTTTCAAAAAGCTTGAACATTATGTTCCACTTTATCAGACAGACTACAATTTTCACCTTCGTCAAGTTGCCTTTGGGAAAGGAGGTGAGAACCTTCAAACTGGGCCACTCCAAACAGCAGCTCTATCTCTGAGAAAAGAGTATCACCGCTCTTCATAAGCTGCTCGGGCTCAGCTTCTAAGATCACCTTGTCTATGACTGGCCCAAAGTCGGTTACAAACTACAAACACAACGCGCAATGCCTAAAGGTTACGGCTGTGTCATACGATGGCCATGTCCCAAGGGCGCTAAGTTGCATCACCTCCCATAAGGATGTCATCAAATGTTTTAATCTGATATGTACTATCAGCGGCACTTTCATATGAAACTAAATCCATAGGGAAATGAGACAGTAACTTTAGACTGTTTGTATAATTGAGACTATTTTTGTAAAGGTCAGAGAAAACACAAATTTAAAGAAAAATGACAAAACTTTTAAAAATATGTCCGGCCGGCCGAAAAATTTTGCTGTCTGAAATATGTCTGAGATATGTTATGAATTTTTTTTATTATTATGTGTAAGCATACACGAATGAAATTGCGATGCAAAATTATTATTGGATGATTTCAAATAGTGGATACTATGATTACTTTGATGACAGCAAGATTCCATGTTTTTAAAAGACAGCGTTTTTAAAATCTTATTATCCGAGCAAAAAAAGTTTACCAAAAAGCTTTCGCTCTGACAACAATGACTAATCACTGTTTTTATAACAAAAATATAAAGCGTTGAGATAAACGCATATTTTTAGCAAAAAAAAAATTATTTATCATTAGTTCAAACAGTATAACAGCTAACCAATAGAGTTATGCAAATAATCTAGTATCTAGGTAAGCCTTCTTACTCCTGGTTACCTTTCAATACTCAAACCTGTTCACTTTTTTAGCAGCAGAAAGTAAAATGGAAAACAGCTTTATTGCAAGTTTTGGCAGAAAAGCTAACAAAAAAAAAAAAATATTACCAATTACCTTATTGGAAGGAGTGTCAGCATTCATAAGGTCATTGTGACTGGCAGCTCTTAAACATACGAGAAGGCCTACTGTGTCAACATCTCCACTTTCTAAGATGCTGACAGGACATCTGACAGCAGTAGCGAGTCGATTTGTTGCCCTCATAGGATTGTCAGCCATTGCCCAAAAACTGAGAGCACTCCCGCTTTGCAGTATAAGACGGTTGAACAGATTTAAACCTACAAGAAAGTCACTATAGATTAAAAACTGTTGGAAATTATAGTATCTTCAAGCCATCACGTTGTTCAATATGATATCTATAAATTTTAATTTTGGTTTGAATGCAAGTGTACAATACTTATGAATTTCATTTATGACGATAACCGCAACACATTTACCACCAAAATCATGCTTTTTATAATTTCAATCTAGTTGGTGATGCAAAAAAACACAATTATTCTAATGCTCTACTCACTAGAAGGCATAAAGCATAAATTAAATGAGAAAAACTATTTCAAGGGTTTTTGAATTGCTAAAAATCAATTCATACGCTAGGTTAAGATCGTAATCCTTAATGATGTCAGATGGACAGAGATGACAAGCTGAAACAACTGAGCCTATGCTAATATCTACTGGTCAGTAAAACCGCTACCTTTGACAAGCTTATGGTCTTACATCATAAGGTAAATACATTTTAAAGCTGGGTATCTATTTCTACATTTCTGCTTACATCTATCACTGTTTGTAAACATAAAATTTTCAATCTCAGTGCTTGACTGGAGTAACACAGATACAAGCATAATTTGGGTTCACGATTTGAAGCTATAATGTTAATTTGTGATCTGAATGGCTGAATAATTTTTATACTTGTCACAATAGCTACAATTAACTTTTAATGTATACCTGCAATATGAAAGACTCATTGCAAGAGTTCCTTATACAATAACATCTAATAGATAAAAGTTTGATGCCAATGAATGCGGGTTGAATCTAATAACATACTGCAGAGAATATATATTTTACCACAGAATGTAGGCATGTTATTATTAGACATCACGTCATCAACGTAAGCTAAAATGGCAAGGGCAGTCATTTTACAGGCAGAATCTGAGCTGGCAAACCAGATGTGAAATCACGCAAAAACACATTATAGAGAACGTAGACATTTTTATAGCCACAGAAACTATATCAAAGGCATAATACTTAAAATGCTTTGCCCATAAACTTGGTTAAAGTAGCTTTATGGAGCACCCAAACTTATCCTAGGGTATTTCTGCTATTGGAGGTACCACCTGTCTACTTCTACTTGGTTTGCCAGAGATTCAAACAGCCCTACTCCATAATCGATTTTCTTGTGGATTTGCAAGACCATCCCCTAATTCTGCATGATTTATGGCTATTGATACCAATGATAGGAGGACTTCAACCGTAATTTCCATATTATTATCTTTTCAGCACACACTAGAGCGAGACCAGGCTGACAAATTGAAGACAAGAGATAATGCAATCACGGCACTCTAAGATTGAGGACAAAAAATGATGCAATACGATGGCGGAGTGTACACCCACACTATCACTACAACTAAGGTTGTGATCTTCACTAATAACAAAAGACAAACGGTGACACAATAAGATGTAGAAATTTACCAAACTTTGTGCGAAACAGTGTAACACCGTCTTTATCCATACCTGGCAATCATTCCATCGATAACACGAATAATAATAAGATTAGCATTGAAGGATTATTAGGGAAACTAGAATATAGAAAGTAAATTTCAGTACCATAAGCGGTTAAACATGATTAATCATGCCATCAGATTCCATATGTGTAGAATCACACGATTGGCTGCAAATGATACAATGGATTCCAATTGCACAATCCTACCAATTTTAGAAAGAAAAGTGGTATTTTTGGCTAGATTTGAATGGCTCATTGTACAAAATAATCGAGCCGGGCAGAATAGATTGGCAGTAAATAGTAAACACTACAACCCAAAAATTTTTATGAATATTTTAATACTTTTAGGCAACGACAACCAAAGGCCTGAATACATGTAGTATTAATTAGGCTGGGTGTTTGCTTAAATTCTTCTATAGATCGGTTCGCAAGTTTTTAATAGCGCAATACAGCGATAATTGCATATTTTTCAGAGTGACATGCATAAAATAACTCTATGTTCATAGATGTGCATACTAAACAAAAAAATGATGATCACATACACTATTTCACAAAATAGTTTTCTTTAGATATTTTGTTAGGGTATGCGTAGGAAAACAGAAGAGTAATCAGATAACATAAAACCTGAATTACTCTAAGTCCATATTACAAGCTAATGCTTTCCCACTTCAGAAAAGTTCAGTTTGTTTTTTAACCGAATTTTATCTACAGAATAAGAGGGAATTAATTTTAAACAGCTGAAAATATTGTGCCACAGCGTTAGGAATGACAGCTAGTCATCAGCAAAAAGCAGCAATCATAACAAAACTTGAAGCAGTTATGCTCAAATATTGCTGCTTCAAGTAAAATCAGTAAATATGTTGAAATAATGACAGCAATCCATTAAGATGCCTGACCTCATTCATAATTCCATGATTTACAATGAAAAGGGAAGCGACTGCTATTGCCCATGGCCTAACTAAGTCAAAATTATTTTTTGGCAAACTAGATCAATACTGGAAAGCAGTTGTTTACCCACCTACGGTTCTTAACTGCACAACATTTTCTGCCCTGACACTCCCTGACTCGGTCTTTTATTTACAACCATTTAACATTTTAGCGCAAACTCCACGGTAACAAACTTACGTCCACTGATGGGAGCCAAAGCTAGGATATTTGCTAAAGCTGCCCCATAGCCTTGACCCATAATGGTCACTTGTGATCTATCTCCTCCAAAGACTGCGATGTTAGCCTTGATCCAATGTACAGCAGCAATGAGGTCAAAAAGCGCATAGTTGCCAGAAGCTTGGCCATCTTCAGTTGAGAGGAACCCTACATACAACATACATAACACTCGCATGCCCACTGTGCCTTTTGATATTTGAAGGTCAAAAGTGAAATTACCAATTTGAAACTGTATCTGCAGACCATAAAAAACTGACTGCTAATTAATTTGGTTTTTAAAAATACCAAAATGAAATAATTTTGAACTGCATACAATGAAGAGCATATGATCGTGCTCCATTCTCTATACTAATGTCTCTATGAAACACTGGTAAAACAAATATTGACAAGCCGCAGGTAAAAGCAGATATTGAGCAATATAATGTATTGATTGTTTTTTGGATGAAAAAAATGAAAAGATTCAGCAAAGACCTGTTTACTGGCAAAACTATTGATATCAAACGCTTACACAAAACCGATTCTTGATATCTTATAACAAGTGTACCAACCTTGGAAGAACTGACTAAACTAGATTCTGAAAAATAATTCCCACAACTAACCTAAAATACAGTTTAAGCAAGTCTATAAAAACTTAGACTGAGTATCATTTATGAGCAGGCTAGTTACAACATCTGCTATCTTACCAAGAGCTCCCAGTCGATAATTGAGAGTGATGACAACAATATCTGCCTGCGATGATAGAACGGATCCATCATATGCATTTCCTGTTCCATAGTCATAAGATTCTCCATGAACGAATACCACAACAGGCGCTGGCCCTTGGCGATCTAAAAGATTTTACAACGCATTGTGAGCCTCTTCCCTTTTGTTGTAATCAGTAGATTTGAGATTTGACTTGAACCCGTATGTAATATTGACACGTCTTAAAGAAGAAATAATTTTCAGGGCGCTTGCATCATGTATTCCAAGAAAAAATAACGGCTTAAATCTTACCAATTTTGAATGGAGCAGCTTATGCAATTAAACTGCATTTCAAAACACACTTCTAAAGCACTTTTATTTTTACCAAGGTAATGTATGTTGCTTATATCATTGAGTACAGAATTTATCACAAACTACATCCTAACTCCAGTACAGAATCTTTCAACTCTAGATTAATTAGCTTTTTAGAGACAATCTTAAAACTAAATAAAAGCTTTTTAGACAATGCTATTTCTTTTAAACTTTATAATTTACCTCTATACTTACTCTCTATATCTAAAACTATCATCCACGACACAGTCAATTTTGATCTATACTTGAATGATGTTATAGTTTTGTAGTTATTTGTTACGTTTCTTGTAAAGACAATAATAAACCACATACTTTGTATGCCATAATATTTGGCAATACTATTTCATCTCTTAATAAATAATTTGCCTTCATATTTAGTTTCTATCTCTCATCCGTTCTTAAAAACAGCCTATTCAATACTTTACATATGTTATAGTTTAATCTTTGTTTGTTTTTGAGCAATATTTTAGGCTTATATCCGCAATATGTTTTAATCAAATTATATGTATTCCAGCCTTTCTGTATCTAAAACAAAGTTAAACATTTGTTGCACAAAATCAGTGCTGCAATTACCTTGTACGATGTCAGAAATATATTAGGCTATCAGCGGTATGTTTATAACAGATCATTATAGAACATATTATATCAGAATGTTTACACGATGTTTTAATCTCTTAATGTGAAAACCGTGCAAAAAAAATTCGAGAAACTCACTATGCATCAGTCATAAATTCTTGATCAACTTCAATGAAAAATGAACATCGTTTCGCATAAAAGCATTGGTATTGAAACAGTTTGCTATAAGCAGCCGATTAGTTATTACTACCGTACATACTTCTATACTCCTGACCTCAGTAAAAAAACGATGAAAAATTTCTACAGCCTTCTGAGATCTCACACATGAATGCAAAATTCTTCAGCAATGTCAGCATTATCATTTTTAAGAATCTTAAGAGATTAACCAAACGTAAACGCCGTCAAATATTCAAGATTGCAGAGAATCACTGCATGCTGCCGTTTAAATTTATTAAAATATTGACCGCTTCAATATTTAAACTGACTATAAAATATTGTGTGAAGCCAAAAATCCAACAGACTTCATCATTTTTCATTGATGGCGGAGGAAGCACCCGACGACAAACAGAATACTTGTTACCAGACAGGCATTAAGCAAGTTTCAACATAACAGTCTCCCAACAACAATGCTATTTCATTCAAACGTGCTGAATCATTCATGGCTGTGCCCTTCAGTTGAACAATATAAACATTACATGAGCCAGAAAAGCTTCTACACTTCGTAGTAATGTGTAACATTAGCCATTGTTTGTTGTAATTAGTGAAAGTGTCATTGTGTTTACTGGTAACTCATCACAATGAGAGAAAACAGAGGCTTTCAAGCTGCTTAGAAAAGTGAGTAACCGCAAAACACACAAATATTGAGACTGAAGTAGTTGGGCAACAGAAGGACTAGCCTTTTTGACTGACAGAAAATGTCTGGTAAAAATACAATAGAGAAACTATTATATATCCAAATGAATGTCAGACCACTTACATAGTAAGAAAAAAGGACAAAACTTTCATAGGAACTCTGGGGTTCAAATTACTGCTCGTTTTCCAAACTCATTTTTATTCTCATCGCAGATTAATCCAAGTTGTTGATGTGGCAAAATACAAGGTTTTTCCAGACATCAGTTCTCAACGAAGTGTTCACACAATAAGTGCCCATTAGGCCTTGGTAAATCCAAGCAAATAGTACAAGCCATTTTTAATTTTAATTAGCACACAATTCGAAAAGTCTGAGATGCAAATCTTTTGGAGTTTTCCCTGTAAAGCATCATTGTTATGAGAACCCAATTGCTCTCACGGTGAGTAGGTAAAACATCGAACAAGAATGTGGCTAAGATCACCATAAGTGGTTTAATTAAATGCTTTGAATAGCGGCATATTTACAAACGTCAAGACAGGGCAAGTAGTTCTCAATGAAAGTTTAACTTGAGCTCAACTCAAGTAGCGGCACCTGTTAATTGCCATACGCTGCTGTAAAGCATCTCAACTGGCTATCAAGATAATTAATCGATGGCACTCCGTTGTACTTGTAACAAAGAGTAGTGATTTGTATAAATGATATAAAATGTGTCTTTTTGTCGAAGGGCATTGTAAGGGGCAACAATTAGCACTTATTTACTCAGTATTGAATGTGATTAGCACTGAGTGTTTACTGATGCTTGGGCTTCTCTTTCGTCAGCAACTCCTCAAGTGTTGTGTTTGCGCACAGTTCGAGCACGGTATTCCGGTGATGATTTGATTGGCGCTTAGAATTCGAAGGAGATCGCTGTCAGATTTCTGTTAAGCGAGGAAGGCAGCTGTCAGAGCCTATCTTTTATTAACAATATACAAACAGACATCGAATGCCATTACTTATACAAGTGGCGTAGGGACATTCTAGCCTACTTTTTACATTCTGACCGACAGAAGAATTTGATCTCTATGCAGTGAGACAAAAAACCAAGTTTTAATATTTGATGGATCATTCATTAGCAAAGGACTGAAAGTTAATCTAAAAGTGAAATGAATTTGGCATTAAGTGTATGAGTGACCGTGTGTAACATTTATGTAAAAAATCTATTTATTTATCAAAAGTGGCAGCTTCATTGTTAAATTATCTTTCAAAAAACCATCATTAACATCATTGATGGCCAAAACCTTTTTGCAAGTAGAAGGGTGAATTTTTGCGCAAAGGTCCTGTATAGCAGCTAATATGCCCTCAGCAAATTTATTAATGCTGGAAAGGCTCAAACAGATCCAGACCTTTCCGGGAGACTTCTTTGCTAGAGTGAAACTCTATGTATATTATAAAAAAGCTATTAATTTGAGCAAGGCAAAGAAGAGCAGCATATCAAAGCTTGGGTCAGTAAAGTTCCTCCACAATATTACAGAAATGGAAAGACCAGACAGAATTGTACAACAGCAAACACAAATAACCAACCTATCTGGTCATGTCTCAGTCTATGTTGAACCATGTCTAAGAAAAGCAAATATTACTGTAGATAGCTATGGCTGTCTAAAACTGTGAGTTCACTGCAGCAGTCTAAACTGAATTAAAACAATAATTAAGCATTGATTAATGCATATTGATTGAAAATGTGCTGATTTAATCTGTGTTAACTTTGGCAACATAAAATATTTGATCATGTGGTTAAATCAAAATATTAGTTATCTGTTACCGATGATAATTGGTTGGCGAACCCCGTACAGACCCATTTCGAGTTGATCAAGGTATATATCATTAATAGCTTTGTATTAACTATTTTAGCACATGTTGTAAACAAATATCAGTAAATTTGTAGGAAACTCCTGGCATAACAAACATTTTTATGCCACTCATTTGTTCTATGACAACTCAATTCAATATAGCACCTTTGAATATATATAATCTATAAAAAACCGCAATGTCAGTTGAACATAACTTTTGATGTGGTTTACTTTGGAGTCTTTTATATTGAAACTAGATCGGTGATGACTTTTTCACACAAATATGTTACAGATGTTAAAAACTCGATGTTGAACAATAGACTGTATTGTACAATTGCTGTCTGTGAAATGTGTGCAATTATATATAATTCATGAAACTGTGGAATGCAATGAATATGTATAAAAAAAAGACAATGATTTTAACAGAAGACCATAGGACAAAGACTAGGGTAGAAATATTTCCATTATGGAACTTTTAAGTGATTATTTTGAAACGCAAAGCTGAATGCTTTATTGGCTGGTTAAACATAGTAGACAATTAGCTAAGTCATGGCATGAATCTCCTCCAATCTCTTCCAATCAATTATTATTGGCAGGACCACAATTACAAAGACCCGATTACGTAAACACAAACAAAATCCTTACATTTAACCATTTATATTAGTATGATGTCATATCATTTTTTTTCAGTCATGCCCCAACCATCATCACTGACACCTTGTCTAAAGCGCAAACAAATAATAGTTTTGTTTGTGGAGAAAAACTCTATTTGTAAATTGGTTATACCCGACAGAGCTTTGTTACACTGCGTGACAAAAAGATATCAACGAACTCGTGTCTCAAAGGAGTTTCATAAAACGCTGACACCTTTCATAGATATGATAACTGATGATCATCAAGAGCTGCCCTAGGTTATTGATCTGCTGACCATAATAAGCCAGACCATCTACACTAGAGTTTAATCTCCACACATGATCTCCTAAATTGGCAGTACAATTGCTGCCACTACGGTTCACCGGAGCTGTTATTCTAGTACCGCATCTGCCAGCATCAGCTGGCTAATCATTTTTGATGAAATTGACAACCACTGCCAAAATAGAATATTTAATTAGTATTATGAAAGCATGAGAGGTTAGGCATGGAGTTGAACCTGTTCCGATTGTGGAAACTGTTTTTGTTCAAGGAATCACAACATTCCAAAATTGGTAGTGACTAGAAGCATGTTAGCCAAATACATTTACTGTTTATTTAAAAATGGTAAGTAAAAAAAATTGCACAAGCGCTTTTATTCTATAAATAATAAAATAAAAAAGATGTCGAATGTCGCAGAAATTTCTAAAACTTGTAAACTAAAACTTTTGCTCCAAAACTAACCTTTGGCTGGAACATAAATGTTAAGAAATAGGCATTCCTCTGATTGATCTTTTGTGAACGCTGATATTTGACGAAGCCTTTCCACACGAGCTGCTGGCATTTCTTTGAGAAGGTTATCAAAGTCCAGTCTTTTTTGAGGGCAAACAGGCCTAAAAATATAATCTTATTTATATCAAAGACTCAGAAATATCGTCTGCTTGAAGACCCATTTACTAGCCGCCCACAGAGTCAGTGAGAGTTGTAAATCAATATTATCTTCACTCAACAACCTTTTCATTGACCAAAAGTTTAGAGTTATCAACAACTTTGAGACATGTTATATTATTGTTACAAATGACTCTTAGACGTCATCATTCTTTTTCCAGTCTCTTATTTCCAGACTTAGCTAAAATGAATAATTAAAATCATTGGAATATTTGCTAACTAAGCATTGAGTAAATGACCCTCTTTCTACAGAGACTCTGTTCAGTCAAGATATTATTGGATTTCTAAAAAGCTAAATGCGTTTGCAAGATGAAATTGTAGATGTGAGCATCATCTTAGTTTTTATTGTCTACCAAAAAATCTGGACAGACCTTTGATAAAAATATTCATTCTATTTTGCTGTTTTTCCGTTTCTTTGGAGGTTTCTTGAGATCTAAGCAAGCGTTGTGCACATTTACAAAATATAGCGTATCTTAACAGCTCTCAAGTCAGTTTACTAAGTGAAAGTCCAATGTCACCAAAATATATGAGTATGTATCTGCATTTTTTTGGACTCAACTTAAGATTATCCTATTTGGAAATATCAAGTTTTTAATTGTGATAGATCAGCTTTAAAACTACCAATGGTTTTCTGCATCAATTTACTAATGTTTGCTGGCAAACATCCAGAATGGCTGCGAGATTTGGAATCAATAGTTCAACTTCTTCAGCAGTGAAAGATGCAAGCACTCTTCTAGACTTTGCTTTTTAAGCAACGTACCGTAGATCAACATTAATCCTTGTTCAACTAAGATGGCTCTAGTGCATAAATTAAATCAGCTACTTTCTTTAGTAAGCGCAGTTGTTGCAAACTAAAACCGATTAGAGATAGTTAAAAATTATCAACAATTTGACAATATTGATTAATGAAACAGTGTTTTAATAAACAGTGAATAATAAAAGAAACCAGTTAAACAAATGTTTACAATGTGTATTCAGAATACCTCATCGCCGACCAAACACAAACAATACCGAACTAAATGACCCTGATGCTGAAACCACAAAATTAATTACCTTTTTATCATTGTTACACCAACAGCTGAGAATACATATCTTTTGAATTACCTGAACACGTTAACAATCTTGACTCCATTCCATTTCTCTGTAGGACTAGTTGGTGGCATAAACCTGAGAGCACCATTGTGTAGAGAAGCATATTGCAATCCGAGATAGGCTTCGACAGACTGAAGCCCAGTGTCACGAAAGTCGATTTGCACCCCTCGAAGTCGACCGGCATCGGTTGTTACTACGCGATCGCTGAGTGTGTCAAATGTTAGGCTCGTGTGACTTAGAGGTACAACGACTAGAAGTAATGAAATTACAAAGTGGATCTCCATGTCTAGGTTTAGGAGTAAGAGAGGGTCTGATTTCAATGATAGTTTTTACACAACTTCGCAGAGTCTGTTGATAGTCCCCGAATCTGCTAATGAAACTTTTGTTGCACTCCTAAAATGACAAGGTAGGTTTAGGAAAAGAAAACACAAGAACATAGAGATAAAATGAAGATGCTCTTAAAAGTGCTTACCTTGGCAAAACAGCAGATGATGAACTAGAAGATATGTATGCTACTGCGCTACGAGACTGCCTAACCACCTTGGTGCTAATGCTGGTCAGTATGTATCAGATCTGATACAAAGTAAACATACCTCATACTCCAGAATAACAGCTAATGAGTTAGAATTAATATTCTAATTAGTGACTAGTCAAATTCCCTCTCTATTTGTGTCAAACGCTCTTTAATATCAGCACGCAAATGTGTGAAGGTTAGCTGGTGCTAAGCATGCACTTCAACTCTTTTGAATAAAACAATTTAGCATATTTCACTTAATACCGTAACAAAAGAATTCCTTTGAGTCTGATATTGACAAAACAAAATAATTTCCTACCCAATTTTGCAGCTATTGTTAAAACGTCAGCCACGTCTGCACACTTTGTAGGGGATGAAAAGCTCTTTTCCCATCTGGTGTCTCGGAATGATCTCTAGGTATATCTGAAGACCACGGTATCGTTGCGCGGAGACTGCTTTGAGTAGAATCTGTCATAATACACTTTCGACCGGGCTGCGATTAGCCAATCACAAAGATTAAACTGATACAGTCAAAGCCTTGACAAATCACAAAACATGGATGCAAATATTTCCTTTTCGCACAGAGCTATATACTTATAATAAGCTTAGCTTAAGTTTTAAGGATGAAAGTAAATAAATTATGTTTAGCATCATTTGAAATTTAATAAATATGCGGTTCTTTAAAAATAGGTACTTCTTATTGGCAATGTCTTTATGCAAAAAACATTAAGTTAAGCAAGTTGAGATGCTTGTCCGCTCTGTTGTAAAACAATATTTAAAAACGTGGTTGCGTCAAAATTGAGTTGATTTTAAAAGAAAGAATTTTTCTTTGTCTATCAGTTGATATATTGTTTGTTTTTTAGGCGATCTCATTGTCAAGATATTTGAAGATTAAAATCGGAAAAAATTGATCGCGGTAAAAACGCTCAGGCCAAAAAACATGCCCAGACTGGCCTAAAATGATGTAACTTGTGATACAACCTGTCTCTACCTCTCGTATTTACTAGCCCCTATTGCAATAAAAGTCTAGTCCTACGCGGCACTATTGACATATATTTTATCTTGTATTTGCTCGTGTTGGCTAAAATAAAATTTTAAATCCAGCTACAGATACATTATTACCAGTGTCTCGAATGCCTCAAATGAGGAAAATTAAAAACTTGTCATACTAGCTTCTTCTAAATGCTGTGTAAACATCTTAGTACCGACTACCAATTCTACCGGTCTACGGTAATCATGTCAAGCAAACTATGTAGAATAAGGTCTTTGTAACGGCACAGTTCCGTCGCTACACACACTAATGATATACAGGCCCGCAAAAGCCCCGCCCACATGATGCCCTTCGCCTATCCTGAGGGGGGGAGAGAGGGGAAGGGGCTGTATATCATATACAGGGCACACACAATCAATTAATTTGAGCTTGTTTTTTATTGATGGAAAAAAAGATAGGATTAAACTTTTTGAACTTCGAGAAAGTGTAAAGCCTTATCGTGCAGACTTTGTAAGCGACTTTATGAATAATGAGACAATGCACTTACAAGTTTGTTTTTAATTACTTATTATAATAAGGGCAAACATTACAAAATACAATTTATTACAAATTATAAGGGCAGCTATCACATCTAGGGCCATATGTTACAAAAAGCATGATAGTATGATTATCAAATTATATCAACTCCTAACTTCAAATAAAATGAAATCACAATTTTACAATTTGGTTTGCTGTCTGTCAAAAATCGACAATGACTTGCTACTTAGCGATGCATGCTTGGGTCGAGCAGTATGGTAGAGAAGAGGTGTCCACGGTTCTCAGTATGTACCACATCCGGAACTGTCCGATTAACCTGAAGGGATACCTTTGCAGAACGTCCAGTCTGACAGAGCCAGGTAGCCATTTCACTTGCTGAATTTGCGAAGGACAGAGGTGGATCTTCAACATGCCCACATTTTTAGTGTGGTACACGGGGCCTCCAAGTTATGGTGTAGATCCGAAAGACCCAGCGATTTAAAGTTGAAAGCTTGCTGAGAGCTTTGTGGCAGATCGGCATTAAGCAGGTCTCGAACCACCAACCCCATAGTTGACAGTCAAAGCCGCTATTATTAGGCCACCCTGACACCCTTTTACAATTTAAATTGTTGTAAATCATCCAAATCTGTTAGAACGAAGAGAACAGCGTGTTTCTCATGACTAAACTGAATTGCCACAATGATTTAAGGGAGAACACCAAGTAATTCATAATTTCAGTAAAACTCATGAAAATTGAGAGTTGCAATGCCTTTATAGCTGTTGTTTTGATATACAATCGACCACCACTTATTCGAGCTTCACATTCTTGGACTTTCAATTGCCCCTTTGACTAATAAGTGGCTCTCGTCACAAAACTCGCTCTCGTTTCCCCCAAAATGTTGTATTGCAATTTTCATTTGTTATTACTACTGTTATTAATATTATACTGCACCCTATAACAGGTGTAACCATATTTTACACTCTCATGTATGCTGCATATGCATATTTACATATTGTGTCATATGGCAACAAAGAGTATGTATGCGAGACAATATAGGCTGTTTAATGAACAGCGCTCAATTTTCAGTCCGGAAATTTTTTTTGACCAGACATGGCCAACTCTTAATTAGTTCAAACAAAAGAGGTTCGTCTGTTAGGCTGTACGTAAAACTCGGAAAACCGTAGCATTAGATAAGTCCTACGGGTGACCACTGTAAACAGCAGAGAATCAATAATACATCAATTAATGTATGACAACAGTGGATGAGTTGAATATTCAGTGATCATTGCGATACAGTTTAAGGTGGGGGTTACACAACAACAATGCTGATAATAATGGAAAGATAGGGCTCCCGTGATTGAATCCTACATCATGTCAGAGATTGCCTCAGTATATTCTGCTCATGTCCGATATTTACGACCGTAAAATCCACAGCTACCCTAAGAGGTTTTACGAATGACTAGGCCTACCTACTTGATGACTGGAAGATTTACTGAACAAACCCTACACAAATTTAGGTACTAATTGCAGAATAATACACTGCAGAAATTATCAAACAATAATATGTTTGCAAGTTCAATAGTTGGAATCTATATTGAGTCGAATTGATCTCGAGGTGAAAAAATAACAACTATTTATTTATGATATTTAGAAAAACTGTTGCGCCGCTACCATTTTTGTTGATGTCATGTAATTTCATATGGAGGGAAGAGAATGCAATTGGAAAGAAACCTATACAGTTTATGCATACAGTAGGCACTCCTACGACGTAAATAAACCGTTTCAGGAACGATTATGTTATAGGGAATTTACGTTATACAAACAGTAAAATACATGTAAATTGCCTATCGAAGAGCTTTTCAAACTCACCTGTTTGACTATGCCAAAAGGAAAAACTTGACTTTTTTTTTTTAATTTGTAGGCTGTACAGTAACTGCAGTACTATTGGTTTGCATCAACAACTTTTCTCCTTGTTGCTGATCAATTTCGCTGGTTTTATAGACCATGATTGCGATAATTTTACAATAAATTGATGAAGAGTGTACATCTTTGACGTTCATTTAAACATATTCGCTTTTGTTCTTAACAGAAAAGTCTATTCTTCAAAGTAAAACTAAAAGCAAATATTTTATACGTCTACAATAAAACAAGACAACAAAATATTTTTACTATAAAAATGTTCTAACTGTTCTTCGTCTATCTGTACCCAGGAGTCAAAGTTAAGATAAAAGATAACTTTCGATGATACTTCAACTCGTGGCGTTCAGATAGGTGGACTGACGCTATAACACATGCACTAATTGATCACCTTTAAGCATATATGATCAATTGCGCAGCCGCCTGTTCTCTGTTATGACGTCACATCTGACGATCTATCACTATGAACTAGAATCCCATGGAAGTTGTATACTATATACATAGTAGATATAACGCTATATCCATATCATTTTTTTCGCAAGTGCGACGAGATAAATTAATATTAAAATCAAATTAGAGAACTCGCTTGATTTTCACTTTAGTTTATGCGGAATTGTTTCCGTGGTACGAAGCAAAAACTTTCACAAAAATTCTTCATGTTATCTAGAATTTACGTCATAGAAGGTATACGTTATAGGAGCGTCTACTGTATATGCACATATCAGTAAGGCCTTAAAGTTGGTAAATGAGGTTGCTTCAACCTGAATGCACCATGAAAAATTGAAATAATAATTGATGTGAAAAAAATGAAGCGATTTGCAAAAAATATTGATGGCATGTGAAAAATATTGATGGTATGTGAAAAAAACGAAATGATATTTAGGTTAGCCTTAATTAGAAAAATTATTCTTCTTTTGGCATTTGGTTGATAAACCCTTTCAATATGTAATGTATCAGCCATTACATTTAAACATAGAAGTTTGAAACAAGGCAAGTGCTTGTCTGTGTTACAACTGCTGCGCATTTTGGTTTGTTGCAGCAAAGGTAATAAGAGCATGGCATACTGAGTAGTGAAATTCCAAAAACACAACTTCTCACCTCAACTTACTTTCACGTCTTTAGTAACAATAAAACTAGATTAAGAGTAGAAACTGTCTGAAAGTAGCCTGAGTTTTTTTAATAATTTTTCAGTTATCATGTTTGGAAGACTAAATCTTAGTCATTCATCTTCCACGAGCTTAAATTATTTCCTGAGCAGTACAGGGTGGTAGGTGTTTGTTCAAGTTATGCCATTGTAGGAACTGTTAGCAAGGGCCTCCAAATTAGATCTTCGGCTGCCATATATCATGCTCTGCGCGTTACTGTCTTGTTAAGAGAACATTCAATTATCATCTTCAATTGAATTAGATGAAGTCCTCGCAAGGGTGAAAAATACTGGATGGCCAATTTCAATAACTGATTGAGTAAGTCTCAAAAGGACCAACCAGGTTTGACTTATTGCTGTGCAAATAAGCATGGAGAGCAAGCCTGGGAAGTTGAACAAAAAGGACAAGAAATTGACCTTACTTCCGGAAGTCACTAAGCCAGTCTGAAACCTTAATTGGCATAATGCATGCTAACAACAGCAGCTCAGGAAACCGATGCAGAATAAAAAATAGCTGGCTCTTATAAAACTGATCAGCTGGAGTAAGAGAGAATCTTTGGACTTTATAGAGTAATTTCCAAAGGGTATAAAGGGGAGACTCGAGGATAAAATCTCCAATAGTGCAACAAAGCTAATTAGTTGAAGATGTTGGTTGGCTTCAACTATTAAACACTAAAAGGAATGCATAAAATGTAGGTATTGGCGATGTAGAAGAATATATTTCCAGAAGCTTGATGTAAATAAATCACTTGTTGATGATAAATGATGCCCAGAAGTTGTACACAAATTCTTAAAATTGTAACAGCAGAGTCATATAATGCAACTGTAATGTTTGAATATTTTGTCTTGACCGACTTGTACCGACTTAACCTTTTTGCAGGCATAGCAACATTATTGTCGTTTCGCGATACTGATGCCAATAGGCAGAGCAACTATTATGTCGCCATGCGAACATTTTTTATACATTTATTTCTGGTTAGCTTATTGCCTTTTTTATTTAATTTTTTTACTAATAGTAAACTACAATATATTGATCTCTGTTAGCAACCAAAATATTAGCTGTTTTGAGAAAAAACGATCGTTTTTGCAATATTAAACAAACGAAAAATCCGCAATAAAAACGTATTTGAATAAAATGGAGAATTTTGTTTGTAGCTTGTTTATGCTTCTGTTACTGCTTTCTGAATATTTTCCCAGAGTGCAACAACTTTCTTTTACTGTCATGGCGTCCTCCAAAGGCTATAGGCAAAGGCAAAGCTATAGAGGAACAATAATAAGCACATGATGTCAAGACTGGTTGTAGGCCTCTGCAAGGGCAAATGCTTCCAAAATTACTATAGCTAGAGAAACACTTAGGCTACATAAGAATTTGACTTATAAATGTTTATTTGTATTTATCTGGATAATAAAAACAATATGCGTATACAATATCATAAATAAAAGTGTCTTAATGATTTTTTTATATCAATTTGTGAAAAATTAATCTGCTCAGGGGGTCTCAGATAGCCCAAAAAGACTTGCCTGCAAAGGGTTAAACTTGAATTATTTTGACTTAACCTCACCCTGATTACAGTGAGATGAATTGAATTGTGAGAATATTCACTGCAAGTTAATAATGTAAGTTCAAAACTAATCAATATATTTTTAAACAGCAAAAGCTCACCTCTGCTCAACTCCAATGCAAAACTGAAATCAAATGTACTGTTATTATTACAACCTCACCAAACTGTAAAATTTATCCTATATATGGTGGCGTGTGACAATAGGTTATAACATTTCATTGCTTTACTCTTGATTTCAAAATAGCGAAAAAGGGTCAAGTTATGCATTTTCAGATTTCTACAAACTTAGAAAACAGGTTTACTTTGAAAAATCAATACGGAAGACAGCGGTAATTCATCAAATTGAAATAGTCAGGCATTTGACAGCGGTACAAGTGGTTGACCTGGCCAATGCCCTAAGATGATGTTTTGAACTCCATCAATTTGTGAAAACAGGAAAATCAGATTGCAGCATCACGTGTAAACTATTTTAGTACTCCAATGCAACTAGGGAAGAATTGTAGGTAAGTAATTACCTACCTTAGTAAGTAATTATATGTGCGTAATCTGAAAGAAGATGCCTCCCAATCTGAATCTATAGCTGAAGTGACTGAATTAGTTAAAAGATAGCTTCGTAGGTACTCAATTATTATTTATAAAAGAATGAATGTGTCATGGATCTTCAATCGTTTCTTAGTTTTGCTTGTAGTCTGAAAAGTTGAAAATGCTGTTTTAAAGGAATAACAACTCCTAGCGAATATCTTCAAAGCATAGAACCAGAGTTGGTGGTTCACCATGGCAAAGAGCTAAATCTTCATCATATCATCATTGTGAGTTTATGATACAAAAAAAATTTGTGTTCCATAAAGAGAAAAATATGCTTAAATTAACATTGAGGTCATTTTAGTTGACAAAAATCAACTTTATTCATATTGAATTTGAAATAATACTATGGAAAGAATTAAAATCACCCATTCTCATAAAACAAAAAGTAAATCAATATTCGACATGTGATATAAATATCCGAAATAATAGGAAGAATTATGCCTGTTCCCAATAGTAATTTGTACATTTCCTTTCAATGACTTGAAGTCGTTGACAGAAAAAAATCAAACCACATATAAGATTGCGCTTGTCGACAAATTCATGCCTACAAAGCTAAAACTGAATAAAAACCACTCGGTGCACCCAAAATACTGTAACAGTCTAAATGATTATATAAACAAATAAAAATTCACAAAAACCATTCATCAATTGGTAAGCAGAAACACATACAGTATGTACAACAATGTTGTCTTTGGCTAAGTAATTGCGCACATCGTCAAATATCTTGAGTAAAATCGGCATCGATGACAAACAGCATGGTGATACAAGCGATTGCAAAATAAAACAGAAAGACTAACCCCTCATTGATAGATTTACGTTATAACCAGTTAATCAAGATTTTTTCGAAGGATACTAAAAATGTTATATATTTCAGAGATTCCATAAAACCTATCCCAAGTACCAGTGCTATAAAAAAAAGGAAGACACAACCAAAACCAAATTAATGAATAAACTTCCAGCGTGATGGCTTATCGTATAAAAATTCCAAGGTCTATCGATGAAATAGAAGACAACATAGATTAACTACCACTCTTTTCATGAGAACGCTAAAGTTGGTACATAGTTTTAGGGTAGACTATCCAACTAGGTGTACAGTGTTATGTAATTTGTTTTATAGCAGTTACCTCATCTGGCCATCACAGAACAGAAATGCTTCTAGTCCGATTTCCAAACTATGTCAATCATAAACCAATCAACTGTCTCGGTGCTCTTTTTGGAACCAAATCCTTTTTTCTCTATCAATTCTAAGCATAATCTGGGCAGTCAAGATAATCCCCAATCAACAATTTATATACTTCCCACAACAAACTGGGGGACGGCTGAAGGAGAATCCTCCTCCAAGTTGTCATTCGCATCTCCATGTTCATCAAGGCACTCCGTGCTGGATGTTGACACGGTGGCAGAAAGAGCCAGGTCTGACGGCGTCTGCAATTATTATATAGGTGATCCAACGTCCACCTTCGAGATCTCTCCTGACTTCATCTTACACTTTCATGGAACATGAGCTGAGCTCAAAAAGTTTGTGAACTGAAAGAGATGTCTACTCCACCCCAAATGCCAGAGATGTCTACTCTACCCCTCTACCACTATATTTCAGTTCACTCAGCCTGCAGATTTAATTTTTGGTACAACACATCTTGCCAAACTAAATTAATAAGCTCTGGGTGCCACCAAGTCAAACCATTAGGAGTTGGAGCAAATATTCATACAAGAATACAATAAATTTTGTTTAATTCATTCAGAAGCTAAAAAATAAAGACAAATAATTTAAACTATTTTAATAGCGTTAAAACAAATTCATTATAAAAACAACGTAAAATCATAAATTATATAAAAAAAAACTAAACTTGTAAAATTGTAAAGATAAGTAAAAAGAAGCATTTTTGCTCCATTAGAGTAGAGATAGGTGAATGTATACGCAGGGCTGGCATTGCATAGGCTCACTGAGTGATAAAAATACACAGCAGACTTACATCAGATATATTTTGCCGGTTTTACATTTGACTTTTGATGTCTCCAATAAATATATTACTTCTTTAGCAATAACTTCATTTCAATCAGAAATGTTTTTTTAAATTAGGCCATATAACAGTAATAAAACAAAAAAAAAGAAAAGAAGCAACAGTTAGCCATTAAAATCGAATAAATAGTTTGACAAATAGTGTTTAAAATGTTTTTCTCTGCTAAAAGAACGGATAGGCCTATTAGGTGGAAGATTGTTAAAGCAGCTGGCAACGATATTTTCAAAATAATTGTTAGTGGCTGTATGCAATTTGTTTATATCACATAAGTTGAAATGAGTCGAGAACCTGTAACTATCATGTAAAAAATGAGGACTCCAAAGTATGAATACTTGAAAGCTTGACAGTTCTCTAAAATGTGAATTCACATTTTAGAGAACTGTCAAGCTTTGAGAAACTCCTGACGTTGCATGCTAGAAATCATTTCGCATGTCGAAACAAGTATACACTTCAATACACTCAGCGTGCTCATCAACTGGCAGCCAAACTGCAGAATACCTTCACATTTTATTCAAAAAGTCGACAAGTCTATGAAAAACATACAAATATTTTTGAAAAAACTTTTTGAAAAGCCTAAAGACTGTGGTCCCAACATCTAGGAGCAGACATTACAAACAGCTCAATGTAGTCACGAGTCTGAGAGAACTTAGTTTATGATAAACGACTGTGTCCTTTTCCTCATGACTGTACATGCATTTGCAAAACAGCAAAAGCAGATAACTGCTTAAGAGAGCGAGATGCTTGCTAAAGCCTGGTTCCCATATCGAATGCGAGACCCCGGCGGGAATCTCAGCAGCAAAAACCTTGTGGCGCTAGCCTCGGCGGCTAATGTTCACATAAAACTGCGTCGCCGGTGACCGTATAAAAATGGCCGCAGGCCATGCCATCTCGAAAATGATGACCTTCACCTGTACAGGGCATTTTGGGGAGTAAGGTTTTGCCTGCGGCTCTCCGCGAAAGTTAAACCGCGGGCAACTACCGGCGGTACTCGGCGAGTAGGTTCACACCTCACCGCACCTCACAGCGCTGTCACCGGCGCTTGCGACGTATATGGGAACCAGGCTTTAGCTTCAAGCGTCTACACAGCCTCAGACTTCTAGATATATATACCCTCAACTACCTGCATAGACTTGGCTCATACTTACAGCCTCTATGAGTTATATAGCCTTAAATACCTAACTCTCTCTCCCCAGTCAGCGAGGCAGCGATTACCGTTTATGGTTGTGGCTTAATTAGATTATTACATCTACGATTTGCTCCACAGATGCATGCATATGTTGCAGTGATTTCTGGGTTACACTAGCTAGATTCAATCTATCGACAGGAAGGATATGGTATCCACAGGGAAAGAACAGATCGAGACATGCTCGCATGTACATCCTATTGCAATGTCTGGTCAATAAATAGGTTGGTTTATCTTCGCCTTTTGATGCTACTACAGTGCATAGCGGAGTGCTTTTACGGATGCTGTTTCTGGTCTTTTAAGGGTGCCCAGTTCACCCTTCCCATATGTATGGAAAGTTGGTGGTTGAGTCGCCGTCAACCCGACGCATAGACAGGTGATACTAAATTACATGTATAACTGGTAGCAGGTTCGTATAGCCTGATCTGTCTTAACCTAACATATATAGCCTCAGACATATGTATAGCCTAAGATATCTACATAGTCTCGGGCGCCCATATTGCCTCACAAACCCACTTAGCCTCACCACTTATGTAGTATGCGGCGTCTGCATAGCCTCAGATACTTACATGTAACATCATGCTTAAAGTCTTCTTCATGCGGCTGGTGAGTGGAGGAATGTAGGAGCGGGGCACGAGGTATGTGGAGACGTTGAATAGGTCGATGAACACCTTGTACCTGTCACTGCAAGTACATAAAATAATAGTTATTTTACTTTAACCATAAAACAAACTGTGATATCAGCTTCAGGGTACAAACTGAAAATCAGTATTAAAAATAATTACTTCTCTGTATATTTTATATTTCCTCCTTACATAAACTGCATATTTGCTCAAATTACTTTCACCTGGAACCCATTGACCAATATATTAACCGTTCAGTGTAACTAAATCTTACTCCTTTTTGGTTTGGTAAATACAAAAAGGCAAAATTTGATGACATTAAGAGACATCCTTAGCAAAATTAGCAAAATGCACCGGCGGGGCATGGTAAACCCTGTCGACTTTACTTTGACCAAACTGCATAACATCAAATATAAAAAAGGCCCTGCCATGTCTATGCTTACAGTGATGAAATAAAATAATTTATTGTTCGAATACATCGATTATTTTACTGAATTCTTCCACAAGCAAACTTGGCAGTGTTTGAAATGCACAGTTCAGGTTTAGTGTCCTCGGCATCACCCAACCCGAACTGATGATGTTTAGGGTACTGATATCCAGCAGGGGGCATCGCTAACTGATCATGCACACGCACATTGCCTCGCATGAAACTGTAATTTTATAATGATTAACAGCAGTTTATTTAATGATAATTACATTATAGAATCAAGCAATTTGTGACAGGCTTTTACTGCGTTCATTCATTAAAAAATAAGTAAAAGAAAGAGGAAACAACTTCCATTAGTTTTCTAAACAAAAAAACACAAACAATGCAAGTGTTTTGAACAAACGCTGACATGCTGAGCATAGTGTCAATGACATCAGCAGAGTGTACCAAACACATTGATGTCTACAGCAGTGTGACAAATTGGTTCTATTTGCAATTGTGAAGCAAAAACATATCTATGAAGCTGAAAAATAAATACGGAAACATTTCCCGGTATGAAAAAAATCTTTAAAATTTAAAACTAGCACACTGACCATGGGAAATAACTAATAACTTATTTGTAGAAAATTAATTGAAATTTCCCACATCACTAGAGTTTGCAGAAATACAGTATAGTACAGTGGCGTGGGAAAAAAACTAAAGTTTTGCGAGCAGCTGCTATATTATTCTATGGCTCTCAAAAGGCTCTTTAGGGTGGGTAATGTTAAAAACAAGTGCTCTCCACAGCACTTGACACACATGACGGTTATTATGCGAGGTGTGCACTCGGAATACAACCGTGTGTAAGACATTAACTACACAAACAGAGCTGGCAGAGTCAAGTACCCATAATCCTCAGTACTAACAAAACAGCAGAGTCATATGTCAGCTACATTACAGCAGACTCGACGGGTGCTGCAGATCAACTTGCAATTCCAAACTTGTAGATGAATTGACAAAATTTATATGAAACACGACTGGAGAAAGATTGCAGCCAAAATTTTAACATTAATAACAAAATTTTAGAGCATAATGCTTGTGGACAGACAATAACCTCATAACTGAATAGAAAGGATTTCAAAAACTACAAAGTTTTTTAACTTATTTCATCATACTAAAACTAAATGGTTTTGTTTTGATCATTTGTGTACAAGCTTACGTAGTATTTTATATCAGTCCATTTTTTATTAAATTATGTGTCTTTTATAATTCTAAGGCAAATATGGCTTATTTGCTTGAAATTAAAATATGCATTACTATGTATCCTTCGTTTTTTTGTGACGTCATTCTATCGCTGTCTGCCATCTTTATGGACAAATTTTATCGTTAAAAACACGAAGCTTCTGCAGTTAATTATTGCAAACAATGCTTTTGTTTGCAAAATTTTTATTTTAGTATCAAAACAACACCGAAAAATACTATTAATCAAGAGAATGACGGTCATTTTCTACAAAGATGGCGGCTTTTTCGTGGACGAGAGCATGTGCAAACAGGGTGATGACGTCAAAAAAACGATGGATACTGGTACGCTTGCCAGTCCCGTGCACTATGAGAGATCGCCATGAGTAATCAGTACATGCATGATTATCAAATGAAGCCATAAGATGACTGAGTGTGCTAGTGGTAGTATATTCGCTTTTCAATCTTATGCTCCTGGTTAGAATCCTGTAGGAGGTAATCTTTTTTCCTACCGTCCTCAGCATTGCCTCAGACGAACTGACTAACACAGTTCTTATTATAGTAAGGACTAGTACCCTGATGATCTAGAGTGCCGTGAGAGATCGTCATGTGTAATAACTATATGTACAATTATTTCAGAAATCCAATGGGTGGTTGTTTGGCTCAGTTATTAGAGTGTTGGTCTACCAAGCCAAAAGCAGGAAGTTCAAATCCTGTTGAAAGCAATTCTTTTTCCTATTCTCTACGCGTGGCTTCGTACAGACACCCAGATGAATACAGCACTAATTACAATGAAGACAAGCCAAACAGATACAAGCATTAACTGACTTCAAAAATGGCGAGATTGTGATGTCATACTGTGTGTAACCGTAATGAATTATATACCTGATGTTATAACATTAACACGACAAAAAATCTTTGGTGTCATGTAATTTGATAATCAAAGGAAGTTTGTTGCTTTATCGGTCACTAGCAAGCGCAGAGAGGTGTCCATAAATAACACAAATGTAAAATAAAACAATCGTATGAACTACGCATAATCGATAACTGTAACAGTTTGTCATTAGTGAAGTGCTACTCTATGCTCGCAATGTTTTTTTTCACAAATCCATGGCATTCACCTTTGTTGCGACTAGTTCAAAGTTTACAATCCCAACAAGCTAGCGTATCACATTCAGTTTGCTCATCACCGTTCCGATCCAAATACAAATTTATTAACATGCCAAATATCGTTATAGAATCATAGAGCTTTTCATGAAGATTCAAGCAAATATCGTAAGATGTTTTACAAAAACCCCAGAGTGCGACAAGCGTCTATCACGCGACCTGCAAGGGTGTACTCGTATTTTTCCTGAAGAACGGTATGCATGGCAGTAATATAATGGAGCCTTTAATGGAAAAGGCTAAAAACGAGGTTAAAAATGCTTCCTTAAAAAGCCTCAGTGTACATAGAAATAGTGTAATAACCCCCAGAAAAGCCTCGGCTCATAAAGGTGATAATGCCACCCATCCTAAAGGGAATCAACACACATAAGTGTGATATAATGCTTTCATAAAGAGCCTCGGCATGCATAGAGGTGAAGTAATCCGTGGAAAGCCTACTTGAAGATGGTAATGAGATGATATTGAGAAACTCCCTGAAGATGTGTAATCTTAGCTGACCGGGTAAATAGTTTCCATGAATGCTAATTGTGAACCGGGGCTTTCACAATGGCAACTGACTCATCCAGACTAAATGCATCGAGTCAGGCTTTATCTCAACACATTCATATTAATAAAACATTTTTATAACAGAGCTAAAGAGACATATAAAAGTGAAACAGCAAAAAAAGAAAAGCAGTCCCCATTAGGAAAATTATTCAAACTGTCATGAAGAATGTTTCAAAGAGGCGCGTACAGGATAGCGCAATATGGATGCCTTTGTTTTACACCATCTGAGCGCACCGGCAATGTTTCCTTTGATGAATGTTACTAAATGGTTTGCACCAAATTTATGCAAAAAAGTAATTCTCAACACAACTTTAAACATTAGACAATGCTTAAACTGCTTATTCAGCAGTTGCCTGCTCTCCAGTAATAAAGTACCGATAACTCCAATACATTAATTAATCCGACGAAACATTGCTATCAATAGCACTGCTGGATTTTAAAATATTTGTCAAAACTTTGAAGCAGGTTAGGAGGCAGGTAGCAGGTTTGGACCAGGTAGTGAAAGTGTGGAGCAGGTTACATGAATGTTCTGTAAGACAGCACTGTAAAGTTTTGGGCTTGTCAGCTATGGTTAGAGTTTCATTGTTTGGTTGTTTACACAAACTGCGGAGTAACACTGGCTTGTATGAAGTTGATGAAAGAACATAGATATCCCAGTCTATGACATGTCAAACACAAAGTGTATCCAGTTTGAATATTCCCAACCATCCTAGTAGCATTACTGCAGACTACTAACCTGATGGTTGACCTAAGGTACTGATAGCCAGATGAGCCTCCAGTTCCGACCTTGCTGCCAATCATCCTCTGAACGAGCATCACATGACTGTCTGTAAGACATGAAGACCAGGCTACATCATCACATCATTAGTCACACCGTCACATGACCAATTTACAAAATGTGTTACAAAAAACATGAAGACAAGTTTTAAAAATATCTATATAAACCATGAATGAATATAAATAAATGAAAACCTCTAAAAAATCATGTAAAAACATGTACTATGCTTCCATCCGATAGAGGTACGTGAATATCAACTGCTCATAAAAAATTTGTGTCCAATGTTAAATGATGCACAGCCAAAGCATAACGTTCATTTATAAGATTAATAGTTTAGGTCTCATAGAACTGTCGAGGATACGTATGTCATATCATTAAGTTTTACCCATAGAAGCACTAGTGGTACTATTGAATCAAATATTTTTATGTGGTGTCATTTTCATGCTTGCTGTCAGTGTGAGACCATCCAGGTATTAGGGTCACTATTAATAACAACGGATGCACCGACCAAATTTGATTTTTCCATGAAGTAAATCTTCGCTATGCCACCATCACATGGAAGCATTGTGAATGCTATGACACGCAAGCCCATAGTAAAACTAAAATAACAACAAGATTCAAGGCTGCAAACATCTTCCCAATGTTGTTGTGCAAAGTCTACACATTGAGCTGTTTCCCATCCGTGTTGTAAAAAGTAGTTTTACTTGACGAATTGAGCGGCTAAAGTTCAACGATATTTTTACATGCACCAATCATAAGCTAGATAAGAGAATAATCGAGCATTAACAGTTAGGCTGCACCTCATTGGCCAGACAAGTGATAACACGTTTCACCATCACACGATCATAGTTTTTGTACAAGGAAATATCGTTATAACGAAATTCGCTCTCATATGTTGAAGTATTCACAGTGAACAGATGACCATACAAGGCACAGACACCAGGATAGATCGGAAGGGAGACTTACACCTCCACTTGGTGAAATGAGAGTCAAGATCCTGAAGCATGGTAAGCATTTGGAAAGGCTGATGAAATCGTGGCTCATCTCTGTACATGTTTATCATGACAGCTCCTTGAAAGGCCTCATAAGATATACGCCTCTCGCCTGCAGTACACGGACAAACGTTATAGCCATGTCCAGACATGAAACACAAAGAGGAAGCACACTGCCTGCAGGAGACACAATAAAGAATGAGAAGAATGAGAGTACAGTATATTGCTATAGACAATCCCTAGTGTTTCATGCTACAAACTTGTGTCGTATTTTTCATCTTCAAAGCATGTAAATAGTTGCAAATGTCGCATATTTAATTCTTCGAAGCGATTCAAAACTACGATTCAATGGGGGTATTTTTGAAAACATCGTATCAACAACGAAGTACTGCGTATGATGTAAACTTCGATACCTGTATTCATATTATTGCATAAATCTTTGTGATCGGAGGTTGGATCTTCATTGACTTGTTTTCAACGCACGTGTTTTAAAAACATCTCCAAAATAAAAAATAATTAACTCCGAATTTGAAAGAAAAATTTCCCACAGGTTTTGACATTGAGATTTGACCTTGGACGCATTTTAATCTTGTCAGCCGCGATATAAAATTTGCGCCCGGCTGTAGCCAAAAGTGCAACAGGCTAATATAGGAAATGCGGAGTTGTGTGACCATTTCTTCGCAGAATTTAAACTCGTCAGCTACGAACAATTGGGAGTTGTGCGACCACTCCTGTGTATCATGTAAATACGTTCTCATTCCTACGATGAAAACCACAATTTCGAAGCTCAAAAATCCATTGCATGTCACACTAGTCTATGTTTCCATTCACAAGTTTGGGTCATCTACACGATGGAAAAAGCCAAATTCTGCGAGTCAAACGAGTTTTGATACTCGCTAATGTTTGCCAAATGTTTCATGCTTGCGGAAGATTGAAACGGCTCTTGCGAATGATGCACAAAAAATACGACGCAAGATATTCTATTTTAAACATTTCCCACACTTCAGTCATTCTCATTTCAATTTAACAAGTTCCGCATGCACTGTTATTCCCTTTGGCGTATAAATCCTTGTCATTTTAAAAGAAAACGCCTGCGTTAATCCGCAACGCGCAAATGTCCATTGAAACACTTATCACAAGGTAGCTCAACGTGTGCACAACTCCAAATACACATCGTCAGCATCATAGAAACATTGTGATAGGGTGCTGAAACCAATTTACATTAGTTCAATGAATAATTCTGGACAGACAAGATCAAATTAGGACAACTAGAAAACTCGTGGCTCTGAACATTCCAACTATCAGACCATTAATGAAGATTTACACAGCCAATAGTTTTCCATAAATGTTGCCAAATGTACTTATAATGACATACTAAGATAATGATGTTTAATGTTTTATCCAGTACACGCGCTGGTGTGAATTTGTGTCTACTAATTACGTAAAAGATTTTTGCTCGATCACAATGTAACATTGATAAAAAGCTTTGATATTCTAGGCAAGTTTTTAAAAGATTTCTCCAGAGCTCTTAAATACATAACAACAAAGACCTCTATACATAACAACAAAGACCTCTATACACATTTGGCAAGAGTTAAGAATGATTCACAATAATTAAGTGTTGTGATAATGCTATGATATGCACCATCTTCGGAAAAGAGATTAACTAACGCTGGACTTTAATTTCAGACGTTATAGCTTCATGCCTATTTGTATCTTGTTTTGTTACGTGACGAGAAATTAACA
The DNA here is from genome assembly GCF_963576615.1 of Watersipora subatra. Lineage (NCBI taxonomy): Eukaryota > Metazoa > Bryozoa > Gymnolaemata > Cheilostomatida > Watersiporidae > Watersipora > Watersipora subatra. The sequence goes on along the minus strand of NC_088715.1, from coordinate 54,826,692 downwards.
AGAGAAAAATGGTCCAAACAGTCACGACTGACCCATAAAGAGTGATAGCAGTTATTAACACCATTATACTGACTCACATAGAGTACTAAACAAATATATCATCTCTTCTCGCTTCATTTTTAAGTCGGAAGGCGCAGTCACAGTAGTTAGCACGTGTCTTTTATTCTAATAGTAATTGTCTCGTAAGAAGTGCCTTCAAATAAATTTTCTGTAAATTAATTTCCAGCAATAGAAAAACTTTTCACACTGTGTCACTCCAACACTCATCCCTGCTAACAAAAATCGGCGAACATCTGTAGCCAGGATGTTGGTTGGTATCATAAATAAAAAATGTTGCATTCATTAATAAATCGGCCTTCGAATTTTCAGTTTTCAGCAACACGGAATATATGTACATGTATATGTATGTTACAAATTTTCTGCTCATGTGTACAGACATTAAAAAAATATGGAACCTCGCTATGATAGAACTACCATAAACAAAGGTTTCGGCCAGTAAATATCTTGTTATGAAGGTGTTGATATTGTAGGAACAGTTACTAGTTAAATATTTGTTATTTACTATTCGCCATTTACTTGAATAGCTGCATTAACCTTTCTATTTAAAAGTTTGCAGCTTTCAATATTGAAAAAAGTAGAAGTTGGGTAGTTTTGAATTCACAGTTCTTCAAATGATATAATGAATCACAAAGAAACGAGGGGTTGTTTACTCATCGCAACTTACTGATTGAGAGCATTGCTCTATAGTTCAGACACCGCTTTATGAGTGTTTAACCAAACATTTGGAGCGAATGTTAACATAGTCAATTACAAGGCCAGTAGTAAATAACGACCGAAGGTCGAGGCAAGTTTTTATAGTGAGGAGTCAGATTTTGTAAATGAGTATAGAAGATTTTACAGTACATGATAAATGATGATTTAATATAACAAAATAAGGAATGCTCCTGAATGACATTGAATTTGGTAACCAAATATAGAATTGGGAGAGATAATAGATTGGTAAATCCTCACTTAAGGATGATGAAAGCTCAGAAGCTGTGACCAGAATACATATGTTTGCATGGAAACCAAAACTAAAAAGTTTCTTTACACGGCAGATATTTTTTACTAATTACTTGAACGGGAAAAAAGTTGCCCTGTGTAAGAATTGTAAATGGTTTGGAGACGCTGTCTGTAGCTACACACTATAAAGAAACTAAAAGATTAAAAAAATACGAAAGCTAAAAACATATACAATGGGTCAAAAGCATTCGGTTGGACATCAAACTGTTCTAATGAATAATTCATGTTTCCATACAAAAGTGTAGCAACACATCCCAAAAAGTGGTGCAATGCCATCATGGAAACAGCCGTATCGCTATCATTCTGTTGTGAATCAGTGTTGCTGTTTGGATGCGAAACAGCCGTGCGATACGCCTTATATGTGCCATGGTAATGGCCTAAGCAACCAACGGCATCACACTTAGGCATGCAAAGGTCTTGCTTGACCTTGACATAAGGCAACGCACAACCATCGCTTTACTACAGTACTCTATAGAACCATGATTTACATGTCAGCCCAGCATAGCGTTTTGGCACTGGTGCAACTACGTGTCGCTAGACTACCGCTGTGTGAAAACTTTACTAACGTTCACATGAAGGATTCTAGGTATAGACAACAGAAATGTCTTGTAGATTCTAGGATGGAAACATAAAATATTCTTGCAACTATAATAACAATATTTCACTTACAGCACAAGCGATACACTATAATGTTTGTAACAAATGATGATGAATGCGTCTTATATTTCTGTGTGTTTCAGAAAATGAAGAAAGCAGACAACGAAACATTTCAGGGAGGATACAACTTCGGGACTGTACAGATCTTACAGGAAAGTGCACAGCGACATGAAATGCTGTGTATTTTAGCCAACTGATGCAGCCACTAACGCTACACTTGTTGAAGTGCCAAACTTGACACTTGTTTAGGTGCAAAGGAGAGGTGCTGCCTTACCTCGAGACAGTACCTTGCTGTATTTCTCCTCATCCAACACCCCATCAAACGAATCCTAAGAATTAGAGTGGCAAAGTGAATGAATTACATATATTAAGATCTCTCATGGCGTGTGAATTTAAATTAAGTTAGTTTAATAAAACCACAACAGAACATCAATAACTTTATTAATAGCAAGTCGCTAAACTAAAATGATAAAAAACAGTGAGTAGGTTCGTTCTAAAGCATACAAGACAGTCTAAACATCAGCATCTATATTAAGAAATTCCATTTTTGTCATTTTGCGTGTCTGTTTTTCCATATAAACACAATGCATTTCCACTATTTTTGGCTGATTTCATCTAAATTTCACATGCCTCTGCTCCATGCCCTTTACCAAGTTGCTAAACTCTGTATGGTTCCTGAGAAACAGCTTCTTAATTCTTTCGCTAGCTACCGTAAGCCGATGTACAGACCGTAAGCAGATGAATCGGCTTATGAATAGGGTTTCATTTTTTTATTACAAAGCCTACACATTAGCTAAACCAATCAAATTTGGTCTCTAATGAAACAACCTTGTTGCCAATCAAGTGCAACCAATCAAAATTTTTTTTGCTAAGTAGCTCTTTTCCTAATCATTTTTCAAAACAGGAAAATCAAATCGCTATCATCATAGCAATATGAAATTCACCGCAATCGTTCAATGCAAAGGAAGCGTAGAAATCTTCCGAGAGTGGGATTCACTAAACAATTTAATACTCTTTTGTAGACAATTTTGTTCTGAATAAGATGCATTTTCCAGCAAGACAAAATCTACATTGATTCTCGAGATATTGCATGAATACTAGCGGTATATCAGATTTCCGAGAATCCGTTCGAACTAATGTGATCAGAATAACGATTTTAGCGCAGTAACGAAAGAGTTAAACACCCATCTACAGGTGATAGAATTGAAAATGAGAAAAAATCTACATGCATCACCGGGCTTACGACTAGCACAACATACAGACTACATATTCTGGATAGAACAAAAAGACTAAGAGTCAAGATTTTCACAGTTATGTGAGGGAAAAAACCTAATGAACACAATAGCTCCTTGTTTGTCAGGTAGCATGGTGACAGCAATGTTGAATGGTTTTTTTTTCCAATTTACGATCAAAAGAGCAGATTTCTGATAGCTGAAAGAAGTAGTAAAGCAATGGCATTACACTATTAATATAGAAAATAATGATAAGACATAGCACCTTGCATAGATACTGTGTCATAAATGCATAAGCATTGTTAGGTTATAAGATTAGTTCCGATATTCAAACAACTGGTTAAACTAAACCACACTGTCGCTAAAGTGAACCATGCACAAACCTTTGTTTTCAAATATTCAGCCATCAAGAGCCTTTTGGCTGCTGGATCCGTCTCTTCCTCAGCCGGTTTCAAGAAGTCATTTTTTAGCCAGCCATTTACAGCAACCTTGTACTTGTTCCAGAAGTGGAATTCGTCTTGGCTCAGACCTGGGGTCCTCTCAAGCCATTTCTTTAAACACAACAACAGTGAATAAATATCTTGCCAAAGAATGCTGTCATACTGAGGAACGAAATGAAAGGTAAGCAACAGGGTATTCATCAGTATAAAAGTAACGTCAAACAAATATGTTTATTTTCTACAGCCAAATCTCTTGTCTGAACTAATAAATTGGTCTTGAAAGGTAGTAGCTAATGCGTCGTCTGGTGGTGGTTTTTCACCATCACCAGAAGTTGAAGAGAACTGGAAACCATGTCAATTCTGTTATTATTTAGCCCAAGCTGCTTTCATTTGATAATCATCATAGAGTAAAAAAGATCCCTCATCACACACAACTCTCTCTTTTCATAACAATGTAACAGTGTGACTATTTCCACCAGCACTACAATCACCACTTTTAGAGCTTTTAAATGCTTGATACCATGGAGGGTGTCTAACAGAATTTAGGATTACGCATGAAGTTATCTTCTTCCTGCATCCTCAGCCGTTTGTGATCGGCACAGTAATAACATTATCGATAACACATGAGCGAAGCCAAAACATTTATTGCATAAACCAAACACATTTTCATAAGGCAGGCGTTCGAATAGGAGCATGAAAATCATTTAAATCTATATAAAGATCTCAGACCACATATTTTGCTGATGTCTCACCATACATGCCTTATCTCCTGTCAGCAAACCTTACCCAACTAATGTTATGTACTATCTTGCATCACAATAGAGGCAAACGCTATCATATTGTTCCTAAAAATGTGAGAGATGAGAAAACAATTTGAATGTCTCACATATACCACGTTGTATCCTAGTCGTCTACTCCTACACATAGAAATTCAGAGGCTTATATTATACACGCATATGAGGTAGCTATAGCCCAGGCCATTAAACAAATGCTAGCAGCTATATAACGTTTGTAAACTACATAAAAACTCATCTATATATCTTATTAAAAGCATCTGTACTATGGAATACACTTAGCAATATGTGGTTAACACAGCAATTACTTCATTAAACCTGCCAACAAATCCAACAGTATACGCAGAGTACTTGTTTACAAAGAGAGCCCTCAATTACCGTAACCTTAAAATGTTAAAATGGTAGTAGAGATCATGGGCTACAGCTTTTGCTTATTCATCGATGCGCGTACACATATATCCCATCAGTAGACTCTACCTGAAACAGTCATCATTTCTACCGGAAGAGGTTAAAAAACTACCGTATTCCTATTGAAATTGTAGAGTACACAGAAACGGCTCAAGTGTACTCAATCGGGTACTCTTTGCGAGTAAGATAAATACATGAATATTTAAATCTATGACAATGTTAATTAACCTTTCACATTTTTAAGATAATATTCGCTAGCCCACTTAGGCATTATTTATAACCCACCTAGGCATTATTTATAGCCCACCTAGGCATTATTATAGCCCACCTAGGCATTATTATAGCCCACCTAGGCATTATTATAGCCCACCTAGGCATTATTATAGCCCACCTAGGCATTACTAAAGCCCACCTAGGCATTATTATAGCCCACCTAGGCATTATTAAAAGACTTTGCTGTATTTAGCCATAGCGGATGTCTGGGCTACGTGTTGGCTACACATTTTGTATGTTTGCTTAGCAATGGCTAAATCACCTAAATAACCAAAACATGGGCTAAGGCAGATATTGCAGATATACGACAATCGGTAGGGGAAGTACTTAAACTGAGCGAAAGACAATGAATAGTCTCGACAGCATCTAGTGATCAAAAGTTCGGCAGGGCTGTAGGATACATTCAGTATACCACTAATATTTACTACAAAAAATCTGCATTCATCTCACGCCATGTTTGGAGACTGAGAAAAAGACTGTATCATACAGGTTTCGTACAACATTTTGCTTCATCGCCTTGAAGGCTATCACCTGCGCCAATCATTCGCCTTAAAAAGTTATAAAATAAGTGTGCACATACTTATTCTCTGTACTTTACTGGCACACTTGATGGTCTCTCACCATACACTGAACCACCAAGGTACCGGTGATAATGATAATAATACGAAAATAGTAATAATGGGTAATTGCCGAACTACTTCCTAACTTTTATCTGATGCGATATATGTGATAACTGGTGAAATTATAAGCAAGAAAAACATTGATAAGGATACTTCAACTAAACACATGAGATAGAGTATTAAAGCCCAGAACACAGAAAATAGAGCTGTCCAACTGCAGAACTCAAAAGCAAAAGCTAAGCTTTTCATAAAAAGAAAGAGTAATCTACATAAAAACAAATGAAAAACTAAATTAAGAATAATTTACACACTCAACAAAAGGTAAGGAATCATATATGTAAATTATACTAAAATAGCAGTGATCTATGTACCGAGTTTTAGATATCTAGTCTAAATATTAAAATCATTGAGGAGTTATCTACCCATTCTTTCAGGAGTTATCTATCCACACGATACTTTAAGGGAACTATCTATCGGATAAGGTTTTATAATGCTTCATGAGGCGTGAGTACTATGAAACAGTAGGTGGAACAAGAAGAGAGCTGGCAGCGAGTTAAAATCATCATCAGAAAAGCAGCAAAGAAAATTACTGGGAGTTACTGGGAGTACCTCAATGAGCTGCAGGAGCGAGGGCTGAGATTCTGACTCTTCAATCATTTTAATAGAGATGGGGTCGTTAAACACCGCCTTGTAGTATTGCTGGTTGTACCTCACTCTGTTCTCCTAGAGTAGACAGTGTGTGATCATTAACGAAAGCGCAGGACTGACAACACATCTTTACTAGCAAGTATAATTGTCAATACAGTGAACCCTCAGAATACGATTACCTTGATATACGATTTTTTCACCTTACAAAGTTGAACAGAGTGATTTTTTCACCCCACCAGACAAATTTTATTTCATCATACGAATTCATCAAATTTTTTGCCCGAATTTAAATTTGGAAGCATGTGCTTATTACGTATGTCAAAATAACCAAGACACTGAAAAGCTGTTGACTGAAAACATTTTTGCAACGCCTGAAACAGATATGATGACTGATTTCTTCCAGTTCAGAAATTCCCGTGTGTAAAATGGTAACATTTTTCTTTGAAAACCAGTAACAAAGTTGGAGTTGCGATCCCTTCAAACAGGTCAGTGGTTAGACAACTTCTCTTAACATGCTAACAAAAATCCACTTCATTATGAAAACAGCATTGCTCGGGCTTTCTTGCCGAATTATGTTGAAAAAGGCCCGCTAAAAGTCATTTTAAAAGCGTAGACAGAAACCGATAAGTGATAAAATTTTAGTGATAAAAAGTTTAAATTCAGTAAAATAGTTAAAAATACATATTAAAACTTAGCTTTAAGTGTTGGTGTCTGGTAAGCCAAACTTCTTTGATGTGAATTCACAGTTTATGTTATACATATGTCTGTCTTGAAGGTAAGAACTACCTACGGTACGTTCTGGACACGGTACATTACAATGTTACATTTTATTGCAGAACATAACCAATAAATACACTAAAGTCACTGTAAGTAACTATAGTTATTAAGGTTAACATACTATTTTGTTACTAGTTTTTAATATGTACAGCACTTACATAAAATTTTGCTGATTTTCACCAGGGGATGTTTGCATTAGATAATTACAATGGTTTCTATACCCCTACATGATTTTTTTCACCTTACGATGCCAACCCTGGAACAGATCAAAATCGTATTTGGAGGATGCACTGTACACTATAATGCATGATAATCCTACAATACGAAAGTGAAAAGTGCATATCCAATCATGTCATGGCATTTATAATATGTCTCTTTGAAGACAAAGACAACAATTTCCTGTAACGTTTGCAATGCTAGATGAATTCACTCACATCTTTAATGCCTAGAGAATTCTCCAGAAGTCTAAACTGCAGACTTTGGAATCCAGAGCTAGTCCCAAGAACCGTCCTACAATGAGTGTACAGACAAGAATTGAAACCCGGGCGTAAGTGGGACCAATTAGCCTTTTCTGCTTATCACTCACCAGTTTTATTGTTCTTCACTAATCAAAACATCGTTGCTTGGGTCGAAGGAGCCACGAGAGTTGTGCATTTGGCTGATGACTGTGGTGGTTCAGCAAAGGGAATCGAACTGACTTTGGTGACCACTCCTGTGCCTCGACACATTCTACTTCCGGTATTTATCCTGCATGTGAGTGTTTTTAAAAACGGCAAATGTTTGTGTCAGTAATTTTTTATTTTCCATAAAATTGTGAGTTTTTTTAATGCAGTTGAACCAGTTGTTGTAAATCTGCTGGTCGATTGTACATTTCACGGTTTCGGTGCTGATTCAATACAGCAGCAATGAGTCACCCCAGACCAGTTATTTAATGCCACTTTAGACACTCGCAAGCTACAAACCTAGCGTAAACCGCTATACTGGGAAATTACTGAATTTGAACCAAGATTAATTAGAGCTCTGCCGACAATGACATCTACATACCAAACCTTTGAGCATACGACACAAAATTTGAACAAAATAATTCTTCGAACCAGGATTTATTGTGACATCCAAAAAACTTTCAATATACCACATTCAACTCTTTTCAAAACCTGTCCGTTTTGTAGGCTAAACTTAAAAAAGCTGATGGAATATAACAAAAGATAGAAGCAATAAACATATAGATATCAATTATGTGAACTTAAACTGTATTTAGTGAAAATTAGAACGGATCATGGCGTATATTTTTATTATGGACTTAGCAACCAAAGCCACACATGCTGAGTCTACACTTACATTCATAAGTCTAAAGTAACCATAAACATGTCTTTTTATTGTTACTTTACCATAATATTTTAAGTTTTGCATAAAATTTTAACTGCATTTGGTAAAGTAAGCAGTGAAAATTACTTTGGCATTTTATAGAAAACGAATGAAATGTATGACAACTCCAAAACTAACCACCATAAATGTTGACCAAGAAGCAGTACGTACAGGAATAGTGAGGTCAGTATAAAAATTTAGATATACTTCTAAATGATCTTGTTATATTGATTGAAATTCATATATATTTTACTCTCTTACCAGTTCAATGAAAATTGTGAACAAACAAAACTTCACCACAATTTAGCCGGGCACTACTTTGTATGACCCTGTCACCAGCCCCCAGATGTTCCACATGATTTATAATAACAAAAAATAAGGCTATAACTAATCGTCTCACCTGAACTCCATGAAGTCAAGCGGAGTCATCGTCTCGAGTATGCTGAACTGGTCGCAGAGCAACTACAAATGTCCAGAAACAGATAAAACCAAATCAACAACCTGACCTAGGCATAGGCATCGTCAACAAGGATACTGTAGATCTTGTTGGCATCCACAAGTCGCACTTTACACAGTATGGGTGGGACAATTACCCCCTAATCTTATTTTATAAGACTAAAATGATAAGCGTTTAGTTTTGTTAACTGCATTAAATCAGACATCATGTAGTTAAACTATCAGCACAAGCAAGCCAGGTGTGGCTGACACATTATGAAATAGAGAAGTGATACGGCAGTGTGCAATTTTAATTTTTATTTGAAATCACACCATAAGCAACAGATTTTGGTCTTACAAAGAAATGATTAAAACTGAAAATGCTATGATATTACGAAAAAACAATGTGGGCTGATGTGCCACATCTAAAAATAGCTCTACAGTGGTGTGCAAAATAAACTTTCAAAGAGACAAAGAAAATCTGCATTTTTTGCTTACTTGGAGCCATATATGGTATGACTTGAAATAAGCAAATAAAAATGTATGTGGTCTGACCATATCTGTACAGATTGTTATCTTTGACTATCAAAACGAGGAAATGCGCAGAACTTACTCTACATAATCATTCAAGAACATAATTTTACAGCGGTTTGGTTTACATATTTAAAATAAGGACAAGATGATGATTTATTTAATATATCATAATATATATGTATATATTATAATGATATTATAATAATATAATATATATTATGACATACACATTATATCATAATATATTATATCATAATACATTATATATTATAATACAATATATGTTTATGGCTAATGACTAAATTCAAGAGTAGCAATGTTGTAAGTGAGAATTTAGTTTTATACAATAAGGGGTCCAAATCATTCCACACACTACTGTATATTGTTAGTCTAATAAATCTAGCATGAGAAAAATTAAAAAGTCAGTCATGCCTTGAAAATTTTCACAACTCTTCTACTCTCCTCTTCAGTGTTTTATTACGTCTGGGAGTCGAAATGACCTCTTGACAACTGATATTATTGGTCAAACAATGGAGGCGCAGCAGACAAAAATCGATACTATTACTAGTATCCTAGAATTGATACTAATATAGTGTTATCATCACTATATTAGTTCATAGCTACTAATAGCACACAAATAGGAGTAGGTATATTTAACATATAGTAGCTCCTACATGGAAACTCCTACAGCATAACATAAAACAAAGTCTAACTTCTCTTTAGGTGTACATCCTACAGTCATAACAGAACTGTAAAGGAACATGTGAACTCTCTGACCTTCATGATGACGTTGACCCTGTTCAGCCTCGTTATGATGAGCAGCATCATTCGCTCGTCAACTCTCTGCAAAGAACACACATTATATATGTCTTTGATAGACAGAGACTATTTAAGGTGATAGACAGAGACTATTTAAGGTGAGTTTGTCTAAACTATAATATATCGCATCTGGGGGTTGATGTAATAAGCTGCGAGTTTGGATTTAAAGGATTACGCTTTGGGGAGAGAAAAAAGTGCAAAGTTTGCGACAGAAATATAGTTTAAAATAGTTCTTCCTTGACACATAAAAAAATTTGTTGGTTTTAATTTCTATGAACCAGATTTTGAAATGTTTTAAAATTGATTTTTATCGATTTTTAATTTCGATATGCTGACTCATATACTGTTAAAAACTTATGTATACTATGATGTGTATTATTAGTATGCACTTTACATGACTTTAGCGTCTTATAAAGTGAATTTATTGAAGTTGAATGTGTCTAACAAGAATGCAGTTGCCAATATATTGTATGAAATTGAGGTAAAAAACAGGTGTGAACGGCTTTGAATTTGAACCTTTAATATCAGGAGTTATTCTAAAATCGATACGAAGCGACAATGAGCTAATGAGACAATCTTACAGAATAATACTTCTCAAACAATGTTAGTGGATTTTTGTGAAACTGTATACTGCGAAACTGCAAACACTGTTGATTGATTATCATGAGATTTTAAATACCATTTATTCATTATTGTAAACCTCTAGACACCAGATAAAGCACCCGGTACAGAATACTTTCACCTAGACAACAGTTGTTAGTACAAATCACATTTTAAAATATCATAAAAACGACTTCAACAATGTTAAGTGTAAACCAGTCTTCAATTTCAAACGCAACAGCAGCATGGCTATTTTTATATACAAAGCAGAGAAAATTCTAATGTATTCAATAAAGTGAAACAAAATTGTAATGTGTAGAGTTATCTTCTCTTTGAAAGTCGGTTAGTTAGCCAAAATACTTCAATGCAGCATTGCTGATCATTATTAACAAAGATAATTTCACCATATTCGTGAAACTAGAATCTTGTCAGTATGTATAAAACAACTATTAACTTTTTTAAATGTTAAATAAAATAGAATAGACAATATAAGATAAAAAATGATACCTACTCAATCAAACATATTGACTGGCTTTGTAAAACTTGCAGCGAATCAAACCAGGCAGCATCAAGAGCATAATCTATAGCCAGTATGTGGCGAAATGCCAAGAGATGAGACAGAGAGCCCTGACCTTGGTAGTAAAAGCTGAAATCTTATCAATGAATTAAATGCTTGGCGACAGAAAGAATGTTATAAATAGTATGTCAACATTAGGCACTGTGCAGAACAGATAGGAGAGAGCAGAACAGATAAGCTAAGTTACTTTTGGAAATTTTCCATTGGTAAACAGCCAAAATTGGAGAGAAAAAGACAGGTGTTATGAAATATTTATATAACCATTGCACTTGCAAGGATAGTCAAAGCAACTCCTTTCATGTTACTTATCAGCCTTATGCAATAAAAAGGTGCCTGAGCGGCGTGTCGACATGGCCATGACTCGACATTTGTCTTCGCAACTACGCGCGAGACACGATCGGCTTCAAATGGAGTAGACTACTTCAGCAATAAAACATTTCTTTTCAAAATTATAAAATTCTTACTTTTATTGGTTAACTGTAATAACGATAGGTCAAAAAAGGTCATTATTACTCAGGTTTTTATTCAAAATATAAAAACAAATCCAATTATCATACTGCCAGAAATATGAAAGCCCAAGTTTATGTTTTAGCCTGAATTTGTTGAAAAGGTTTGGTGTAGGCAACAAGAAAAAGGTGAAGCTTGATCGTTTCGTTAAACTAGAGGCAGAAGATTAGGACAAATCGCAGCTTGGTCCTAGATAAACTAGACTTCAAAAATTTTTTTTACTGCTGAATAAATGTCCAAAAATACTCTCGTATTCTCACAGGTTCTTTAGTATAACGTGTCACACTATATAGTGTGACACGTCATACTGAAGAACCTGTGAGAATACGAGAGTATTTTTGGACATTTATTCAGCAGTAAAAAAAATTTTACTGTTTATTGTTTTGTTTATTGTTTATTGTTTTTATTGTTATATAACAAACCACAGCTGCTAACGAAAAGAACTTCTGGCACTTTACACCTTAGCAAGCCCATTTCTAACAGATGTAATAGTTATATGAATGAATGACAAAAAATTAGGGCAGCTTTTCTATAGAAAAGCGCGGGGATCGATGCAAAATGAAAAGAATAATCCTTTCAGCGCACACAAATTACCAGATTGAAGGAACCAAAATAAAGTTCCTCTAGTTACTGTGTATTCGAGAGATGATCTAGGATTCTAGGTCAACTTACCTGCTCATTGAGCATGGCCTTGACAGAGTCTAGTTCATATAGTATCTGCTTGAACCAGAGCTCAAAAGCTGCAATCAAAAACCTCAAGCGGTATACAGGCTCTCATCATATACAAATACGTGGATGAGCTATGAACACAAGTCCGTAGCACAGTATCCAATTTTACAAAAAAATGTCAAGTCAGACGGATGCAAAATAGATTTCATCGGAAATAAACTGAAGCCAATGAGAAAACTTTTACAACTAGCTATGAGTAACAATTTTTGTATGGTATCTTTTACCTTCCCTCGCGCTACGAGATGCGAATTCGAGAATAAAGCAAATAAATACTAAAGGAATGGAAAATAATTATGAATGAAGGTAAATATGGCACGAGCAATAACAATCACTATGTTTCCATGGTGCGCAGTACTGCGATGCAGCCCCCTCCGAAGTCGAGGGGATTGTACGTTTCCATGCTGCGCAGTGGTTTTCAGCAAATAAGCCAGATAAGAGAAATTGTATAAACCGAATCGCCTGATGGAGAAATAGAATCGATCACGGATACCGAACGTCAGAAACGGTCTTTTTATGCTTCTGTCGTCATTATACTTTTATTTACAATACACATTCAAAAGGTTTTACAAACCTTAACACAAATTTTACAAAGCAATATATTTTTAACAAGTATTTTTAAGTAATATATTATTTAAAAGTTAATTTAGGACTTGTCATCTTTTTTTCGAAAAGTGTTGTCATCGATAACAATGTCTAGGAAAGTAATCACCTCATCATCCTCGTGGGTGCAGACCATAATTAAATTTAGGTGAAAGAAGATCGGAAGAATAGAAAAAAACAAGATTAGCGGGATAACATTTGTAGGCCTACTAGTTTAGGGCCCTCGAAAAATCCGTCACCACGGCATGAGAGCTATGCGCAGCCACTGCGCAATCGCTGTTTCCTTGATGCGAATTTGCACTGGCTTCGCACTGATCAGTGCGCAGTGATTTCAGTGCGAAGACGCTGTTTCCGTGATTCGGAGATAGCGCAACTTCGAAGCACTGCGCATCATGGAAACGTAGTGAATGAGAGCCAGCATTGAATGTGCATCATTCGAATGTCAATTGAAATACCTAATTGCACGGTAACTCAACTTTCGCACAAGTCCAAAAGCGCACCATGCATGTCATGGAAACATAGTGATACTATGTCACATATTTCCTTTGCTCGCTCTATCGCAGTACCTAAGCTTTGCTGAGCCTACACTTGCTCTGACGTAGGGTAACAAGAAAAGCCTTTTTCACTAGTTATTACTGTATTAACATTAATTTGTTACGTATAATTCAAGCTTCTACAGTTAGTCTGCTAAATAGTTTATGTAATGTATTTATATTTATTTTAGTGTTATATCTATCTATTCGGGGTATTTTTGTTATTGTTAAGCTATATAAAAAAATAAACAAAATGGACTATTAATAAACCCCACATCGTTATTGTGTGTATGTCTCTTAGTCAGTAAATGCTACGAGCTTCCACATATTAGCCGACTTCATCCAAGTTCCACACGAATATGCTCCATGCTCCCCACAAAGTCGCTAAAATTATTTGGTTTCACAACTCCATCTGGTTCCTGAAAACCAGCACCTCTCACCCACCTATCCGGCTATCCTCAAAATCGTCAGGCTTACCACTAATACAACACATTCTTGTAGATAGAGAATTATTCTAGCATTGGACAATCTCGACAAATGAAGCAAATACCGGACTAAAATAACTTCGCATTTTAACTCTTTCGCTACTGTAATCCGATGTATCGGCTTTCGCGGTAATAAAAGTACAGGCCGTAAGCCGATGAAGCGGCTAATCAATAGGGTTTCACTTTTCTTTTCATTACGAAGCCAACACATTAGCTAGACCAATCAAACTTTGTCTCCAACGAAACAACCTTGTTGCCAATCACGTGCAACCACTTGAAAATCTTTTTGCTAAGCATTTCTATTTCTACTTATTTTTCAAAATGGGAAAACCAAATCACCATAGTCATAGCAATAAGAAATTCACCGCGATCGTTCAATGGAAAGGAAGCGCCAGAGATTTTGCGAGAGAGGGATTAACTAAAGATTTTGTACTTATCTTGTAGAGAATTTTGTTCTGAATAAGATTCAATTTACAGTAAGACCATATCTACATTGATTCTCGAGATATTGCATGAATACTGCGATATATCGAATTTCCGAAAATTAGTTTGAATTAATTTGGTCAGAATAGTGATTTTAGCGTTTAGTAAGGAAAGAGGTAACATTATCTTTTGAAACGTTACTATTACTCAAATCCAGCTAACTTATGTTAACTTCAATCTCAGCTCTTCACGTCAACAATGTTGGAGTTGTCTTTCCTTTACCTTGGTGAGTGACGATAAAGAGATGTTCATCATGCACTTTCCCTCCTCCAGGTTTCTGACTCTTCAGATTCTGGGCAGTGAGCAGCTTGTCTAGCTGAAAACCACAAAAAGTAACTTACTTAACTATCAAATAACAACCTAAACTTTAGCCATAACCCACTAACCACGACCTTGGCACAGTGTAACATTTATAGCAATTTAACAGTTTGCTTGTTGGTATGGCTTCTACTAGCTCTGCCTATTTCCTGGTGCAGAGCTTTCATGTGCAACAAGCTTGTTAAAAGTCCATTACCATTTTAAACTAGCGAATTGGAAGCAAGTTTTATCGATCATCTGTTATAATCATATTAATCTACCAATTTTTAAATGGTTTTGAGCAGTGCAAGCTACTAGCTAGCTTATTAAAAACTTATGGGTAGAAGGCATTCTGTAGTAAAACTAGGCCTACATCCCATGGGTTCACCATCAGGCGTACTAGATGAATTCTATTGACTAATAAATCGACAGTCGCTTCTTCTCCATAATTCGAAGATTGGCTCTTCATCATAGTTTTCGATGCGCAGGAATATACTCAGCTATACCCGCAGGTTTGATTCATCCAAGGAGATAGTTTTTTCAAAACTAATGGTTAGAAAAATCTGTTGAATGAAGAAACCTCTCATCAACAGAAACAGAACTTCAAAGATTAAAACTGCCGCGAGTGATTTCTGTTGCTACTAACTTGTACTGTTTGTTACCAAGGAAAACAATTCGATTTCAACCATAATGAACCTCTAAAACAGTTCACAGACTTGGTAAATCCCTAGGGATTAAGGACCAGCTAAGATTAACATTTGTCTGAAAGTTTATCGATTAGATAAGCTGCTTTGGTTTCAATAAATTATCTGGAATTTATAAATGTTTGTTTCCTACAATCTTCCCTGCATAGAAACCTGCATCCAAATATTGCTCTAAAGGAATAACAACTGCTTACTACAGACTTTTGATGCGATGAGAATTCAGTGATTAAACTAAAGAATAGTTTGTCGAAAAAAATGAGTGTTCAAAATTGTGAACAATCGACACACATCACTGATCTCTTATGGCACTTAAATGTTTTCGTTTCTAGCAAGTTAAAAGCGATTTTAAAACATTTGGAAAGGTAAACTACATTAAACGGTAAGAATTATAGATAACAATGAATAGCTTTGAAGATCATACTAACTGGTGAAAGTAACAAAACCAATATTAAAAACTAATAACAAGCTTTCAGATTATTTAGCTGACAAATTATCTGCTTTCATGTATAAAATGGGCCACAAATTATTCATTATTGAGGTAATAAATTTTTACCAGAATTTGCGTCTAGATGCAGCCTAATTGTTAGTTGTGAGTAATCACATTCAATTTGCCAATAGTAAAAATATATGGAGCTTTCAAATCATTGAAGTCTGCGCAACAATACACACATTACATACACTTCTTTTTAGGGGAAAATAACAAATTTTATCCTTTCTAAAGCCGAACAGCTAAAAAATTTGCAGTGAGCATCCTATGAAATTCCTGACACAGAAATGTGAGACCGCAGCATTTATCATCTCTCAATACTGCAGGTGATTAAATGCTTATCACTCACTACTCTGTCTGACAGAATATATTTCAAAAATGCTTATCAGAAATAATACTATAAATAAACATGCCAATATTAGATGAACAATTCAAGAGTATCAAAAAAAGGTTTTATGAATAATTGCATAATTTAGAGTCATAAATCATAAAACTTTAGCTCACAGCGACAGATAATGATTTTCAAAAGGCAGGAAACAAATAGAGAGGAAACCCTAAAAACAGCTTTAGTGATATTTGCTTATTGTAACAGCAATAGTCATCCTCCAAGGGTATATTATTAGACTCTTTCTCACTATGGCTTTTGTCTACTGAAAGTGCAATTAAGAGGAAAGAAACAAAAGCCTGTTACAGGTTAGTGAAAGTCATTTCAGATGATGGACAGGGTTGCCTACACGCTTACCACTAAGGAATTTAGTTCTATCATTGAAAACATCTGCACAGCAGAACTGTTACTAAACATATTTTAAGTACAAGCTCAGCAGGAAACTACATTCCATTGTTACTAGACTGGCGCAGTAAACAAAAATATATTTTGATAGGTTCATGGAGCGCCATCCTCCTTATAGGATAGGAAATACATACTGGCCAATACCTGTGTTCAATTTGTTATGAGAAAAAAAGTGGTACACGCTAATGCTTTTTTATTCATATGAGGACTTAGTTGGCCACCACAAGCTATTGTCTTTCGTAATCAGGTTCAAAAGACCAGATTTCTAGTAGCCAAAAAAGCTATAAAAAACCGGTTGAACTATCAATCATCGATTCCCCAAATTGACGATACGAATAACATAATTCTACACCATTGAAAAGGGTGGCTTGAAATTTAATAAGGGCCATATAGCCTCTGCCGATTACAATTTTCCTCTCATTGTAATGTCTATTTGAACAACTATGTTTTCATGATATGGTTTCCATCCAATATTGCTGGATGAGTCATTATTTCTTTCAGCAAACACCTGTGAGCAGGTGTCAGCGCAGTCAATTTATATCATACCTAATCCTCACCATATTTGGATTATAAAGAGGTTTGCTCAGCCATGAGACAATTGGTTGAAGGAATTGCTGAGAAGATCATTATTACTCTACCCTGTACCAGTCCAGACTGTATTTATATTTATTTAACAACACCTTCATTATAAAGTATTCGTATTAAACTATTGAAAAAAGGATTAAATGTTTTCATTTCATGTTTAAAAAAATGTAAGGTAACACTAACTTCCATGATAAACTGATATGAATGCAAATACACTATGATATTGCAGCTTCATAGGTACTTCAAGCTGCACAGAATAAAGGCTCCCACATATGGCTTTGGCTCAAACTGAAACCTATCCATCAAAATCATCCTCCAAACATGGAAATAATTATTAGAAAATTCATGGAATGCAAAAGCTGCTGGCACAACAAAAATTACATATTTACTGTGTTGTTGCTAAGGTAATAAAACACAATTACCAAATATAAACTATATAGAGAATTCCAATTAAAATTTGACGATATGAAAAATGCTTCAACTTGGTCTTATCATTTTCATCTCAAATATGGCATGTTCACTGCTTGAAAAATTTGTTGGTGAGCATTCGGTCAGAGTTGAAAATCATTAATATTACTGGTGCTGTAAAAACAATTCAAACCTGTTGTGTCACCTCTTAGAGAGACTTTGAACTTCATTCCATGAAATTTGATAAAATATGTAACAGTTATGAGAAAGTGCAATGCTACAGTCAAAATTTGCAAAAACTGCGCCTTTTCAAGGTCAAGAGAAATACGGTAGAAGCAAATACATATATATTTTTTACGAGTGCACTGAAACGATGTATTTGATGATCACACAAGTTTTAAAAAATTGTAAAAGAATACATATTTTGCTAAATTGTAGCTAATTAAAAATATTTAAACTAGCAAATATATAAGGTTAGTGAGAACGAAACTTTGACAAATTTCAAGGTTTTTCAGGAGCAGGTACTGAGCATGCTCATCAATTAGCTGGCTTGTAAGTAATAAAGATTATCAAACTCTGGGACAGGTTATCTATTATATAAATCTCAATGTCTGTCAGCTGCAGCTAAGCGCCTGTACAGCTATGGTGACAAAGTTTTGAGAATGAAAAAACCACTGCAAACTCCCAGCCTCCAGTTCTGCGAACATTCACTCATCCAATACACTCCCCTGTCCAACTGGGTAGGCCTATACTAGTGCTGGGCACAAGCACTTCTTGGCCAACGAGCTTAGACTCGTCCTCTTCCATTCGAGTTTTTTGAGTATCAGGTAGATGGTAGTGCTTGGCATGAGTACTTCTTGGCCAACGGGTTTTTTCGGGTATTGGATTTGTTGATATGGGTTTTATGTCTAAAATTCCTAAACATCTAAACTCTAAATTTCTAAATAAAATTGACATACAAGCTCTGTCCCAGAAAAAAGTAAGCTCGTATGTCGAGACATGAGAGTACAAAAACCTCCGGAAAAATAGCGCAGACTAAGAAAGGCTAAACACGCCCATTATTCATATTTTGGACATACAATACACTAGATACTACAAAACGCCTACAATAGATACTATCAAAACGCTTGACTAATTAGCATCAACGTGTTAAACACACAGATCCATTCAGAAAATTCATGAATGGGAAATAGCGGCATGAGGGGAGGTGAAGGAAAGGTCAAGAGTTACTAAGAGCAATCCCTTATATTGACAAACGATCAGGTCACAGTTAATCTTGGCTTAAGTTGATAAGATCTTAGTAAGTCCTGAACAACACCTTAGGTTGCATAACTGTGATATGAATAAAGATATGAAAGAGTCGTGATGAAAGGTCGATAGAAAAGGTCGATAGAAGAGTTTTATTGTAAAGGCTGGTTCACCGGCATTCATCGTTTACTATATGCACCGCGACGAAGCAACGCGGATACAACGGAAAATTATACAGCCGTCTAACTTTCCTGATAGCATTCGCCTAGTATCAACGACAGCCTATACAATGTGCACTTCTTAGGCGATAGTAATTCACTGTGGCGCATCGCATTGTGCGATGCGATCGACCTCTGCATTTCCATTTATGGTAGTTGCTGCGAGACTAGTAATTGATTCCAGCGCGTGGCAACAAAGAAGTTCAATCAAAAAGAAAAAAAATAACTCTATAGAGCGGAATAATCCCTGATGCAAATGCGAATGGGTTTGTGATAATGTGAACACTTTATTACAGACGATCACCAAAGTATTGTGGCATCAACGCCGAGATCAATCACCTATATGGCGATATAGCGTATGCTAGACATTAGCTAGGCTGAATCAGGAGCACAAGCAGAGCTATATGAGAAATTGGGCATCAACAAGACTTAATGTTGGCAGAAACTTTCTACGGACTTGGGACATATTTATATTTTCGCATTTTGGTTATGGACGCCCCCTCATCAATCAAACATCTGAGACATGAATTATTATAGTTAGCAATTTTAGAAGATGCATCTGTTTTCAGAACGCTGGTGAAGTGTAAGTGTTTGCACAACATTAAATAATTTAGTGGCAACCAAAGTCTATTTCATACTTTTTATTTCACAAGTGCTTCAAAAAATAGAATCCTCAATTGTTGACTATTCATGATTACAGCAAGCAATGCAGTTACAACGTTGCAAGCTTATAATAGTAGGAAGAGAAAACATTAGCGATTCATGCATTTAAGGACGCGTATGCTTTCAGATTTTGTGAATGTAGAGAGGAGTGTTCGTGGGTGCAGGTGTAGGAGTATGTTTACGGAATTCAGATTTCAATTGTCTAAACTAAACTTTTTATTGAGTTATTAAAAAGAACTGAACCATAAAAACATCATTGGCAGCAGGTATAGGTGCCTGCCTTTATGAAGTTGTAAAGCATTGCTTGGGATCTTGATCTCTTGTTAAAGTTTGTGGGCTACGATAACTCAACTGCTTGTCATATGACAGACATCGTTCAGCAAAAGGTAAAAATACTGGTGGATTTATCTAGGGAATAAAGGAACTTTCATGTCTATAATTGATCACTAAAAAGATGCATAAAGAAGATAACTCCAAGTTTAAGAGAACAGCCAGGACTCAACAATCGCTAATAGCATCATCAAATTCCATTATGTATTGATCTCACTTATTTATTTTATTTACAATTACATTTTTATTGATTTTTATATATTCATGTCAGAAAACGGTTGGCTTAAAAACAATTCAAAAGAGCTACACCTTCGTCATGAAAGCAAAGCTACAATGCAGTAAGGTACAAATGGTAAGCGTCGATCAGCTTCTTTGAAAGCTGCAATCATCGCCTTTATTTGACCTTTAATGAGTGTGATTACAAGTTAATAGAGCTCTGTATATTTATGATGAGAGAACATAAGCAGAGCTCAGCGATAGCTGTAACATAGCTACTAGGAGAACTGCCACCACGTTGGCATATGTTAAAAATGACTTCATTAAAATGTGTTTCATTAGATAACTATGTTAGCAATGAATGCGTTTGTGACATTTTATAAATTTCTTATTTTTGCGATTTGAAAACAAAAATATTTTTCAAAACTTGCTTCAAGGAATGCAATGGCATCGTAAGAAAATAGTTGTCGAACAGAGAATTGTGAGGACTGCGTTGGCATGCTTGAACGTCTTTTAGCCAATAAAGCATGTATAATGACCCTTGTTAAACATCAGTGTCCTAAACAAGTGTACTTTACACTATAGCAATTCTCAGGGTATTTAGTTAAATAGTTTAACGATTTTCTGCCAATGCTTATGATGTTAAAGCTACATTTAATAGCAAATATTGATAATTTCTAGATTCTAAAAATATGAAACATCAAGGCAGAAGACAAATATCAGTAACCATGTAGCTCGAATCGAGTTCATTGCTTCTGGTTATCTTAGTCATGCTAACTGTTAGATGCTACGCATCTACAAACCGAACATTGGAAGTTAGTGGAAAACAAAACTGCACTCTTAACGGCTCCTAGTAATTATATTGAAATTACCGATGGTCAACATATTGATTTTTTATATCATAAAGGTAGTTTGTTCAGAGAGAAAACTTCTCAAGTGAACCTCAGCAGCCTAGTATTGATATGCACAAGTTAAAATTGGTTACTCCTCGTGTACAAGTATATTGAGAGTGTTCTGTGTACCAACAGTGATTGCACATTCAAATTTTACTTGGCACATCAGCTGTTTATTCAAAAGCACTGAAATAACTCAGTATTGATTAGCTTCGCTAGGGCTAAAGAATACTTCACAATTGCTGTAAGCATTTCTACATCATTACATAGCCTTAAGAATCCTGTAAAAAACACATATTTGAGGCATGTTCACTGTTTACGTAGAAGAGTACTTTTCCCCCTCAAATAGTAACAAATTCAAGCATCATACTTATACAATCTGTTTACTACTTACATCAAAGTTTAAAAGATTTTAGTAGAAAGTATAGTTGTTTCTATCGTTTGACGTTTTGTTTGTTGTTTAAGGTGATCTGACTGCGAGGATGTTTCAGGATTGAAATTGACAAAACTTGATCGCTGATAAAATGCTCTGAAGAAAATGACGAGCGCAGACTCATGCGAAGAAGAGATCGTTAGTGGTGCATATTGTTTACAAGTGATAAATATATGGTCTCAGGGTCATCAGGTGCTTATATGTTTACACAGCATTTAGAAGGAAGCAATTGAACAAATTCTAACCAACATCTCTTAAAATCATTTAAAATGTTTACAGCAATCTATCTTAGGGTATATCTGAAGTTTCATTCAAACGATCATGAACAAATAGTAACGCTGCGTAACACTGCAACTTGAAAATAATAGCCGATCTCATTACGAAAGGGACAAAAAGGAAATGTGACTACCGAAATCATTTTAGTGAAGAAATTTGTTGAAAATTATAAGGAATTCTTTGCAAGAGGTCATAGAGGCACCTTCCTGCCTCCCGTACGAGCACCCTTTTGGAGCTAAATGCAAAATGTTCGAAATGGAATAGCTTGCACGGTATTTTCTTGCACATCATTTACAATAGCAGTTTCCATTATTCTCAATCATCTTTTTTCAGTCAACTGAACATTTAATATTTGCCAGTTGCTGAAGATAGCGTTGCAGTGATACCGAGGAAGAGTAATTATCTCTAAAAGGTATTGTTGCAAATATTTTGTGCCCTGTTTATGTCTAAGTGCAGGTCTATAATAGTCAAGGCTAGTGACTAGGTGCAGTTGCCAGAGTTATCCCGGTACTTTTGTTTACCAGTTGCTTTTGGCAACTGTGGCTACAGTTGCTTTCAGCAACTGTGGCTAGCCTGTAGTAGGCCAGCTAAATTACCTGGATAACTTTGGCAACTGCACCTAGCCATTCATCTTGACTGTGAACCTTCATTTGAACCGGAACAGGCCTAAAAATCGTTGCAACATTACCTCTTGGATGATTATAGTCCCTGGATATCTTTCTACAGTTATTGTATTTTGTCTTGATATTTGTACTTTCTAAAGTAAGCCGTCCTGGAAAGCTAGCATTAGCCGCAGAAATTGGACCTGGATGCATGCAGTGCCTAGATACCTGCGAAGGAGCATGGCACCTAGGGACATGCAGTGCCTAGATATTTTAAGTGTATGTATATACACATGCAGTACTTTGATCATTGTAGCGACTATGCATGGGTGTATGCAGTGCCTAGCTACCTGCAGCAACTGCACCTGGTAGTGACAACATACCAGTAGTCACAGCACATCAGCAGCTACAGTGTTCCAACACCTGTAGGTGCTTTACCGCGACACGAATCCCACCGGAATTTATGTAACACCTACTCATGGAGACATTACCGGGCCAAGATGCAAAACGTCGTTACAATACCTACAGTAGAGCTGTAGCAGCCAAGGAGCATGCACCTGCTGCCAGTATTTGAACACTTGTTAATAGAGCAAGCATTTATAGACTGAAAGCCAAGACAAGTATGAACAATACTAACTAGAACAATTTAATCAAATAAGCTTAGCTCTACTTTGTCCTTGGATAGAAGGTTACAAGTTTTAAATCTATTGTGTTATATTGAAGTCTGTATCATGACTGAAATATGCACTCTTGCAGCTCACCGTTAATTGTTAAGAGATAATTGATTTAGAAACTTGAAGTAAATAATCCTGTTCAAATAAAACCAACATCTAATCACTATTTCTTAAGCAGACCACGCAAACATTTGAATCGCATCGTATTAATGCATTCCTAAATTGATAATCATTATATTCGCAGCATATCGCAATTATTTGCTTAAGTTATGTTAATCCATTCGCCGCAATTCTTTTCCTATCCCACAAATATAATGGTATGCTGCATAATTTACTCGAAAAAAAATTTCCGTAGCTAGACCAAAACTCATAAGCGTTGTCGTTACAATTTTCAAGACCTTCATAAGCCGAGAGTCAAAAGCCTATAACAATAAAATCAATAGCATCACATATTTCTACTAAAGTGCTAAGTCAATATGGTACAGATTGGACACAAAAAATTCTAACCTTGGAAGCATCACCCTGACCGAACGTTAAACCTCGCCCATTCCATAAACAATCTCTATGCCAAAAAATCGATCATAACATGATGTTTGCTGAGAAATCATAACAAGTTTAACAGTAGATCAAAGTGATCATTTGGGCTGCCGACTTGAATTCAGAAAAAGACATTAAGTATTATTCATTCATGAGAGGACATATAATTTGAACTCCACTAGTCATAACCTGAAAAGGTATATATATGCTACTCTACTTCATACATCTTTCATCTATGTACATTTCATACAGGCCAACTGACTATTTACTGCAGTCCATTCCAAGATGGCTGTTTTCCCAGTTAGATTCAAGGTGAGAGCTAGGTAGCACATAATAAGAAAGCATTTACAATGCGAGCAAAAAGTAGTAGGGTCAAAATTGAGTGGTCTGGGACAATGAGTATGTGAGACTCTCGGCAAGTTAGATGTGCTGCTTGCAAATAAAATATAAAAATCCTATTTTGTCATTGTGTGTGCGTGTGTGTGCATGTCAGCACGCGTAAACGTATACATTTCTGCATTTTTAGCCCGATTCCTTCTAAACTTTACATGCATATGCTCCTAAGCCTTCTGCCAGATCACTGAAAAAATTGGGAGTAGAAAAAATGTCAGCTACCTGATGATAAGCCTCTTAAAAAACCATTCGTTGGTTATTTGATGGGATATGAAGAAAATTCCGGGTATCGTCGGGCTCACTGTTAACAATGGTTATACAACTCGCTAGGCCCCAAGTTCTACCTCTAATTATAGCTACTATAAAAGTCGTCGAGTAGTACGATATTTTATGCCCATTTTTTTCGGCACTGTTGTTCTCTCTGGCGCTTTAAAAGCATCTTAGTTCATGACAACTTTAGCAATTGAACCCTTTAGTTTAGCAAAACGAAATTTGAAAAGTACCATGACTAACCTCTAAAAAACTATGATATGTGTGCACAGGAGAGACAGCCAGATCTTCTAGTCCATTCTGGATGGTTGAAATATCTGTTGACTCTTCTCCACTCATAATTCCTCCATTCAAGCCATCAACACTGAAAGATAACTCTAACATCGTTACAGAAAACATCGAACATATAGAAAATAAAATAACATATATTATTAGACAAGAAGATAACTTCTCTTTGTTACATTTCTGTAAAACGCTATGATCTGTGTCTGTGAAACGACGAGCAAATGCACTCCTGCCAGACTACTGCAACGTCTCCAATGCATAAGAAATTGCAACAAAGTATAAATATTTCTAAGAACATGAAAAGTTAAACCATAATAAGAAAGCACATTTGAAAGTTATATAAAACAATTATATGTTAGGTAAATTCAAACAAAACTTTGTTACAAGTGCATGACAGAAATAGTAAAATAAACTCAGTTTTGCTCTTCTATATTTGCCATCTACCTATTAACAATTCTAATTTTGTCATTGTGTATGTTTGTAGAAACACCAATTGTTTTCCCGTTTTTTTGTCAATGTTTTCACATTTTTTGCTCATGATCCAAGCTTCCTGCAAGTTGTTTGGTTTTACAATTATAACTGGGTCTTAAACACCCACATGCAGGCTATCTGATTGATAATTAAAAAAATCTCCTGTATGGTCAGGCTTACTGTTAGTTTGTTATAAATATTTATTAACATATAAACAATAGTGGAATTTCTTACCTATAAAGTTAATACAGAAAACTGAGACACAGTGATGCTGATGCAACGTTTCATGCAGTTTCAGACAATGCTGATGCAAGGTTTCATGCAGTTCTGGACATTGCTGATGCAATGTTTTATGTACTTCTAGACAATGCTGATGCAATGAAGGCGCCTATAAGGCCCATAATTGCTTTAGTTCGAGCGTTTACTATATGTGAGTCAAGAAATAGACCGGCAATTAATTACAGGTTATTAAAGAACTTAAAATATTTGTGGTCTCGCCGACGTGCACTCAGGTTATCATAGGCATAGAAGACAAACAACAATTAGCCCTCGGTTGATTTACTAGCGTGAGACAATTAGGAGTAATTTTTAGTTTTGATCAAACTCCATTCATTTTATAGCTATTGCGGCACTGCACAGTTCCGGTTGTGGAAAGTTCCCGTGTCAAGGATATTATCTAAAGTTGAGTGTAGCAGGATATTACGATGGTTAGAGATTTGTCACTTCTTGTTTAGAACATGAAATACCAGAATCAACAACTAGGAATCCTCAGAAGAAAACCTTTCAATGCAGTTTGGGTTTGATTGCCTTAGCACCCAAAGCAACTGGCGAACAAATGACTTTTTAGAAGCCTTATCGAAATTTGTATCAAAAAACTATTGACGCATGTATTATGTCCCTATACGTA
Organism: Watersipora subatra; assembly: GCF_963576615.1. Lineage (NCBI taxonomy): Eukaryota > Metazoa > Bryozoa > Gymnolaemata > Cheilostomatida > Watersiporidae > Watersipora > Watersipora subatra. The sequence goes on along the minus strand of NC_088715.1, from coordinate 54,800,427 downwards.
TATGCCTCTCTAAGCCAATTTTTTTGTTCAGCTCATGTTATGTTCAACATTACTCTTGCTTATGCTACCCTGCGTGCCCAACGGTATGCTTATATAGAAACTTTACCAAAATCCCTTGAGCCATTCAAGTAAATACTGCATGCCCGTCATTTCATTATTCAGGCACTATTATACGTCTAAATTTCATACTGGCTGAGCGATTTTACATTTGGCCTACAACAAAAGAATATTAATAATACCAACACCTTACAGAAATTGATATGGCAAGTTGCCAGTCTTACAATACTGAACTTTGTATTGTTCTAGACAAATGAGCATTTAGCCTTTCAAACCTTCTAATTCACTATGTTTCCATGCCGTGCATGACGCAGATCTGGAGTTGTACGCATGTAGCGTTACAGTGTGATAAGTGTTTCAATTGACATTGGCATGATGGGGATTAACGCCGGTGCTTCGTCAACAAAGATAAGGATTTATACGCCAAAGGTCATAAAGGCGCAAACAAAACTGTTAAAAGCGAAATATATACAACTGAAGTGTGGAAAAGGTTTTAAATGGATTAGGTTGGGTAGCAGTTCCTTGCGTGTTATTAACAAGAGTCGTTTCAAGCTTTCGCGAGAATGAAGCATTCAATAAGAATGTTGTGAGTAACAAAGCTCGCGTGACTTGCAGATTTTTGCACTTGCCATCTAGTGGGATGACGTAAACTTGTGGATTAATCGAGTCATGGAAACTTAGCATTTAATATGTCATAAAGAAACGATATAGCAATGCTGCCAGAGTTATTGCAAAAATCAAAGTTTAATTCTGTAACAAATTTCATTCTGAAAGCTGTTATTATATGCACAATGATACAGAGTTGAACTGAGGTTGTACATTAGAAGATAAAGCAATATGGCAAATAGACTAAGCAAGACTTAAACTGATAACATCACGTGGACTAACCGGTAATAAACTATGGAAATTTCCAAATACATTCTATTTATAGTTTCAATCAATCATCCAAATGAACAATGGACTCAGACGTCTCGACGAGAGAACTTGCATGGGAGCCAATTCAAGTAATTGAGTATTTCAAAGCGCTTGACAGATGACTATTGTGCGATATGGTGATATTCTCTCGTCACTCGTTTCTAAATGTGAACAACTTGAAAATCTCTCATGATAACAACACATATGAGTTGCTCCATATTTATTGATGAAAGCAAGAGGCCCGCTACCTAGACAATTGAAAATAGTAACACCGCGGCACTGAAATTCCTAATGGAGCATTTAGACAAAATATCAACTTATCCACATGATGGTAATGGTATGTATAACATTTTAGTGCCATTGGTAATCATCAATATGATGTTTTTCATAATGTTAATTCACATGGTAAATGACTCATAATGTCACATGACTCAATTCCACCAAACACGGCCTGAATGGCAGTAAAATGTCATGAATCTTGTCATCATTTTTTCTGTGATACTTTATCTAAAAGCGTCGTATACTAGCCATTGAAAGTACATCTTCCAGGTTATTTTTAATCATTCCTTCTTGGTTTTTTTTACATTTAAATAGTCATAAACGCAGATGAGCCACTAAAAGAGTTTATCAATGGGATGTAAGCTAAGTAAAAGCATTTCAAAGAAGTACCAGGATACTGGAACAACATGTAGTATACAGAGAGATCTATCATTAGGTCTTCGCGATGCACAAGCCAGAAATTCATTACGAGATTATAGAATGTCAATAGCCTGTTTCACTATGTCATGTTGGCTCATTTTAGGGCATCTAGCGACAATCGAATGCATGTGTCAGCAATGTCACATGTCCTAACTATTTCTAAAGGCTGGTTCACACTGTATCGCCATATCTCGGAGTTGATTCCACAATACTTCGGTGATTGTCGATAATAACGATGTTCACACTATCACAAACCCATCCGTGTTTGCATCGGTGGTATAGTGTTTTAATTGCTCTTTTTTTCGCATGACTGAAATCAAATACTAGTCCCGCAGTAATGGTCATAAATGGATACAAATAAAGCACGTTATCAGCGACCACGAATTACCATCACCGAAATGGTTCACATTTGAAAGGTGGTCATCGATGCTTAGCAAAATATCGTGAAAGTTTGACAGCTGCAAACTCCTGACGTGTCTGCATTGCTGAATCAATGCAATCGGTTTATGGTTCACATAATCGACAATGAACGCCAAAAGGAAAATGCGGACCTACGGCGGTATAGTGTGAACCAGGTTTTAGGTCACAGACAAACCTAGGTATAGAAACTAGATTTGTTTATGTTAAACTAAAACAAGACATAATAACCTCTATGCTTCACATAGTCAGTTAACGATTGATTTATAAGTTGATAATGGCTGCTACATATGTCGCCAAGTTGTTAAAATAAATTATATTATTGATACGCATCTATTGTTGTTGATATAGGTGAAAAAAATTATTTGCAGCATTATTTCAATCACATAGGGTTTGAAGACTAAAAGGATTGCAGCCAGTTCAATCTAGCTGTAATCAACGTAAATTTCCTTTACTCGATGCCAAGTTTGGGCTAAAAAAAAAAACTATCAACTATTACGTTTGTTAAGGTGATGCTGAATATGCCAGCTTGTGAAAACCGCTACTAGCTTTCAAGCCAAAATCCCTTTTCATATGTATGAACCTAAAATGATATACATTCACTAACTTTTCCATAGTGTGGATCATGTGGATTACCGTGTGACAAGTGATTCAATGGACGTTCGCAAGCGACAAATAAACATGGATGCTTTGTTGAAAGAGATAATGATTTTCATACCAGAGGTTATAGAGGTACACTTCCACCTGGCTTAGCAGCACAGTTCCGTGGCACAATGTAGAAACTGTGTAACATGGAATAGCGTGGGTGACATTTCCTTGCGCATCATTCGCAAGTGTCCTTTTCGTCTTTCTCAAGCGTGAAACATCTCATAAAAACTTGTGAGTATAAACGCTTACTTTACTAATGGGTTTTTGTAGTTTTCGTATGGCAGATATGGTAATGAAGTCATGTACATTATTAAAAAACTTTGTCGTGATGTTTGAACATAACAAATAAGCGGTATATTAAGAATTCCTATTAACACTTTCAGAAAAAAACCAAGTAGTGTTGTCATATAGCAGCTAGGTATTCTAATTTTGACAGAACATGGACATGTTTGGTGTCTGTCCTTTGTATATGGTAGCAAGACTATTACAAAGAGGCTCAGAAAGTAGAATTAGTTGGAAAAGGCTTAACCGCAAAGTTAGAACAATCAAAGGAGAAGCTAATCAGGGAGTATGAGAGCCATGACAGAAATAAAGCCTTCATCTTCTACGCTCCATGTAAAATTAGTGTGCTTTGAAACACTCTGTAACAACAGTGCGGTCTGTTAGTCACAAAACTCAATGGTATGCTCAAACGATGTATTTAAACTTATCTCATTAAGTGTAATCAAAGTTGGTACAGATTTTTCAAGTTCTATCACCAATAATTTCGATCAACAAACATTTAAATGGCCCTTGTTTTGCTTGAACTTTACCTTGAGCTAAACTAATGGCATTTACAGCATTTATAGCATCTAAATGCTCTCATAGAAAGGTATGGTTAACAATATAAACCAAGAGACTGTACTTTGTTACATGATCTCTCAAATAGCTTCAAAAAGTTTAGGTATAATCCTGTGCCCTAGTAGAGTGCTTAACATGGTATTTTTAAGAAGTAGGTAGTAATAACAGGTAGTAATATAATATACTAATTAATATAATATCTTTAATAATAGGTAGTAAACTATTATTGGTATTGATGCTGTGAACAAAACTCTATTGATGGCCGTTAAAAATTCTGATAAAGCATATATATGTGTAAGGAAGCTATTTGCACTAGTTTTCAAGCCACTTCCCTCACTTACACCAGTTGATTGCAAAAAAGAAGCAACGCTTCACCAACTAGAATTATATTTGAGCTTGTTGAAATTTGCAGTCAATTTATACAGTTTCAAAAATGGATCCACTTTCATAGTCTAGAGTAATCGCAACTCAACCATAGGCACATTTTTTTATATTTATCTGATACAAACAATCATCAACTCTTGTCAACAATGTTTTGACTGAATTCGGACACTGTCATTTCACGCCCTTCACTTGTCCTCCCCCTCAGGTCAGTTCTTGAAACAATTCTTGCTTACATAAAAATTTTGAAACCTTTTCCTCGATTCTAAACAAAAAATATGACTTTAAACCATAGATTGTGAGTCAAATATAATGGGTGTTGCTTCTCATACATTTGCTAATTTAAAGGCAACCGTTTTTTCAGAGTTTTATGCAGTAGGTCTATTTAGAGTATGTAGTAGTACCAATCCTTGCATACTAAATTTCAGAAATGCTGAGATGAGTTGTAAAAACAACAAACATTCCTAATCACATGCATCATGATTAGTAAATTATTTTGTTAGTGTTTACAACCATATATCTCCATAACGTAAAAGAAATGTTCACAAGCTCATTCCAACACGTTCAGAGGTTGTAGGACTTGAACGGTAACTTTTGATTTTCCACTAGTAAGCACCCATTTAGTGCATAAAAACTGTATACCTACTTGTACTTAATTTTGAGTTAATGTTAAAAACATGTTGTTGTATTACGTTGGTAAAATTGAATGGCAACTAAAAATGAAAGTCGCCATTAGGTTCGTCACGATCATCACGATAGTGTGACAAATAGAAATTAAACTAATAATTTAAATTAGGCTTTATTTTCAATAAATACTATTAGTAAAGTGAATGAGTAACTAACACAACCTGCCCATTGCAAAACAAGCCCGGTTCAGCTACTAAAAAAGCTTTGCTCATTTTGGTAAAAACATATTTATAAATATTCGAAAGGCAAAACGTGACGGTAAAGACTTACACTGATGTGTGAGAGTACGGACACGCCATTTTCAGCTCTATTAGTTTTGAAACCTATAGCATAAATATTAAAATTGTCTCATTCACTGCAAGTAAATGTTACGATGTCGAATGCGTACTAGCTCTTGCATTACTTCGCCGAACACGAGTTTACCTTCAAGAAAAAAGGGGCGGGTTGTTTACACTCTCTAGGAACTGATTGGATAACGCAGGCACACCTTCAACGTTCTTTACTTTTCAGAAACGATTTTCTTAAAGACTGGCATTTCATAAACTATTAGACAGCCTATATTCCACAAAAATCGGCTTAGAAATATTTTCCATTTGCTAATACATGTATGTAGTTTTTACTATTCCTTTTACGCTCGATTTTAAATACTCTTAGATAGCCTATATTCCACAAAAATCGGCTTAGAAATATTTTCCATTTGCTAATATGTAGTTTTTACTATTAATTTTACGCTCGATTTTAAATACCTAGAGCGCAAACCTTATTTAGAAACTTCTCTGACTATTGATTCTCGAAATTTTGGCGTAGCCGTTGCTGTGTGTGTGAAAGTTACGCGACCAATGGAAGTGTATATGGACATCGCTAGTTGCCAGCAACAATGATATACAGCTCCCAACTGGGGGGCTGTATATCATTGCTAACAACAAGCCGTGCCAAAATAATTAGTATAACAACTAACATATAATATTAACCTATACTAACTTATATGCTAACAACATATAAGGTACACTTAGTTATATTTATTTATGTATGTGTATCTTATGGTACCTATTTACAGAATAGGTCTTGTAGAATATTACAAAACAACACATACTGTAGGCCTATTGTTAATTAAAAATTGTTTATTAATTGGGATAGTTTTTACTCAACTTATGAATTAAATGAACAGAGTAACTTCAAAAATATTTGCATCAACAATTAAACTAACAAATAAATTTGGAAAATAATTGTTTTGGTAATTTAATTAAATACCTCAAGACCAACTAATTTAATTATTCATTAAATTACCAATTTTGTTTATCATATAAGCCAATTCATGATTGAATCAGTGAATTAAGTATTTTGCCCAAGAGCTGAATTACTCCCTAAATTATCAAATGAGTATTTGATTTAAACTTCATTGTTAATTGATTTAATAAATTATTTGCCAAAAAGCTGCATTAATCATTCAGTTTCGAGTTAACATATCTAAATACGCATAAAGGTACAAAATTTACATTCAATTAAAATGCTAATTTCATAATTTCATAAATAATTTAATGCAATTGTTATTGCACAAACCGGGTTGATTTATCTGCTGTTTAGCAGCCGTACCTAGAGTTTTCACACAGGCATCAAAGTGTACAACTCCTCTACCAACACGTTTCTATGTCCAGGAACTAGTTGTATTTGCAACCAGTTTTTGAGCAAACTTTTTAAGAAACAGATTCACCCAAAAACTCCTAAAAGCGTGTTAAAATTAATAGAAGAAAAATTTGAGCCTAGACTTCCGCTAAAACAACGCTTGCAGTCCATGAGCCATCAGAGATCATCATCTCTTAGCATAATAGTTATACCCACAGATATATAAACCTTATCTATATTTATTGTTTATATACCTATGGTTAGACCACTTGGTGGCAAGATGGAAGCATGGTTTAGTGGTAGTGGTTTAGTGGCATATGTGCTAACAAGTGTGCAGGCTTAATGCCCGTAAATTGCAATCATTTTTATTAACACAGACGGAAGGACGAACACGACTCTTATTATAGTAAAGATTTAGACTAGCTTATGTTACTCTGATTTATTGGGTAAATTTCTTTACCCAATAAAATTGGGTAAATAAATTTACCCAAACCTTTATTCAGTGGCAACTGCATTACCTGCCACTGTTTATAAGCTGTTTTAAAATTAAAATTATTATGTAACAAAAGAAGTAATAAATGTTTTTCAACAATCCGTTCTAGCTGTGCCTCGAACTTTCAAATGTTTGAATTATACATTGGCCGGACACACGCAGAAATAAACAAGCACCTTCATTTAAAAGTTAAAATTTTAAATGTTGTATATGTTGATTAAAAATATATTTTCTCTGCAAGAACTTTTTTATTATTTGTAAGACGCCGAGCATTCATCTAGTATAAGCATAAAAATAAACATATTTATCTAGGTAAATGGAAGTTTAGCCGAAAACATAATGGTCAAAACCGCTTTGCTAAAAGGCTGTCAGTCGAACTTATTAGTCAAAATTTTGACTAATAGTCAAAAGACTATTAGTCAAAATTGAAAACTATCGAAAAGATTACAACTATTGTTTTGCTATTAATCATAAAAAATATAAAATAAAAAAAATATAAAAATATACATCTATTCATAACACCAAACTTATGCTACCTCAAAATATTTCACTATACATAGCCAATAAAAACGATGAACAAGCTAGTCGGTAAAGTTAGGAGCTTGCAACTAAAACAACTTTTTGCATAGCAATTCAGATTTTGAATTGAAAGGACACACAATATACTGTGCATGTATATATTATCAATCCTAAATGTTGCAGACTTTTATAAAAAATTAGGTTGTATGCTTATTAAAATTGTGTGTGAATCATTTTTACGGTAAAACAATTAGAACATAACATATATTCTTAGCTGTTACAGCTAGTACAAAATTGTTAAGTAAGTATTTAACAGTAAGTTAAATATTAATATCATACTATCATTATAATAGTCAATAATATTTTGGTCCAATATTATTATTTTTGATTAAATGGTTTGAGTTTTTGACTAACAGTCTAAAAGTTTGTCAAAAACTATACAGTTCCACAAAAGGTTTCAATTTCGACAAATGACCTTTCAGCAAGTGTGTATTTCGGCCAATAGAATTTTGGCAAAACCATCTTCACTCACTTTTTTGGATAACTGGCATGTATATGCCAACAAAATGTTATTTGTTTGCACAACAATCAAAATGACTTAACTAAGCTTATTTCCAGTACGCAGATAAACCATAGAGCCATACTACATGTGTAGTACATATTATCAGTCAATAAAATATGCGCAGTAATATCGAGGTCTGAGGAAACGTATGCGGATGGCAACTTTAGATTGCACTGACATTTTCGCTTTAGTGCACATCAAACAGCAAACTGGGGTACTTAGGATATGACTATCCGTGATGGACTTTTATCAACTCAGTAATGATCATAGAGATAGTAATCATAAAAAAAAACATTAATGCATTTTCACTCAAGTCATTTTGTTTATTGAGAATCGAGTCGATTTATCTAGGATAACAGTGAAGATTTAATTCAATTCAATTTTACTAGTAGGATGTGCCAAGTCAATTCAATTCTACAGTAAGTAAAAGATACCATAGAATCATTACAATTCATTTGTTAGTTGAGTCTTTACGCTTGCACAAGCAAACACATTAACTCAATTGTTCATCTCTGATGACTACTTCCCAGTTGTATTCGGTGGCCTGTTGTAAGATTGTTTCAGATATGCCTAGTTTGCATTTAACATTGTGACAAACTACCCACGGTTTTATTAAATTTTGCAACAAAGGTTTGTCTAAGTAATCTAAAATTTTGGTTATAAAATTAGGATCTTTCTATTTACAAATATAATATATTAACTGACTTGCCCTTTATCTCAAATATCTCCTTATCCCAATAAAGCACTATACACTGTATATATCTGATATTTATCTTCATATGTTTCAAACAACAGCCACCTCCTCCCTCGTCTTTTATTCTCTCCCTTTTTTTGTCACTTCCTTCCTTTTTCTCTTCATTTTGTGTATAAATACAGCTAATTCACTTTTCACATTTATTTTAACAATTTTGACAATTTTTACTTTAACACTTTTTTTTACTACTTGCAATATTTTCTACTCATAAAATGGCTTCTGGAATGATTTACTTTCATAGGTAGAGGTTTTACTGTATACTAAATGGTGTCTCCGTAAAACACTGTTTAAAAATTACAATCGTAAGGCTTCTTGCAAAATTATTTGCGCAAGCATATTTAATAGGTTTTTATTCATTTTCTTTATTTTTAATGGTACCTGTACTAGCAATATATTCTCTACTGAAATGATGTTTAATGACTTTTGCCAATTTTAGTCATGAGAAGAGCTAGCAAATTAAATGTAACAGTAGCAGACTTAGCCAATAAACCATTAGCAATATGAAGACACTGTTCCTTGTGACAATGCTGTCAGACGAATCGGCTGAACACTTTTTTACTTTCACCAATGCTAAACAATAACTTTTGTCATAGCCATAGCTTGAGGGGTATGAGTGTAACACTGCTGCGGGTGTCTGAAAATCACATCTGTGGCAAAAGGTTAGGGAGCTGAGAATTTTATCCTGAATTTTGCATGCCGTATCAATAAATGCAGTTCTCTTGAAAAAATACATGACCATTATAAGATTTTAAATATAATACTTTATTTATTATATTTATATATATTTATATAATACTTTATGTATTTAAAATAAAGGTTTTTGAGGTACTAGCTTTAATAAAAAGGACAGGCGAGATTCAATATTCAAGCCTCACCTGTTTGAATTACTGTTTAAATAATTTGGATGCTTTTAGGGTTTTTAGTTTCTATGGCATTAGAAACATCACATTACAATTAAATGTAGTAAAACTGCTTATATCAATATCAAAGAGCGGAGCCCTCATGAAACATGTTTTATAGTCCATAGTCTAAATCCCTATTCGCATTCCTTTCAAGTTTGACTTTACACTCAGTGGAACTTTCAGAACTAGTTATTAGCACACTTGAGACGTTGATAGCCTGTGATCCAACATGTTCTATCGCATGCCTATTGTCAAAAACTTAATGGTAGTGTTACTTTGTAGAGATTATGTGAAGTGTAATTGGTATTATCTTTTGAGAGATAAGAATTTGGAACCACTAGTAAGACCCATTAACTTTTAACTTTGATTAATTATTAAAATTATTTCTGTTCAAGGTTTCATACAATTTACTCATGCCAATGGTTTTTGTTGGCCTGTCTGTATACTTTTGTTTTTGCCCAAAAATAGTTTGTTATAAAACAGCCAATGATTTCAAAGAATTAGTTTTTTCCATAATAATATCATGAAACAATCAAAATAATATGGCAAATTTGATAGAGAAATGTGTAATCGATGACAAATATTAAAGCGAGATTGGGTCTTTAAAGATTATTGTAAAGCAGCCAGTACAGCGCTTGGCTTATGGTTGGCTGACACTCATCATAATGCAAACAAAATCTTTGCTATAATAAGAGTAGCGTCCACCCGTCCAAAGCCATTTTAACAGCATCAGCAGAAAAAGTTTCCAATTTTTGGGAATGGAACTCAGCTATTCAAATTTAGAGTAGGGCAATCGAACCACTACCCGACTCATCCACTTTGTAAATTTATTATCCACATAATGATTACTCATTACGATCTCTCACAATGCACAGGACTGTCAAGTGGACTTGTATTCATATTATTATGTAAATGTAACATTATTTTTTCTTAATTTGTTTCTTCACTTCTCAGAGTTTTACTTTTTTAATCCCGAGCTGTTCCAAACCTTGTTTTCTTTCTAATTGATTTATTTCTAACTCTGTTCTATTGTCTCAATTCTGCATGCTGAGTTACTGACAGCAGGTAAAAGAGCTCACAATGTTTAGTTAAATGCAACAAACAGGTTTGCATATGTTCATATCTCCCAACTAGTGTTAATAGAAAGATATTCGAAAATAGATGGACTCGAGAAATAAGAATGAGAACGGGATAATAGTTTTGCATTGGCGCTAAATCTTCCTTCCAATTGGAAAATCTGTTGGTTTATGTTGATCAATCCACTTACTAAAAACCTTGTAACTTCTACTCGTCTAAATGGACATATAATGTAGCACTATAATGATTGCCTGTAATGAGTTAAAACAAGTCACTCTGTGTCCTCATATACCATACCTATACTACAGAAAAATACAAAAAAAATGCATATGCATAAAATGTTAGTAGATTTTATGAGAAATTTAACCGCTATCAAGTTTTGTCAATTTTAATCTTGAAATATCCTAGCAGTCAGGTCATATCAAGCATCAAAAACAATATCAGATGAAAAAATAATATCAAAATAATCTACAAAAAATTGGTAAAAGCTCATTTTTAAACTATACAATAACAAATTAAAATTTGGTTGTGTATTGCTAAGGCAGTAAAGCACTGTTTATTGCTTTACAGTCATTTTTTTAATATTTTTAATGTCTTTTTTGGAAAGATGTCACAATGCTATGCTTTGTGACAGTAATTTTGGCACTTGCAGTGCTTGATATGTTGAGTCACCCTCTTGCTTTCGCTTCTTAGCTCATGTTTTATGGTCTTTGCTTGTTAACCTATGTTAATATATTGTTAATCCATTGTTTATCTATTGTTAACTTACGTTAATCTATTGTTAATCTATGCCTCTTGACCTAAATGTATGCTTTGTATGTATACATGTATTTATTTGTACTACTTTTTATGATAAAATCTATCATTATCGTCCATATTTTTTTTTAGCCTAATAGCCTACTCTCAGTACAGGGTATTAGCTTGGGAGCATTAGCTGAGGGCAGTTAGTTAGATAAACTTCAAGCTGTAATTTTACATTTGACATGAGTATATTTTAATTTTATTAACGGTAATAAGAACAAAGCAATTCCAACTTTGCCATGGCACATCAAAAACAGTCTTTGTCAAGGCTCACAAAACTTTATTCTGCAAAGTAAATATTGTATAAAAAATGAGAATATTACCAGTTACTCAACACTTGACGTTGCAATATTCAAAAAGAGAAATTGTTAAAAAAATCTGCAACTGAAAAGGGACAAAATAATAATGAGAAGTCGAGCAGATGCCAGAACTTGTGAATTGTTACAATAATCCTTTTCAGAACAGACACATATTTCACTCCTTTGTCCCAAGAACTGTGAATCTGTGGCGCAACCATCTACGTATCCGTGGCCCTCACAGCCCCTATTTAAACAGACAATAATACAAGTCAGTGGCAATTATATGATTTATTCTAGTTAATAAAGCTGAGTTGATAAAAGTGGAAAATTTCGATAATACATTAACTGGTTGTTAAATCTCACATTATGTTATGTAAAAAAATAACTGAAGGAACATTAATCGGTCTAGTGTGGTGTTTATACACTTCCAGTGGCATTGTCCTCTTTTTACTTGGCTCCGATGTAAACATATTCTACAGCACTGCATAAAGAGAGTTATGCCAATGACAAAGTATCAATAAGCCTAATGTGGTTCCATTTCACTCTGAAGGCTTTACAGTCTTTTTGACTTAGCTCTCATATAAACCTATTCTACAGGTCTGTATAGACCGAGTAATATCAATGATGAAACATAAAAAGAACCGCATTGGCTCACTTATACTTTTGTACCTATACTCTCTTCACCTTGCTCTGACATAAACAACATGCGCAAAAACTTAGGCCGTCAAATATTTTAGTTGAAATCGGACTGTTTACACTTAGCTGATTAATTAATTTTTAAAATGGCTTCTGAAAATTTCCTTCATGGCTTCCTAAAAGTGTAAATTATGTTGTCACATTTTACTTCAGACTTACCAAAAGAGTCATGTCACTGAAAGTATAAGAGGCCATTTTGGGTCCATTCTCATTCTCTTAATGACATTAATCTTTTTAAAGATTAACCTAAATTAATTGCTACTCTATTCTTTTGAAAAGAATTACTGCAATCGAAAACTTCCTATTTTTTGTGAATTTTTTACATCCAAACCAAAAGGACCTCTCATCAATGAAAATAGATTCCTTTGCTATCTTAGTAATCGGAATAATGAAACTTCTCACCTTGTATACTCTATCCTAGTTTTGTTTCTGCTATAAGTCGTTGTATAGGTTACGCAGATGTGCTGTCGGTATTCAGGCAACTCTGTTTCACAGTCTATTTGATACTGCTCCGCCATTGTGCCTGGCGCACAGTCATCGCCACGCACATATGAGCATGATATGCACTTGATTCCTGTCACAACTGCAAGCATAACAAAAAATAAATAAATTAACTTGGAAAATGGAGGAGTTGATCTAACTTTCTGTTATATTCTAAAGTTTGAATCACCTCGCCTTAAGGAATATCAGATACACTATCTTGCTAGAGAATTTGCTTAAAAGCAAACTTACACAAAGTTCCAGTTGATTTTTTGAAAGAATTATGATAATTTGTTATCGATTGTGAATGTTTTTTGTTTGAGGTGATCTGACAAACATAATGTTTTAAAGGTTGACTTGCAATAAAATTCACATTACAGTTATTTGGTATGAAAAGATTCCCCATGTCTTACTCTGTTGTGTTGTAGGTGCAAAATATGTGGGAATGTGATTACAAGCTCTTAAAAGCTAAAAAACGAACAGTTAATCGCAGCCACATGAGACCGTCGTAGTTTGGATTATCTTTCCAAAACGGCTCAAATGGGATGTACTTGTTACAGGATGGTTTCTGTTTACACTTTCATGCAATCTCATTCGTCAAAATATTTTCACAAATATACTTCACGCATTCAATAAAACCATGTTTATTGTTCTTATGCGTATGTTTTATCGTCATTGTAATGCTGTCACTTTTAGCACTGATATCTTATAACTTACCGTAAAAAATCATTAAACTTTTCAACCTTAGCTCGAATGAGTACATATCATTGTCTGATAATCATGACGAGCCTGTTGGTCACCTGTGATAATCGAAAAGTGCTGCAAAAATTATTTGCGAAGTATTGGGTCACATGACCAGATTAAGACTTGACAATTAGTCCAAGCCGAAAGAAAACTGTAAAGTAGCGAGCATCTACATTGTATATTTGATACGGGGTCTTCGGTAAAACCCAAAGTGTTTGTCATAAACTAGTGCTACAATAAGTTTTATATTGAGCTTTTTATTGGCCTTTCAATTCTCGTGAGAACATCACAGGACAAGACGATAACCAAACTGTAATGAATACGTCAAATAAATAAAGAGATTCCAATCTATGGCGGCTTTTCATTTTTGAGCGTTTATGAGCTTGTAATCATATTTCCACGTGTTTGGCGCCTACAACACAGCAGAGTAAGACAAGGTGAACTTTTTGCTACCAAATAACTGTAATGTGAATTTTGTTGCAGGTCAACCTTTAAGATTATAATTGAAAAAACTTGATTGCAGTTAAAATGCTCAGGAAAAAACCATGTGTTGAAATGACATCACTAGTTGTGCGGCTGCCTATCTTTTGCATTTTTGATATCGGCTATTGCATTCTAGATGCAACGTTATGAGTATCTAGTCTATTGGTCTTTTTTGTAAGTTGTAAGTCATTTAAGCTATTATACAAAAGGTGTCTTCAGTATTTCTGGTTTCTTCGCCACTAAGTGCAGAAATAAACAACCAAGTCTATAGGGCTCATTAGTGCAATAAAGCTTTTTACGCAACAGATTAAATTTTTTATAAACAAGTGAAAATTATCTTCAAAAATTACCGATTGCCGACACGTCAAAATAAATTTTATTTCTTTAAAATTACATTAAGTTTATCAAACTGGAAAGAATTTTTTTAATTTCTAATAGGCTATATATTAGAGACAACTTTGTTCATACGACTTTTTTCTTTAGATTTACTAAAATGTTGACTTGCAACAAAGTTCACATTACAGTTATTTGGTAGCAAAAAGTTCACCTTGTCTTACTCTGCTGTGTTATAGGTGCAAAATATGTGGAAATGTGATTACATGGTCAAAAATGAACAATTAATCGCAGCCATCTTGAAAATGCTGTAGTTTGGAATCCCTTTATTTTGATGACGCGCTCACCTCGATGTGGTTATTGTTTTGAGATGTGATGTTATCACAAAAATGAAAGGTCAATAAAAGGCTCAATATAAAACGTTTCGTAGCACTAGTTTATGACAAACACTTCGGGTCTTATAGATGCTCTCAAACATAGATGCTCGCTACTTTACAGTTTCGCTTCAGTTTGGTCTAATTATCTAGTCGTAATCTGATCATGTGACCCGTACTTCCTGCCAAATTGGGTGAACAATTTATGCAGCATTTTTGGACTATCACAATTGACCAACAGGTTTGTCATGTTTATTAGAGGATGATATGCACTCCTTCGAGCTAAGGTTAAAAAATTAAACAAGTTTTTATGGTAGATTTTGAGATAACAGTGCTCAAAGTGACAGCATTACAATGATGATGAAATAGACGCGCAAGGGCAATAGACATGGTTTTTTTGAAGGTGTGAAGTGTATTTGTGGAAACATTTTGAAGACTGAGGTTGCATGAAAGTGTAAAAAGAAACCATCTTGTTCAATTACAACCCAAAGAGATTCTAATCTAAGGCAGATTAACTGTCCGTTCTTGAGATTTTAAGAGTTTGTAATCACATTTCCACATATTTTGCACCTACCACACAGCAGAGTAAGACATGGTGAATTTTTTGATACCGAATAATTGTAATGTGAATTTTGTTGCAAGTAAACCTTCAAGGCTTAACACTTTAAGTTCCTTTTTGTTCGTCCAAGGTTGTGATAACAGCTCACAGTTTTCTAAGCCAGCAAAAAGCATTCCTTGGATATAATACTTGGCATTATTTACATAGAGTCATAAAAACAATCATTGAAGTTCTATTCTTAATGCAGCATTTGAAGTATTTACCAGCTAAAGTTTGATAGAAACATGCATTGATTAATTGCTACTAAAAGTACCTGAGATAGAGAGTAGAGTTAATCCAATAACCCTTTGAAATTTCCAGTTCATCGTTAAACAGGAAGACTTGTGAAGAAAGCCTTCTTTTTCGTTTTCTCTCTTGTTGTAAAACACGTTCTAATCTCTATACACTTGCTGTGTGCCTTTGAGTGTAACTACCTTTATAGGTCTGCCTATAGGAAATTTACAGCAATACGTTATGTCGCCACAATATCACAAAAAAGAAATTACAAAAAAGCTAACTGATCCAGTAATTAAGCTAGTTGTGCAAGGTCTTTAACCTCATTAATTTGATTTTAAAACTACTACAAAAAATACTATAGTAATATTGTGGTGGCTTACATAATAAGCCTATGAGTGTAAATAGCTAGACATCGTGAATGATTAAAGTCAAGATTAAGTAATACAATGCAGAACTAAAAAGGATTATTCTACAAAAAAAACAGTCTGGCCTGATATAAAAACATAAAAGATGCACTAACAATATAATGCAGCCCTACAAGGTTGCTAACAAACTCTAGTGCTTATAAAGCTTAAAGGTTGACTTGCAACAAAATTCACATTATCGTTATTTGATATGAAAAGATTCACCATGTCTTACTCTGTTGTGTTGTTGGTGCAAAATATGTGGAAAGGTGATTACAAGCTCTTAAAAGCTCGAAAACGAACAGAAAATCGCAGCCACACGAGACCGCCGTTGTTTGGATTCCCTTTCCAAAACGGCTCAAATGTGATGTAGTTGTGAGAGATGGTTTCTGTTTACACTTTCTTGCAACCTTATTCGTCGAAATATTTTCACAAATATACTTCACGCATTCAATAAAACTATGTCTATTGTTCTTACGCGTCTGTTTTATCGTCATTGTAATGGTGTCATTGTTAGCACTGATATCTTATAACTTACCGTAAAAAATCGTTAAACTTTTTAACCTTAGCTTGAAGGAGTACATATCATTGTCTGATAATCATGACGAGCCTGTTGGTCACCTGTGATAATCGAAAAGTGCTGCAAAAATTATTTGTGAAGTATTGGGTCACATTATCAGAGAACGACTTGATGATTGAATAATGCCGAAACAAAACTGTAAAGTAGCGAGCATCTATATTTGATATGGGGTCGTCGGTAAAACCCGAAGTGTTTGTCATAAACTAGTACTATGACAAGTTTTATATTGAGCTTTGAATTGGCCTTTCAAATCACGTGAGAACATACGTGACAAGACGATAACCAAATTTCGTGGCTACGTCATCGAAATAAAGAGATTCCAATCTACAGCTTGTAATAACATTTCCACACATCTGGCACTTACAGCACAACAGAGTAAGACATGGTGAATCTTTTGAAACCAAATAACTGTAATGTGAATTTTGTTGCAAGTCAACCTTTATGATAAAGCTCTGGTAGCCTGGGAGCAAACACAGATATCACTGCTTAAATAGTATTGTGGCAGTTATTATCATTTTAATGATCTCAGAATAGACCCAAGAATATTTTTGGCGGAGTATGCATATATGCTAAAAATTCTAACGGTATACCCAATAAATTTTTTAATAAATGCCCGTCATTTGAAAATAGTTTGTGCTAACTTCAAGGCTTTTCAAAGTAAATGAATTACCGTTAAACTGTCCTAGTATGAGAAGAAATGCTGAATTTACCAAACTAGTATTAGGTTTGGTTGAGCGTATTTGAAATGGAAATAAAAAAGTTGTTCGATAGACAATCAAGCTTTTTGTAAGCATTTTGGTTGAGTCTATCCAGTGTGAAACTGTTCAGCAGTTTTATATAGATAAACTGTGACATGTTTAGATTTCTATTTCCAAAGTAACAGCCAATCAAGGCATGAAAAATATTGTTTAAGGTTCAACAACTCAAGTTTCCAATAGATCTTCTAAATATGTGAACACAGAAGGTTAACTATTCTCACAGGTGAAAAAATACAACTTGAATTTTTAAATTTTATTTGTTTATTCTAATACTTGTCAAACAAAAAACAAAATGGAGATATAAATAAGCAGTCTTTGTTCCTAAATGGCACAATTATTCTGAGGTTTTGAAAGGAAGTTGATTAACTCAGTTGATGAGTGTGTCAGTCTAGGAAGTAGAGTGTCAAGAGTAAAAACCCTAAATTTGCCCAAATATTAGTCGCCTCATTATAAAATTGGTTATAGCATCATTTTATTCATCAAAAATTCCTTTTTCTGCTTTTATTCGTTTTTGGGGGTGCTAAGCCAAAACCTTTTTGCACTTAAAACCTGGAAGAGTATACAAAAAAATGCATATAAAATTTTAGACAGAGCACTTAATTAGAAGTTATTTTTATTATATAGGACAAACAATTAGACAAAATAGAGACAAATGATATATAGATTGAAATATAGACATTTGGAAAGTTCCATAGGCCATGGTTAATTCTTACTGAATTCAACAGACTAAAAAGTTTATCAGAGAAAGTTGTTCTGGCCAATTTTCCCTTTTGTTATTTTCACTCAGATTGTTGTTTTGTACATTAATCTCACATTTGTAGATATTACATCTTTCTGTAATACAATAGCTATGCATAGTGAGGTCTACCTTGCATGGTAAAGTTCAAAGCCAAAATAACCTTGGCAACTGAAAAGATACCTAACTGCTGCTGAAAGCGGAAGAATATATTTCTTGTTTTGACTAGAGGTTTTTCATAGCTGTATTCAGCATAGTCTCTAACTGCAACGATGTAATCATGTTAACTATTAATTTTTAATTATAATAACATTTCTGGAGTTACAAAGTCTATATATTTCTCTTAGTTTGTTTGTGTATGTCCAGCTATAGCAATTAAAATCCATGACTGAAAAATTCACAATGCTGTGGATTTGATCTCGGAACATCCCATGCACAAGACGACAATCTAAGCCATTAAGCTACACGAGGTGCGATGATCTCATTGGTGAGTCAGTCTTCACATTGGTTAAAATAAACATGAGAATGCGGTGTTATGCACAGCGTCACAAAAGCTCACTCTCACGGCTGTTATTAGCAAGTTTAGTAATGCACATACAGCCATACTTAGACTTGTATGTTCTTAATACATCCTGGGACTGAGCTCCTATGTCAATTTACATGTTTCTCAAGGCACCATTTCATATATGAGATAATCAATTACAAGCTAGTCCATTAGTATACTGCTAAAAAATGTCTGAACAGGATATTTACATGGAAAAACCGTGTCTTTAATTATTGTAATTCAGTACATGCGCTGAAAACTAACAACTACCTATTCAGTTGTTATGACCCGCCATAAAATTTAAAGTCACTATGTATGATACTTTATGGAGTTTTACCTTTGAAACAGAGGTTGTGGATAAAGGCCAATTGAGAGAGAGTTGAGAGCAGCGCAATTGGTACACTAAACCTTTTTGACCCTATGCAATAGAAACGTTGAATTTACATTGTAACTTCAATGAATTTAGCTTAAAGTAGCTTGTAAATAGAAAAACACACTTGAAGCTACGTTTTACCCTTGAACTAAACTGATTTAATGTGATCGTCTCTGCTTTTAGTATTCGTTTCTGGTTAGCCGCGTTTGAGCCTCGCACTCACTGTAACTTTTAGCCAATATTTAGAAAAATCTTACGAACTGATTCAAGGAAAAACGTCGAGTGATGTTGTTCTTGAAAGTAGCATCTAGCACACTTGGCCATGTAGTGGCTATTGAGAACTGGCTCATACATGTATGCACGTTTCTTAAAGATTAGTCATATCTCAAGAAAGAAACATGCTCAAAAGTCAGCTCATATCTCGGGTTTTTTGCATATTGGGCCACTTGTATGTAACAGATATGACTGTACTAGCTTACTCAAATTAGCCAATGGCCACTACATTACCTACTACTGTTTATAGGCAGTTTTTCGATTGCCCGTGCGATGTCCGGCATTCGACTCGTGTTTTTAAATGTCAAACACACCAATGTCTAAAGCCAAATTGCCTAATACATACTCCTTAGAAGCTGGTAGCAAAATACAACTTTCTCCTAAATTGCTATTTCGTGTTTACCACCTTAAACACAACCAAGCTTTGTCAGCTTGCACTTTTTAAACAAATGTTCTCATCACAATCGCATTTTGGCCTACGAGATGTATGCAAAATATATCTCTACTATGTCATCTTGCCTATTTGTATTCATATTGTCCTTTTCAGCAATTCATGTTAGCACAGATGATATAGGTGACTTTAATTTCACACTCACATCTAGCTGTTTTAGCCAATTAGGTAAGAGAGTATTTAGATTTTTCTACTGTTGACGATACCCTTGTAATCATCTTGTTTTTAACTATATGATAGATAATTTCCAACTATGACATAGATGCAGTTATTTAATGCAATCATCGGTAATTTTATTTACAATATGTAGACATGCCCTGCAAGTACACTAGTAAAATCATAGCGATAAACAATGTCTATGATTTCAGGGTTTCACTTTTAGCAAAAGGCCAACATACAGATGCTTCTGTAGCTAAACAGATCGACTTTGTAAGCCGATGGCTTGTTCCCACACTTTAGCTACTTTTTTGCTGTTAATTCAAATCCAAAGCCCAAATTCAACATGCAAAATTTCGAAAGTAATGTCTAAGGTTTGAGTTACCAACAGAATGTGTAGACTTTATTTAAAAGGTCTATGACCCGAACAACAAAAGTTCTATTAAAGCAATAATCGACAAGGTCAAATCTGTTAAGAGAAGGTGGCATATTTGCTCATTCCGTACTCATAACATAGCAGCTGCCACCAGGAAAGCTTTTTGTGTAAAAATATAGAAAACATTAACATATTAAACATATTAACATAAAATGGCTACCTTGAATCTACATGAAATGATTGCTGCTATATTATCAAACATAGCGGAAGACCTTAGGTTGAGTAAACATTTCCACCCATTTGGCTTAACAGAAGTGAGCAAGCAATTTTATATGTACATAATTTTTCCCTTATTTGTCTTGTACAATAATGCTCCAGGGCCAAATTTGATATTAGCTTGTACATGTAATAGTTTCATTACCCCTGATGATTTTAGGCCAATGATTCTTCAATAACCTTTTTAGCAACATCACTTGAACTCATACATTCATGAACCTTCAAAGTTTATTATTCCAGTGTAGTACTTAGTAAAAATATAACGTATAACTTACTCTCACAAGCACAGTAAATCATAAAAACTTCAATGCATTAGTACAATATGTCATGGAGGTTGCAATAACCAGACATTGAAAAATGTTAGAGCGTTCTGAAATGGACAAGAGTCGGAGCGATGGTGACAAGACCAGAATTCCTTCACATTGTCTTGTTGTTGCAATAATCTTTGTCAGAACAAACGCATATCTCATCCTTCATTCCCAAGTATTCTTTTCGTGTGGCACAACCATCCTCATATCCATAGGCTATGCAAGACCTAGAAATTGATGCAAGTCAGTAGTTATTGAACGCAATCTTTCTACCTATCAATAGCGGCTAGAAAATAGACATTTGCGAGTGTAGCCTCAGCGTGTATAATAATCCTGTTTAATAACTTTGCTGTTCACCATTTGCTGATTCAGTACTTTGCAAGATAAAAAAAATTCATACTAGAACGAAAAATTAACATAACTTAATAAAAGAAAAATTATAAAAAACATAAATTTTACTCGTACTCTGGCTCGGTGAGATCCCTCTGTAAGCATCATTATGCTAGCAGCAGTCGCAATTCATTATTTTTTTTATGTTTTATGAAGTGTTAAAGTGTAATGCGCTTGTGACACCTTTCATCATGTCCTTTATTTGTTCATAACTTTCCAAATTGACAATTAAATATAAGAAAAAGAATGTAATATAGGAATTATATTGAATTCCTATATTAAAGAATTGAATATAGGAAAATGGTCACAATTAGGATTAAGTGTCTTTATTATACCAGCTTATAAGCTTCTACTTCCTGGGTTTTCCCTGATTGCTAGAATGCTGCTTCTGCGAAAAGTGAAAGACTTTTATATAATTTTTATTGCCCATTGAACAAACCAACTCATGTAATATTTAACATGAAGATTTAATATTTACCATTTAATGATTTGGTGATTTGTTCTCTTGTATTACAATAAATCTACTCTGTCACTTTAGTGTCTTTATGAAAACCTCGCCAAACTAGTTGCGTGGCTCACAGGAAGGTAAGCTTGTTGTTGCAGATAATAGTTGTAACATGAAGGCACAAAAAATGTTACTACTAATAAAAAACCACCAACAACTGAAATAATGGAAGCCATATTAGACAGAGTGGTTATTTGTCTTATGAATAATGGCCAGCGTGTTTAGTCACATCTTCGTGTATAAGTTGAAAACCCACAATTGTTAAGCAGTTACCCTGACTGTAATCTAGTATAACAAATATGATTAAAGTAGTATTAGGGCATTTGCCAGTTTTAGACCTAATGGTAGCACGTACTGGAAGAAAACTTGAAAGACTCTTAATGCGTACCTATTGATATCTGCTGAACATGTCAACTGATAGCAAATGAGCGCTTTATACCCTCCAATTTCTAATGAGTTACCATGCAAAAAATATTATCAAGTATAATTTATTAGTATGTATCCTTATCCAAAGTAAAAAAAAAAGAATAAGTAGCAACTAGGCCGGGTAAAGATTAAATTATTCAACATTAGCATTTTTTATAGTATTAAACTTAGAAGAAAATAAATAATCGTCTTTGTCATTATTGTAACTATTGGCAATATTGGTAATATTGGTCGATAACAGATGTTGTCGTCACAATTTGACTAGTGTGCTTGCGAGGCATGTCCGGATGTAAGTAAAAAATTGTCTGATTGGTTGAAAAAGTTGTGCCTGTATCATGTTTTGAGGTTATTTATGATATACAAACAAGATTATTATAAAGGCATCATTAACGGTACCGTTAATGATGTAGATTTTGCTATCTAGCAAAATCTACATCTAAATTAGTGGCAGCAAGTTTTATGAAACTTGCTGTTACTACGGTCAACCCAATTCAGCCATATACTTACTGAACTAATAATGGTTCAAATGTTCAAATGATCAAAGGTTGAAACAGTCTGTTGCAACATCAAGCTAAGCTTTGACAACAGGCAGTCTCTCAGTGAAAATAGTCCGCCGTATATTAATGAGTGGTCAAATGAAATACAGAAAAACTGTGAACTAACCATAAAAAGAAGGCATAATTTATTATTGTATTGCTAAAAAGAAGCATTGCAAAATTGTTACAATAAGCTTCAGTCGAGCTAGAAACCATTAAAAGTTGAATATTTAAAATATTTATTTGCTTTGAGATATTAAAACGAGTCTGTATTAGTAAACACCCAACTCATCAAACTTGCTGCTACGAAGGATATCTTTTAGTCAGTAACAGTTTTTCTTGGAAAGCATTTGTCAATTTGTCAATTCAACTGCTCAAATGCAGCATAACATGGTTCTTGAATGAGTCTTTTCTAGATTGGAAATACAAGACAGTTGGTAGCTTGAAGACTGCTGCATCCGACCCTCACCATTTAGCCAGAGATTCGGAGATTTTTAATGAGGCCTTTAGGGCAATCCAATGCTTTAATGGCATCAACTATTTCATTGCTATTAGCCTTGTTGAATAGCCTAACTGAATTTTTAAAATGCTAGCTATAAACTATAATGGTTGTGTGTAGTTTTCATATTTTTGGCTGAGACAGGATAAGATGATGTCTAAGATGCTGTTCAAGCGTTTGGTCTGACTACAAACAGAACTGCCCAATTCTTTATTCAAATGCAAAGACACTACCCATATATTACTGATTTGCTTGTTTGACAAGCTTTAAAAAGGCTAATTCTCATTATGTAGCCATACGTCGGTGTTGCCTTCTCGGTGATTATTCATCGATTAGATGCACCGTAAACCGACGGGATCGTCGAGGCAACACAGGTACTTCGAGAAAGATTGCAACTGCCAAAGTTTATCGAGAGTTTGCATAGCATATACGACTGTCTGTGCAATGTGTGCCACTTAACTGATGGTGATAGGTCATCGGGGATTGTTTGCTCTATATTTTAAGGCAGTTTCTGCGGGACTAGTATTTCGTATTTGCATGACCGCATTGTACAATGAGAACGCTATGCAATGATGTTTCATGGCATAGTGTGGTAAATGCAGACGGGATTGTTATTACAGATAATTTTTGAATTATTGTAATAACAATAATTCAAATATAATAATTAATAATTTAATATAATAAAATAATTTTAAATAATAATAATTATGTAATTACCATAGCGTGGTAAATGCAGATGAGATTGTGATAGTGTGAACATTGTTATTACAAATAATTTTTGAATTATTTTGTAATTACCATAAAAATACAACGATATAATATGAACCAGCTTTTAGACTAGACCAACTTACATGTCTCTTTCAGACTTTCTTGTTCTAGTTCAGATCTGCTAGATTTTCTATTAAACCTCATTTAATCTTTGTTTAATTCCCACTAGTTATGCTTTTCTACACTTTCAACAAAAACCTTATTTGTTCATCAAAAGAAAATATTTTCATTGTTATTTTCGCTTTAAAATGAATTTGCATAATTTTTGTAGATTTTATTAGAAAGCGTCGGAATGTTTTGTCATTTGCAATTGTTTTTGATGTTTTAGGTGATGTAATTGCCGTTTTTTAGATTAAAATCAATAAAATTTGATTGCGATTGAATCCACAGAAGAAAAATACGTGCACAATGATGTCACTAGTGGTTATTGTTATGATAGTTAGTACAGCATTACTCGTCTCTATTCTGTTGGCATCTTTGCAACTGTAGACATTATAATCACACTTTTGCTTGATCTAAGCGTTTTAACCGTGATCGAGTTTTTAAAATTTTAATCTTGAAAGCCCATGGAAATTAGACTACTTAAAACATCAAAATCAATCGCAAATGTAATTTCTTATAAAATTTAATACAATTTTGTGTAAGCTAATCTTTAAGATTTAACATTTTGCTTACATTAAATACTCAACCCTTGTTTTGTTTTCACTATAAGTTTTCGTAAGGGTTATGCAACTGTGCTGTCGATAGTAGGGCAACTCCTCCTCGCAGTCCGCTTGATACATTTCTTCCGTTGCGCCTG
The DNA here is from genome assembly GCF_963576615.1 of Watersipora subatra. NCBI lineage: Eukaryota > Metazoa > Bryozoa > Gymnolaemata > Cheilostomatida > Watersiporidae > Watersipora > Watersipora subatra. The sequence continues at coordinate 54,775,650 of NC_088715.1, read as the reverse complement.
GGCGGCAGCGTTCATCGGAGTGAGAAGAACATTGTATGCACTTGATTCCTGAAACATTTACAAGCATAAAAGTAAACATTTGATGTAATTTTCTGGAAGCCATTCTAACTTCTTTTTTATTTCTATACATTTAAAGGGTAACACAAGCATAAAGTTGTATAAATAAATGGTGCATGCACGCTGCCAGAAGCTTACCTTATGAATGAAGGATATACCTAAATAGCCTATACTGTTTTTTTTATTATTTCTAAAGTTTTTGCATATTTAAAACCAATTCAGACCCGTTGGTTTGTCTTATACACTATTATGACTCTTTTTCTTTTATTTTTGCTAGAATTTAACATGCAGAGATATATTTAAGATATTTAATAAAACCAGCAACAACAGACTCATTTAACTTAAGTTTTTAATTTTCAACTCAATTAAAAAAAATTCCTTTTTTTTAATTTAGTAAAACAATTCCTTTTTTTAATTAATAAAATTTATTATTTAGAAAAATTCTCTCTTCTCTCCTTTTCTGCTGCATGTATGACAAATTAGTTTGAACCAGATTTATCCTGGAACTAAATATACCGTGACCATATGCGAAGGGGATTTATCACTGGAGCCATTGTGACTGGATACCCTTCCTAACACCACCAATGGTCCTTTTGCGATTCAAACCACTGACCTATTGATTTTCACTATGTTTCCATGATGAGCAGGTTTGAGCCAATCCACAAGAGATTTGCATCACGGAAATGGCAAAAATGCAGAAGTTAAGCGAGTATTGCTATTTGCAAATCTTTATAGATTGTTTCATGTTTGGAAATGGTCTGCGCTAAAAAATCGTGCTATCCTATTGCAGGCTATATTGTGTAGGCTATTCCATTCTAAACATTTTCAAACTTCAGTCTCTTTTAATTCGATTTCAGTTGAATATCTTTAAATTGTTTTAGATTTTAGCAGGTCTGAATGTGCTAATGTTTCAAATGCCGCTAGGTGTGACAAGACTGCGTCACTATTTATTGACCTGTCTAGTCCTTTCACCGAAGCCTGGTGCTAAATGTCATCACATCATGCAAATGTCTATGAAAACCTTAATTGCACAGTAACTCAACTCGCGCACAAGTCATGGAAATCATCAAATCATGAGTTTTATAGAAACGTAGTGTATATGCCAGTACACTAACCACTAAACGGGGGGGGGGGGGGGGGGGGGGGGGGTGGGTGGGGGCTACTCAATGGATAGATGTCTCATATAAGAGACACTGGACTAATGTACTGATTAACAGCAATGATCCCTCTCTTGCATGGATGTTAGATCTTTTATTGAACGTATCGCCACATGGCAACTGACCCAGAGTCACAATTGTCAGGCCTGAACTAAATAATTTAAGCTGTTCTAGCTATTTCATTTTTGATGGTTGGTGATCCCATTTCTTGTTTTATGGATCACCGTTTGATATCTTTTGATAAAATACTATGAATATTGCCATCTGAGACAGTATATTGTCCATTCAAAACCAAGCTTCGATTTCACTACTCTTTCAGCTGACCCCCAGTAAATTTGACTGAAACCATTTGGCTGCAAGCTGTTAGACACTGGTTACATGGCATGCCTCTTTTAACCCAGGCTCATGAAGTTAGAAGTTTCGCTTTATTTATCATATAGCCACCATTTTATGTTTTTTTGCTATTGAACACCGTGAGATCACAACACAGATTTTGTTTAAACAGAGAAATGGAGATTCTAATCAAATAGTTAACAATACAAGACAACCACAAACAAACTGGATTTGACTAAAAATTATTTTTGGCTCATAAACCTTATAAACGCTGTAATACAAAAAATAAATTTGAATGAACCAACAATTTCTATTTAGACTCAATTAAAATCACAAACCACAAATGAAGTAAATTTTATTATTTACCTGTTAAAAAACTAGTAATACATACTACATTAATTTTCTTATTTGACTCTCTACTAGATTATAAAAACTCTTTATAATTCTTTATAATAAAAGAAACCCCAGCAAGCACTGATTAATAATATTAAAACATGCCATTTAAACAGTGAATGATGAACTAGTTATTCAAATTAAAATATGTTACTAAAATAGTTACTAATATTAAAATACGTTGTTTAAATAGTGAATTATGAAGTAGTTATTGCATTGGTACTCTCAAATGCAAAGCAACATAGAAATTATCAGTAGACAGAAACTAGTAAGTAAACCATTTAAATTTACTAAAAATACCTGATGTAGAGGTAAAGAGTGCACATCCGATAATCAAGGAAATCTTGAAGATCATTGTGTCAAGACTTGCTGATTCGGGTTTCTATGATTTTTCAGTTCAACTTCTTTAGTGCGTGAACTCCTTTATAGGTCTAGTTTAGAGAAGATACTACGAATTTAGACACAACTAATTTATACTATGGCTGTAATAAAAGTGACCCACTACACAATGTGCTTATAGAATCTGATGCAATCAGCCAACTACATAGACACAAAAAACCCTTGCATAATCTCACACAAGCCTTATACCAGTCTTTTAAATAAAAACTTATGCAAAATTTTTTATAGCAATAATATGGCTTCACTAATAAGCCAGCCAGTGCAAATACTTACACAATAAAAAATGGAAACCTAATCTAGCAAAACAATACAACATTAGCAAAGACTAATACACAAAAAACTATATTACAACATATTGTTGCACATTTAGTCCTTATCTGCTAAAACAGCCCAGCCGTGTTTGAGAAGTACCTTCCACTATTTATTGCATCTCTAACCAAATTTCTAATCGTAGATATACAATGCAGGGCTGATTCTATTGTTTGAAGTATATAATATAAACTTTCCAATTAGGCTCTCCAATTAGGCCATACTATAGGCTGGTTAGAGAGCTACTCACTTCACAAGGTTTGTGTTCCACTTTATAGCCTAGCATGCCATGACTGACCTATATAGGTAAGCTGTAACTAGTAAATTGTGGCAGGTCATATAATTTTCAATACAAATGATGAATTTTATATAGTGCGCAATTGGCTCTCAAAGTGAAACTTGTCCATGTTCCTTAGACTTTTGTGAAGCCAAGTCATTCCCAACATTCATGAAGATGGAATGTTTGTAGCATGCAGTTGCTATGACCTTCCGAAATGTCAACTAATAATACTGTTTAAAATCCAATCCATGTTCTTTGAAGACAAATTTCTCAGTTTTTGTATTGACCATATTGACCAACACCACCGTCGATTTAAACTGTATCTCTAGTTAAATTACTTCAGTTTCAATTCCAAAATCAGTTTTAGAAAGCTGAAAAATTTGTCTATTACGTAGGATTAAAATACAATTTTGTGATTTGACGTCATTTGACTTGTCACAATTTTGTACAATGAAAATTGATTAGATTTGATGACTTCCTCTACTTTTTTGCTTTTATTATTTTAGTTTATATGATCTTTTGTGTGCCAAATATCTAATTATCTTATAACTTTGAAGGTATCATGATTGGTCTTTAGTAAGGATAAAAGAGACAAACTTTGTAATAAAAATTACTATTGTTACCTTTTACTTTCGTGATTTTTGAGTTTATTAAATTTTGTGTTTCATACAGTGTTCAACAATGCTATTTGGTTCAGTGGTTAGTGCACTGGCATATAATCAGCAAGGTCAGTGGTCTGATTCACAGAAGGACTATAGCTGGTGTTAAAAAGGACATCTAGCCATAATTGATTCTGTGCCAAATCCGGTAGGGTTGTTGGTAACTAATTCGGCTTCTCCATCTGCTCTTTAGCATGGATGAGGGTGCTGGAGCCAACAAACCTGCAAAACTAAACAAAACTTGACAAAGGGTGGAGGAGCTAATCTGCTAGCCAATGGCCAGCTAGCTAGATATGGTGTTTCAATAAAGAAACCTGAAAGAAGGCAATGGCGAACCACTGCTGACACCAGTCCTGCCAAAAATTTCATTGTTATAGGAAGTGGAGGAGAACCATGATTGCCTACGTTTCCACAGGGCATGTACATTGAGAGATTCCACAACGCTTACTTTTTTGCAATACTATGACTTTTTTTTAGAATGATTTGAACTTATCATTTTTGGCTAGAGCTACTTGTGGTTTGAGAGGTATTGTACTGGGAAATCATTAGAGCTTGGTCAATTTTAAATTAACTTAGCTCAAATAGACCTTGATAGCCAAACAACACTATATTTCTATTGGAAAAAAGAAATAAATTGTTAATTTTTTGAATACAAATGTTAAAGCTTAAAACCAACAGTGATACTCTATATGGTAAATTATACATGTAGTTAAAGCCAGTGCAGTGAGAAGGTTACTACCAAGTCACTCAATATATACATATTATACATATAATATAAATATTTTAAATGTAGTATATATTATATGTAGATATAATATAGTTTTCAGTTTTAGTTAAACCAAGTACCAATCCTAGTAAGTCAGATACAAATACTCTGTCGACAAAACTACCTTAGTACACTATCAAAGAGATATTATCAGATCACAATTATACAGCCTTCTATAGAAAATCGAAATTCTGCTAGTCACTGTGCTCTTGTCTACAGCTAAGTTTTCTTTTCAATGCCCTTTGCTGAAAGAAGTCAGTTCTAAGCCATGCATTACCAGATCACATGCTTTGCTGGTCAGATGAATGTCTCTGCAATTTTTCTTAGTCATTTTGCTTAACTTAATATTATTTCCAGTGCCCAGCAGAACACGCTTGCCCGGTATATCGGCATCCTATTCTCACATACCAGCCATGTGAACCAGTTGATTAAAGTTGTATTCCCTCCTAGAGCCATGACTGAAATTGGTAGAGCCTTGGGTATTCACTCTCCCTCCTGTCTAGATAGGTGTGTCTGGTGCACTAAAAACTTTGCACGCAGACGCACAAAATAAACTTACAAATTCGACAAAGCGAGGTTTAATGTTTTATTCAAGTTTAAAGAACTCGCTGTTGTGAATATTGTTGATACTTATATTTTGATATTGTAAACATTATGAACCGATTTATGTAACAGTCTTGACTCGTACCACCTCTGAATGTTAATCAAAAATACAAACTATTAAATTCTCAACATCACATCACGCTCACTTGTTAGATAATACAGTGATAACAGGTCACAAATGCTAACATCTGTGACCACAGCACGTTCCTTTCACATAGATAACTATTTCAATGCAGCCACAATAGTTTCAAGCTTTAAAAAAACTTATAGAAATTCTTTTGCATTTTTAGACTAAATTTTTTTAGCAAAATTTCAATCTGTCATTTGGCCAATGCATGCATTCTTTTAGTTTTTTAATTTATAGTTTTTTCAAATTGAAAAATGCAAAGGCTACACGTGCATACCGTGTAAGTTTACATAAAATTACAAAAATATTTTCATCACATTCTCAGTACCTGAAGGCAACAGTAGCACACATTCAATCGACATTTAATTACTATATTTTAAGATACTAGTACTTAGGCAGTCCAGTGTGACAAAGCGTAAGAGATCTTCAAATCTAATAATGAACTGCATAATAACCCAGGTTGGAGAGTGTTGGACTACCAAGCCGAAAGTCAGGAGTTCGAATCCTATGGTGAGCAATCCTTTTTCTTAACCTCTAAGTTTGTTTTGGAAAGCTGGTCGTGTTTTTTGTTATAAGAAAGAATATTATTGTGATATTCCAAAATAATTAGTTAATACGTTGAACCTTGCTTGCTTTAATTTTTATACAACTCCACACATTTATTTAATAGCATAAAAAACCAAGATACTAAAGCTTGTGTTGAATAACATCATTACAATGCAGAAATAATAATGCCCAACTTGGTAAATATATTTTGCTGGTGATTCTGAAGCTGAGATTTTAAAGTTTCATGTGTTTGTGATGAGTGTGCTGAAAGAAAGCTAAAAAAGGTTGCTAATACTCAAGGTAAAAATCGTGTTAACAAGCAAAACCGAACTCTGAAGTCAGTATTTTAATATAATTTAACGTTAGTTGCGCTACCAAGATGTTGAATTTATTTTTGAAATAATAGTGTTTGTGCTGCTTGAGTTCGTGTTCATCTGGACAGCTTCTAAAGAATACTATTTACTGATTGGTTGGCTACTCGCAAAAATTTACACTCTCCTTTATTAGTTTTTTGATTCATCCTTTATTTTTGTGACTTTCCGTTTAAGCTGTATGAAACAGTATTTGTTGTATTGAATAGAAAAGCATGAGACTACCTAGTCATTGAAATACAAACATCTACAGAGTAGCTGATATGTAGATATACACACTCCATTGATCAATCAAACATCTGAAATAACACAAATCACACGAATGTGAGAATAGTTGTCCATCAATTATAGTCAAAGGCTGCAGAACTCCAAAACGGTTAATAGAACAATTTGAGGCCAACAAGGCAGAGTGCAAAAGTAACAAGGCAGGATGGCTTCAAAACAGTCGAATCGTTGCAGAAGTCTTTGTCAGAGCAGACGCAAACTTCTTTTTTGTATCCTAGGTAATTTTCAACTACAGCACATCCATCTTCGTATCCGCGGTCTACCCAGCTCCTGTAGCAACAAAAACATGGTTCATCCATACGCATAGAGTTTCCTGTAGAGTGACAACCAACTGAGGTGGTACAATTCTGTTGCTAACAAAATGGCAGAATATCTCATATTTTCACTAAATGAGAAAATAATTTCACATTTTGAAGCTCTGACATTGCTGGGTCAAACACTTCAACCAGTGTCTTGCATTCTTCATTTTAAAAACAATTCCTTTAAATCTCATGAACAATGTTTAGTTGACATATAAGCAAATTTCCAACAAAGCCTACGGTGAAACGAAACATTAGTTTTATTTGGGAAATTGCACCTCAGAAAATTCCTTTAAAAGTTTTGTCAACTCAACGATTTTGTCACTGATAAAATAAGCTATAGTTTACCAAGATCACTTTGTTTTTTTGCGCACAAAATTTACCAGAAGAATAGATCCAATGGGATAGTGATAAAAGCTTAAACTAAATGATTAAATTGATCCTCTCCTAACAGTTTTATGACACCTAGCATCATTTGGTTGAACAACGGAATGTTCTTGTTGTCTCAAGGCAATTTCGTTATGAAGTTAATTTGGTCTTAAGGTTTAATGAAAAGTCGCTTTCATGTAATTTGATATTAGTTAAGATCTTTATCACGAGTTTTTTAATACGCGTTAATGTGTTTAATAATATAACTATGATATATTTTATTAATATGTTTAATAAAAATACACTAACAACTATACTGAAATGCATCTGATGTATCATCATGGTGTTCTCAGCTCAACCAAAATTAAATATGATTCAGAACTACAAGATAACGACGAGAATCACTTTTAAGTGGTTTGAAACACTTAATCAAGTTGACAGTTTTCATTCTGGCAGTTATCTGATCATCAAAGTTGGACAACTCCATTAATTAGTTATTTTACAACTACATGAAAAACACATGCTAACAAATTCTGTTATTGATATTTGAACATAAATGTGTACTTTGTTTAACTGGTTTATTATGCTTTGACAACTCTTATGCCAAACAAAAAATTGAAAGTTGTTCACATTAGTCTCAAGACAGTTTTACATTCTTGGTCTGAGACCAAATCTTAGGATATTTTGACCAATATTATTGGTAATTTTCTATCATTTGCCAATGTTTTTGATGTTTAGCATGTTTTAACTGCCAGGATGTTTCAATGTTAAAATCGATAAAGAATAAAAAAATCTACAAAATTTGATTGCGACTGAAATCCTCAGATGAAGCGACAATACAATTATGATATCTATCGTTGCAAAGAGACCAAGAGAATAGAAATGTGTGAAGCTGTAATTTGAACGCAATAGTCGATATCAGCTATTGCAACTATTGACATCATTTTGCACGTATTTTCCTTTGAAGCCCTTCAACTGCAATAAAGTTTTATCCATATTAATCTTGAAACATCCTGACAGTCAGATCACACCAAACGTTTTTGCTATAAAAAAATTTCAATTATTAATAGCTTGATTGTTCACAGACATTGAGTCCCCTAATCTTTGCTGCTTTTACACAAATATAAAATAAAAAAAGACTTCATGCTATTCACTTATTTTACAAATTTTGCACTTTAGAACTCTAAAATTTTAAAGTTATCTAATTTGCTAATTGTTTTTTTCTAACAATAGAAATAACTAACCTTTCAAAAGATTCAAGTGTTTCATTCTGACTATAGGTTACTCTTGTGAGCGTGCAACTATGCTCTCGAGCTGTACTATACTTTGTACAATCGACTTGATACTTCTTAGCCTTAGTGCCTGGCTTACAGTCATCACTCTGAGGTGATGATGAACAGACCATGCAGCTAAGAGCTGCCACCACTGTAACAATTATAAGATGTACAACATAAAGCAATATGTCATATTCAATAGATAATATATAATAGTTATTATGCAATGGATAATGCATAGAATATGATATACAATAATATAATAAATATTAAATAATTACTATAATATCCAATTTGAAAGATATATTACAGTAAAACCTCTATTTGAATGCCACAACGCTGTATCTTTAGCTCTTCTTTTATAGGGGACCGTTATTAGAGGTGGCCGTCAAATAGAACGAGGCGTTGTATTTTTTGAATAACTTGTCAGAACTTTGGAAAGATAAATTTTATCCTTCTTTTAGCAAAGCGAATGCCATCTATATTTTCCGCTATCTTACTGGCGGAGTGACATTAACTCTTTAAAATGTAAGAAGTCTGCTGTGATTTACCTTCAAACTGTAAATCTTGAAATAAATATGCATTGAGAAGCTGAAGAATATATCTACCAGTTGATATAATTATATTGCCTGTGAATAACCTTGAATGATCTTATAACCGGCGTTGCAATTCGTTGGCGCTTTCACTTTCTTATTTCATTCTAAATCTGAAGTCATATTTTTATTTTATAACTATATTTAACAATGTGGTACAAAAGCTCTGAAATAATAGCTAGAGTTTGCAGCTAAAACTTGCTTTGAATGTGTAATAGAACAGGAGTTTTGAGCTTTTATCAAAAGTTAAGTTTGTCAATCAAAAGTCAGAAAATAGTTCTATCAAAGAATATGCTATAAATCCGCAAATTGGCAAGTTATGTTATTTAATAATAACCTGCTAAATGCTACAAATATATATTCAAGAACAAGTGACATAAAAAAACCATATTTTAATACATAGATATATTATTTATAACATTTATAACATATTCATAATAATAGAAAGATAACAAAATTTAAAAGTATTGAAAGAAAGATATTTGTGTTGTTTGATAGGACAGTTGCATTCAGATTGTTACTTTCATTTCGACACACTTTATATTGTTCTGGTTGTTCAATACTTTCTAAACTGTCTTCCATCCTCAACCCTTTTTCTTCACTGCTGAACAACTTGATATTAATGTTCAAACAATTTTTTTAATAAGGACCGCCATTTCTAATACAATTTTTGAGCAACTAAAAAAATTAGCCATGTGTAAGCTTGCTCTTGCATCCTAAGCAGAAGTTTTAGCCTCAGAATGGTAGTACAGATTTCCTCATATCGTAACTTGAAAAACCAGTTTTCACATACATCGAAATATCAAGACTGAGGTAAACAAGCACTGCTACTGTTATTAAAATTTATATGGTGCTTCTTCCAAGTTTAAACAAGACACCGTAAAACTTTAGAATTAAAAAACAATTTTGATACAAACAGCAACAACACAATAATTAGTTGTTTTTGATGTAACTGAGTCATTTTTAGTACCATTTTGTGGACACTGTTTTACTGTTAGCTTGCTATTATGGGTTTGTAAAGATCAAAGAATGTCAAAGTGGAGGTAGAATAGATGTGGCATTCAATTAAAGAGTGACGTCCTAGTTTCAACCCTCCTTCTATAGTGGCGATCAAATGGAGGTGAAGTTCAAATAAAGGTGGCAATCAAATAGAGGCGTTACAGTATATTATATAGAATATTCGACAGATAGTATACTACACATTATCCAATATTTGTGGTGAATAGTGTGTAGTATTAAATATTTAGTATATTGTATAATATTTAACACACACAAGTAACAGATAACATGTAATGTATAATGTGCTACATATATTATATGCAAACAGAATACCTAAGCCCTTTAAGAATGAGAGAAAATTGTTTAATTCAATGAAATTCCTGCGGTAGTTTTATGAAGGAATCGAAATCTGGCTAAACATAAAAACAATGTACATAAATTATAGTTTATTATTGTTATTATTATTTAATAGTTTCAAATAATCTCAAATAGAATTAAGCTTTGAATGCCCAAAATTTCATTTTCCATTCTTATTCAGATAGCTAGCAGCACGTGTGCAGTCAGATAGCTCATTAGCGGTATCACTGAAGGTAATAGTTCTTGACGCATGAAAAGGCGTATTCTTATAAGTTTCCAATAAAGTGGGTGTTCAAGAGGTAGATGAAATTTTGAAGCCGCAGTGTTTTGGTAGACTGGAGAAAGTCCACGAGCATATGCATGTTAAACTTGGACAAAATCGACCAACAATGTGGAAATGTGCACTGTTTACACAGACTAACACACTAACACGCCCAATAGCAAAGTAAAATCTTTTAATAACTATATGGCATCTAATGAAGTACCTACATGTACATCCGGTAATCAATGTGATTACACTACAGCTGTAATTGCAGTAAACAAGGCATGGGCATTGAGCAAACAGTTATCATAAAAATGAATTACTGTTTTCTTTTCATGGTGTGATTTGAACAGTTTTCAGGTCTCTTTTTTCAGCTCCGAATAGTTAAGGAAAACTTTTTTTAGCGCTTTCTTAGTGTTTTTCTTTTTTATATACATACATGGATATATATATTTATACATTTATTTATATATCTCTATACATATAAAATACTTGACATAATATTATATTTACCATAATATTTTGAATTGCGTTTGAATTGTGTTTGCTAAAACTTAGTAATAAGCTGTTACATATTCAATAGATAAAAACTTAGAAATTGCATTTTGTATGTGCTGTGGCAATGTATGTATTTAGAATAATGTATGTAAGGCATATATATATATATATATATATATATATATATATATATATATATATATATATATATATATATATATATATATGCATATGCATATGCATTACATACCTTATTATACATACATATACATACATACATTGCCACAGCACATACAAAATCCAATTTCTAAGTTTTTATACATTGAATATGTAACAGCTTATTACTAAGTTTTAGCAAATGCAATTCAAACACAATTTAAACGCACTTCAAAATATTATGGTAAAAATTGTTAAGTGTTTCCAATCAAATAGTTATTGCATTATTATTGCTAGCCACTCAATGCAACATGACACATAAATATTTACTAAGCATACCTGCAATGGAAGCGGAGAAAAAAAGAAACCATACAAGAAATTGATTTTTGAAGTTCATTCTCGTTGAGTAGACTCGTGGCTTTTCTGTGTCTACTGCTTGCCTCGTGATACCTTTGAGCGGGTGGAATCAGCCGCCCCTCTTTATATACAGCCAAAGTGTTTATTTTATTACCAAAAGCATGTTGCGTCAAACAAATGCAGTCATGGTAACGTGATTACCACAAGCTGTATTTCTTAACGTTGAGCTAATTTATAAGCTTTTTGAAATTTCGTTGTACAATTATTCCACCATATCAGCTAGACCAAATAGTTACTGCTCTTAGAACAAAGCAGATTGTTGCTAATGATTTTGTTAGACATAAGGTTTGTTTTTTTAAACAACCGTTGTAACTACACATCTAGATAAGAAAGCTTTGCCTACATGCTAGACATGAAGCGGGAATTGCATGTCTTACGCTGCAGAAACACAATGACTGTTTATATGGACCCAGTATTGGTTTAGGCTTGTATGAAAAAATATTAGTGGTGGATTTGGTAGTCAATGACTGCTGTTGGGCTGCCAAACTTTTGCGAACCTGAAATATCTCTGTTAGGGAGCATTACGAAAGTTCAATTTTAAGGCTGGTTACTTTAAGTGGATTATTGTATCTTATTCTTATTAACATTATATCTTAGTCCATAGTAAGAATTTTGAGTATAGCTCAAAAATCAGAACTATTCGGATGCCAAAACTTGCCCAACCTGGTTCAAACTAATCCAAACTGTTTTAAACAGGTTTGTTAATTGCAAAGTTACTGTAAAACCTTCATTTGAGTGCCATGGTGCTGTATTTTCTAATCCTTACACTATAGAGGTGTTCTATTAGAGGTGGCTTTCAAATAACAGTGGCATTCTAGTAAAGATTTTACAGTATCAGGGATTAAAACAATGTTTCTCTTTACATTAACAATGCAATCTCTTGAAATTTTAATAAGTGAATTTTGATTTTATACAGGAACCATATATTTTTATATTTTTCAACCATGTATTTTGTAGCAGGTTTTATGATGAGAAAAAATTTCTGATTAATGAATTTTTGTAACGTCACTATTTACTAATTGAAATAGTCTTAGAGCTTGATATTTTTGCTTTCTGCCCTTTTTGTTCCATAAGTTGTCAATTTCACAAACAACGCATAGAGCAACATTTTAATAAAATATCGATAAAAAGTCTTGAAAAATTGTTTTACAGCGTATCTCTCACTGTCTTCTTCACAATGATCAACTCATCTTCTTTGTACAGGTGACACTCTTACAATGTACATAATTCATTCTGAGCAAATCAACTTTATAGGGATTTTGCGTCGTGCAAAGCACAATGTACCAATAGCCCGATCCGTTCCAAAATTTTCCCATACTCATCCTTCAGCTCGTGGGAGATCAAAAAACTAAGCTCAGCTTATTAATTGGAAGACTGTACAATAAATTTGGTGTAATTGGTTTGTATCAAAAAATTTTCCCTTTTTATCATATACAGATAGTTTAGGGTACATGATAACAGTAATTTTATGTTAAGTTGAGAGAGGGTATGCTTTCAATGTTAATTTAAGACAGTTTTTGTTTTTTTATTTTTACAGCACTGTCTATGCTAAAGGAAAAAGTATTGTATAGCTCTAAAATAATGTAAAATATAGGTGTGTTTTTATTATAATAACAGCAGTGCTAGTCCACCCGCCAGTCCATTTGTCATTCATTCATCCATCTACTTGTCCCTCTATTTTTTTAATCCATTCTAAGCAAGGATTAGAGGTTAAGATGAAATGCTACTTTAAAACAAGACTTTAGCTCATGATATTCAGCTTGACGCTGAACACCTGTGCTAATCGACCGCTTTTAGGTATTTATGAATAGTTGGGCAGCTACTTATCACCTGTGCTTTATAAGCGCACCTGACAATCTCTCATGACACACTAGGCTACCGCAGTACTAGTATACGTAATAGAGATGCCCCTTTATGTCGTTTCCACTTTCAAGTGATTCGAAAGTGAAAACAATAATTTTTAGGCAAACTGAGATTATCTTTGTTCAAATCAAACTTATGAGCTTGCACCGACTTCACGCTTCAAGATATATATAATTTATTATGTAATAGGGGGTAAATATTTTAACTTTTTTCTGTCAAGTGGAATTTACATAAAATGAGGCTTATGTGTAAAAACAGAGGCATCAGTGCTATAAAGGCAATAAAGTGCTATAAATGATGCCAGTATTTTTTGGCTACCAAGGTTTTGTTATTCGGTAGTTTGATAGAAATTCTGACGTCCAAAAATTGAAGAAAATCAGTTCAAACTAAAGGGCAGTGGCTAGCACCATATTGTGTGGTTTCTTCATTTTGGATCATGCTAAGAGACTAGAGGCTTCAGAAACAAGCAGACACTTCCCAACATACAAACAAGATACATTCCGAACAGCCATTCATTAAGTAAATTTGTTCGTAAATTGTCTCAGTTTGTGATTTTGTTCGAAACAAAAGTTTAAGGATTATATAACTATGATTAAGGCTTGTGTATGTAACCTATATTGGTTTGTACTACATTTAAAAACATTCAATAATAATAAAACAACATTTTTCATAATGACATGTAATAAGATAAATAAAATAAAGTTTAGCTCACTTTTGGAAGTTGTCTTAAAAAGACAAAAATTCAGAAACCCGGTATAATTTTAGTGTGTAGAATCTTGTTCATTCTTTTTTCTTATTTATTAATCTTTAAAAACAATATTATGTTGTTTGGTTGCTAGGCCGTGTCAAATGTCAATATTTTTGTTTAATGAAGTTATTTTGAGAAACGAGGGCTGAAACTGTCAAAAAATTGCTAAATTAATAATACTAGAGAAGTAGCAATATAAAACATTTAGGAAAACAAAAAAATTTGACGCAGGTATATACTTCAATAAAAAAATTACCAATTTTTAAAGTTTTGGTAATATTTCATTAAAACAGAGCAGAACTCATCACATGAGATAACTCTGTAGTTAGGCGAAATAAATTTCAGCTCTGAAAAAACACATTAATAATGCAGAAAAGTGTAAACTCTTAAGATTAAAATGATATATAACTTTTTTCATTTAACTTGACTGTGATGCAATTATTGAGCTTTGTAGTTCAATATCTGAAAAATCCTGGTAGTTATTTGGCGGTGTTATACTTTTGCACATGACTGCAGTCAAAAACGTACTTCTCATATGGTCAACCTATTTTGCTCCCCCCATAGGTGGTACATATAGCATAAGCATTTGAAAGTTATGCTACTCAAAAAGAAGCACATAACCAGTGCTAACAACAAGAAAACTTAGAAAACAGAAAACGATGCCGCACTATAATAGGAAAGGATACCAATTGAACTTTAGTCTTGTTAAGGCAGCAACTAACTACTTGTGCCTGATGCCAGATTGTTTAATTATTTCGGAATATGAGTGTGATAAGAAAAGAATTTGAGATTGAAAAATTTTAGCTCCTCAGTTTTGCTTATGCTGAAAGAAATTGACAATTAAGAAAATTGATAAGTAAAACAAATGCATTTTGCCATCCACCATATCAGCCAGACCAAATAGTCTCTGCCCTCTTGGCAAACTATATCATCGCATATGCGCTTGCAAGAGGATAAGATCTGTTTGTTTTTAACAAACATTGTAACCGCACATCTAAGAACAAAAGCAGCTCTGCCTACATGATAGACACTGGATGGAAATGAGCACGTCTTACCTTGCAGAAGCAGTTTTTGTTTGTAGAGATATTGTAATGGTATGGGTTTTTATAGATTAAGGTTGGTTGTGCATGGCTTCTTTAAATGATTGCTGTCAAGCTACTAAGTGTTTGTAGATCTAAAATGTTTATTTTTCAGGAAAATTAAAAGAGTTCAATTTTAAGGCAGGTTAATTTAAGTACATGTAAATTATTGTCTCTTATCTTAAAATGTTTGGGTAGACCCTTCAATGTTGCAGTGTTGATCAAAAACAGTCGATTTATTGCCTAGTAAACGGAAGACTGACAGCGAGTAAAGTTTTGCGGCTTGAATTAAGTTCAGCAAAAGGTTGGGCTAAAACAGAATTCATGAATTATGAAAAGTTGTGCACAAGTCATGGCTTGCTGTTACCTGTCTGGTTGTGTAGTAAATATAATGGTACACATAGTAGAGACTCATTTTACAGTAGCTGAATCCAATTTAAGTCACAAAAAACATCCACTGGGTAATACTGTAAAGGACTGACTCGGGTAGCTGAGTCAGCTTTACTTCACTAACAAGGGAGTCGTAACCTGAGCTATTGGTCTGCCTTATCCGAGGCCTGATTGACACGCCAAGAGTGGTCAAGTCAGTCCAAGATAAGTACCTGGTAGTCAGGCTTACTTCGAAACCAATTCTGGCCTGCCCTCTAGGTCCCTATATCAGGCTAGTCTAGATCCACTAGCAGTTTGTCCTAGGACTTGATTTCTTATGCCATGGCATACTCGTTCAAGTCTAGACAAAGCTGTGGATCAATCCCTAGCCCCATAGAGCCACCCTGGCAGTTCGATCTGACGTTTACAATGAGCCTGCTTGTGCAACCGTTGAGCCAACCAGGCAAGCATCAATATAATCAGTTCTGCGAGTATAGTAGTTTTATTTATGATAGCTTAGCAACACGCATATAGTCAGGCAAGTGCTAATAAGAAAATAATACGTGTAAATAATTAGTATCCATCCCAGTCCTTCACAATATGTATATGAACAGCAACAGCCAAAATAGTAAATTCTGAGAAAATCATTTCTTTTTGATGCACTTAAGATATTTTATAAACAGAAAGACGGCGTGTTGTTTTACTTTCAACTTACACTCTGTCATCTGATCAGTAGCGCTGATATATATTTTTCTGTCCTGCCATACCAGCTGCAGAAAAAGATTTCCCTTTTTCAGAACTATTTAATAAGGCTTGTGTATTACTGGTCACTTTATGCAATTCGTCACACTTCTAACTATCACATCACAAAATCTGAAAACATGTTGCCTCATCCCAAACTGGTTCATTTTTGCATTTATGTTACAGGTTTTAAAATCCTGCTTGAACTTTGCTCTGGATATTTATATTTTTATGTCTATACACATGACAAAAAACATGTTCGGTTCCATGACACTAACATGTTACATCCATCAGTCTATGTTTTAGTTTATGAACTTTCGGTTACTACAACCTACATGCCACTATCTCGACTATTCTGCGTTACTGTTTGCTTATCAATGTTTAAACGCATTAGCTTAACTTACTCAATAATTCCTGATTTTCATCACTTTATTATCATCTATTTTTTTCATTTTTCATTGTTCATTTTTGTTTTAAAAATTAATATAAAAGTATTTTGTAAATGGTGTTACTAATGTCAACAAAACTTATACATACATTTAAAAATTAATATAATCTGTAAATTGCTTTGATTGTGATTATGGTAAAGGTAATTCAGTAGAAAACAACTTATTGCTATTATTGCAAAGATTGTCATGGGTTGGGTGAATTAGCAAATCAGTAACTAAAGAAAATCTCATGGTGCAGGCCAATATTAAACTTCAAGTGAGCTGTATTAATAGAAAAACGTTTTTTCAATAACGATTATGCATTACTTGTTTTTGTTCATTACTATAAAGTAGCCACAAAAAAGTTTTGTTAATATATTAGGCTTTGCAGAAAACTAGCATCTGATAGTTGACAAAATATTGCTATGAATTAGAGTAATGACTCCACCTTATGTTTTGATTCACTCAACATGGTTAATGCTAAAAGACTGGATACTTCAGCAATTTCTCTGAAAAAGTTCAGTTTGACATGTTTCACCAATCTGACTCACTCAGAAATGGCGCATGTAGCTTTAGCAATAGTCCTTCAAGCTTCACTCAATAGAAATGTTTGACCGCTGTAGGTCCAACAATCAGCTGGTTAGTCATATGTGTAGGCACTGAAATACAGAACAACATTCTTCATCTGATATAAGTATCAATGATGAAATTTACCTATAATGAATGTTGACTATAATGAATGTTAACTATAATGAGTGTTAGCTATAATGAATGTTAACTATAATGAATATTAACTATAATGAATTTTAACTATAATGAATGTTAATTATAATGAATGTTAACTATAATAAATGCAAACTATAATGAATGTTAACTATAATGAATGTTAACTATAATGAATGTTAACTATAATGAATGTTAACTATAATGCATGTTAACTATAAAGAATGTTAACTATAATGAGTGTTAACTATAATGAATGTTAACTATAATGAATGTTAACTATAATGAATGTTAACTATAATGAATGTTAACTATAATGAATGTTAACTATAATGATTGTTAACTATAATGAATGTTAACTATAATGAATGTTACATCCCTTAAATAACAATACATAATCAGAGTTAACAGTGAGAAAACTAAAAAAGCTTGAAGTCACACTATAAGATGAGAGGATCTATCCAGTTTGACTTTAGTCTTGTTAAGGCAGCTGCATTGTACTTGCACCTGATGCCAGATTTTGTAATTATTACTGAATATGAGTGTGATAAGAGAAGGACTTGAGATTAAAAGGCTTTAGCTTCCCAGTGTTTGTATATACTGAAAGAGATTACCAAATAAAAAAGTCAAAAGTAAAAGAAATGCATTTCCATAGATATTAGTAGTAATTCATATTTATGCAACTATGTTACAATATTATTGTCACTTAAACAGACTACTATATACATGTAGATTGCTTAAAGATATCCCGTTTTGCTATTTATAGAAATGTTAGCTAAAGCTAGTTTAAAGCTGATAATGCTAAACTGCTCTATTCATTAGGCCCCCTCATTTTATGTGTTGCTATAAACAACTATATAACAGTAAACCAAGACAAATACATTGCTATTTAATTAGCAACTAGTCATACAAAAGATTTGAAGCATTATCTTAACAAACAAATGATTTGCAAACAAGAAGAATTTTTTCTCATAAGAGTATTTGTTAGCACCTATAGAGATATGCCAGTAGTGTTTGTTGCTTCGTATTCAATAAGCTTTGTGACAAGCAAATACTGTCTAGTACTATCAAGTGTCATGCACTAAGGCTGAAGCAGACATATAAGGATGACCTTTAACCTTTATAGGATGACCTTTATAGTTATACATTCTTATGCAAAATAATTCATCACATAATAAATATATTAAGAAACAACTATCTACATTTGTACAACATCTCTCTGTGGCTGAAAAAAATCACTCTTCACAGCTGAGAAAAATTATTCTTTACAACTGAACATCCTCTCTCTACCCCAGTATTCTAACTTTCGATAGCAGTGCAATATCTCTCCATAGCGGTAAACCATCTCTCTACAGCAATCCAATGTCTCTCTACAACAGCGCTACATTTCACTACAGCAGTACACCATCTTTCGACAGCAGTACAAAGATTCTCTACAACAAAACAACGTTTTCTACAACAATACAACATTTCACTACAGCTTTGAACAGATAGCCAAGCAACTTCAATACAAAACTCCTAAACTGTGATAGTGTTTTTAGATTCCTATTATTCCTCTTGACCCATGAGAGATGTACCTTTGGTACATCTCTTTTTTTCAGTTCAAAAACCTCTAAGTTCATCTCTCACAGCATACACAAAACATGTCCGCCTTTATACACTTTTTTAAATAGATTTTCTAAAAATCTATATAAATATCACTTCTTGATATTGTTAGCTATGACGTTTAAAAATTTAATATGCTATGACATTTGAAATTTAATATTGGCCTACACCATGTAAAAATTTACTTAATTATGGATTTGTCAGCTGACCCATGTGAGCAATATTTTTAATAACAGCTATAGCCTGTAATCCAAAGACTTACATTTAACATAGCCAAATCTACTGAAGCATGTGGTAATGTCTGCTGAAACAGCCCAGCCGTGTTTGAGAAGTACCTTCCATTATCCATCGCATCTCTAACCAAAACTTTAATCATAGATAAACAATACAGAACTGACTTTATTGTTGGGAGTATATAATTTATACAATGTACTTTCCAATTAGGCTCTCTGATTAGGTTATTGAAGCTTCATCAGTGCAGCTCAAAGCAGGCAAGAGAGACAAATCTAATTGCCAATGAGAGTCGACTTTCTGCCAAGCAACAACTAGGTTGTCTCACAGACTTTAAGAAAGTCAATGTGCTGACACCAAAGTGCTCAAATCACCCTTTGTGATGGGTGCACTAAGGCTAATAGTGTCGCATCTCTCACAGAGCGCCCAACTGAACTGAAGTAAGCGAGCAAGTACTCATGCTACAGACAGTACTTTTCGGCTATTGAAGCCCTAACAGTGCAGCTCATATATATATATATATATATATATATATGTATATATATATATATACATATATATATATATACATATATATATACATATATATATATATATACATATATATATATATATATATATATATATTATATATAATATATTATATACATGTATATAATATATATAATCTAGCTTTTAGTTTTAGTTAAACAAAGTATCAATCCTAGCAGATCTTATACAATTACTCTGTCAACAAAACTAGTTTCTTACACTACCAACGATGTATTATCAGATCGCAATTATACAACCTTCTATAAAAATTGTATGTCTGTTAGCCGCTGTGCTCTTGTATAAAGCTAAATTGTCTTTTTAATGCTCTTCGCTGAAAGAATTCAGTTCTAAACATGCAATACCAGATTACATGTTTTGCTGGTCACATGAATGTCTCTGCAACTTTCCTTAGTCATTTTGCTTAACTTAATATTATTTCCAATGCCCAGCAGAACACGCTTGCCCGGTATATCGGCATCCTATTCTCACATACCAGCCTTGTGAACCGGTTGGCTAAAGTTGTATTCACTCCTAGAGTGATAACTGAAATTGGTAAAGCCTTGGGTATTTACTCTCTTTCCTGCCTAGACAGGTGTGTCTTGTGCACTAAAAACTTTGCCCGCAGAACCACAAAATAAAATTACAAATTCGACAAAGCGTGGTTTAATGCTGTATTTATGTTTAAAGGACTCACTGTTGTGCATATTGTTTTTAGTTATATCATGATATTGTAAATACTGTGGATAAATCTATGTAACCTCTTTGACACGTACCGTCTCTGAATGTTTACCGACAATACAAACTATTAAATCCTTGACATCACATTACACTCACAAGTTAGATAATAGACTGATAGAGTTGTTAACATCTGTGACCATAGCATGTTCCTTTCACATGTCCTTGATAGATAACCATTTTAATGCAGCCATTCTAGTTTCACGCTTCAAAAAAAGCTTCTAAAATTTTGTTTGAGTTTTTATACTAAAAAGCTTTAGCAAAGTTTCCATCTGTCATTCGGCTTATGCATGCTTTCTTTCAGTTTTTTAATTTATAGTCTTTTCAATTAGAAAAAATTCCAAAGCGTAAACCAGATTAAAAGAATATTTTCATCACATCCAGTGTCAATATCTGAAGACAACGGTGGCACCCATTCAATCGAAATTTAATTACAATACTATTTGATACTAGTATCTACCAGTCCAATGCGATGTGGCATGAGAGATCTTTCAATCTAGTAACGAACTGCATAATTACCCATGTGGTAGAGAGTTAGTTTACCAAACCAAAAGTCATGAGTTTGAATCCTGTTGTAAGCAATCCTTTTTCTTAACCTCTAATTTTGGCTTCAGACAGATGGAGATATGAGGATATTTTTTGGTACAGTAAAGAATATTACTATGATATTCCAAAATAATTAGTTATTATGTTGAACCTTGCTTGTTTTAATTTTTGGACAACTCCGCACATTTATTTGATGGCATAGGAAACCACGAAACTGGAGCTTGTGTTGAATAACAGTATTGCTATGCAAAAATATTAATGCCCAACTTGGTAAATATGTTTCATAGGTGATTATGAAGCTGAGATTTTAAAGTTTCATGTGTTTGTGATGAATATGCTGAAAGAAATGTAGAAAATGGTACCAATATTTAAAATAAAAACCGTGTTAACAACCAAAACCAAACTTTGAAGTCAGTATTGCAATATAACTCAATATTAGTTGCATTATCAAGGCATTGAATTTACTTTTAGAATGATAGTGTTTGTGTTGCCCTAGGTTGGTGTTCATCTGAAAGTTTCTGAAGCATACTATTTACTGATTGGTTGGCTACTTGCAAAATTTACATGCTGCTTTATTAGTTTTTTGATTCATCCTTTATTTTTGTGACTTTAAGTTGAGCCAAAAACAGTTTTAGTTGTATTGGATATAAAAACATGATACTATCTAGTCATTGAAATACAAATATCCACAGAGTAGCTAATATGTAGATTTACACACTCCATTGATCAATCAAACATCTGAAATAACACAAATGACAAAAATATCAGGATAGTTGTCTACCAATTATAGTCAAAAGCCGCATGTTCCAGAACGATTAATAGAACAATTTGAGGCCAACAAGGCAGAGTACAAAAGTAACAAGGCAGGATGGCTTCAAAACAGATGAATCATTGCAGTAGTCCTTGTCAGAGCAGACACAAATTTCTACCTTGTATCCTAGGTAATTTTCAACTACAGTGCATCCATCTTCATATTTGCGATCTACGCAGGTCCTGTAGCAACAAAAAATGCTTTATCCATACACATAGAGTATCCCGTAGAGTGACAATAAACTGAGGTGGTGTGAGTTCTTTGCCATCACAATTGGCAGAATATCTCATATTTCCACTAAATGATAAAATAATTTCACATTTTGAAGCTCTGAAATTGCTGGGTCAAACCCTTCAACCAGTGTCTTGCATTCTTCATTCTACAAACAATTTTGTTAAATATCATAAGCAATGTTTATTGCACACAAAAGTAGATTTCTAACAAAGCTTATGATGAAACAAAACATTAGTTTCATCTAGGAGGTCGCCCCTCAAAAAAATTCCTTTGAAAGTTTGGTCAACTCAACAATTTTGTCACTGATAAAGCGAGCTATAGTTTACCAAGACCACACTGTTTTTTCCACACAAAATTTACTAGAAGAATAAATTCAATTGAATAGCGACAGAAGCTTGAACTAAATGATTATATTGATCTTCTCCTAACAGTTTTATGACCCCTAGCATCAGTTGGTTGCAACAACGGAATGTTCTTGTTGTCCCAAGGCAATTTCGTTATGAAGTTAATCTGGTCTTAAGTTTGAATGAAGATATGCTTTAATGATATTAGTTAAGATCTTTATCATGAGTCTTTTAATACGCTTTGATGTGTTTAATAATATAACTATGATATATTTTAATAAAATGTTCAATAAAAATACACTACCACTATACTGAAATCCATTTGATGTATCAGAGTAAGATTCTCAGCTCAACCGAAATGAAATATGATTCAGAACTATAAAATAATGACACGAATTGCTTTTTAAGTAGTTTTAAACACTTAATCATGTTGACAGTTTTTATTCTAGCGGCTATCTGATCATCAAAGTTGGACAACTCCATTAACTCCAACTCTATTAACGAGTTATTTTATAACTACATGAGGAAACACATGCTAACAAATTCTGTTATTGATATGTGAGCGCAACCGTATAATTTGCTTAACCAGTTTATAATGCTTTGACAACTCTTATGCAAAACAAAAAGTTGAAAATGTTTTACATTAGTCTCAAGACAGTTTTACATTCTTGGCCTGATACCAAATCTTAGGATATTCTGACCCATATTATTGGTGCTTTTTTATAACTTGCCAATGCTTTTGATGGTTAACATGTTCTAACTGCCAGGATGTTTCAAGATTAAAGTCGAAGTAGAATTAAAAATTTGACAAAATTTGATTGCAGTTGAAATGCTCAGATCAATTGAAAATACAATTATGATGTCGATCGTTGCACAAAGACCGTAAGAATAGAAACGCGTAATGCTGCAACTTGAACGCAATCGCCAATATCAGCTATTGTAACTATTCACATCATATTTTTCGTTTAGGCTCTTTAGCCGAAGAAAAGATCACATCAAAGGTCGTTATCAAAAAACATTGAAAAATGCAATTGTTGGTAGCTTGATTGTTCACAGACATTGATTTTCCTTATCTTTGCTGCTTTCAGACATATATAATATAACAAGAGATTTCATACTATTCACTTAATTCTATAAATTTTGCATTTTATAACTCTAAAATTTTAAAATTCTTTAATTTGCTAATTGTTGTTCTAACAATAGAAATAACTAACCTGAGAAAAGTTTCAAGTGTTTCATTCTGACTAAAGGTTATTCTTGTGAGCGTGCAACTATGCTGTCGAGCTGTACCATACTTTGTACAATCGAATTGATGCTTCTTAGCCGTAGTGCCTGGCTTACAGTCATCACTCAGAGTTGATGAACAGGCCATGCAGCTAAGAGCTGCCACCACTGTAACAATTATAAGATGTACAACATAAAGCAATATGTCATATTCAATAGATAATATATAATAGTTATTATGCAATGGATAATGCACAGATTATGATATACAATAATATAATAAATATTAAATAATTACTATAATATCCAATTTGAAAAATATATTACAGTAAAACCTCTATTTGAATGCCACAACGCTGTATCTTTAGCTCTTCCTCTATATGGGACCATTATTAGAAGTGGCTGTCAAATAGAACGAGGCGTTGTATTTTTTGAATAACTCGTCTGAATTTTGGAGAGATAAATTTTATCCTTCTTTTAGCAAAGTGAATGACATCTATATTTTCTGCTATCTTACTGGCGGAGTGACATTAACTCTTTAAAATGTAAGAAGTCTGCTGTGATTTACCTTCAAATTGTAAATCTTGAAATAAATATGCATTGAGAAGCTGAAGAATATCTCAACCAGTTGATATAATTATATTGCCTGCGGACAACCTTGAATGATCTTATAACCTGCGTTGCAATTCGTTGGCGCTTTCACCTTCTTATTTCATTCTAAATTTGAAGTCATATTTTTATTTTATAACTATATTTAACAATGTGGTGTAAAAGCTCTGATATAATTGCTAGAGTTTGCAGCTAAAACTTGCTTTGAATGTGTAATAAAACAGGAGTTTTGAGCTTTGATCAAAAGTCAAGTTTAGAAAATGGTTCTACCAATTGATATGCTATAAATCCGCAAATTGGCAAGTTATGTTATTTAATAATAACCTGCTAAATGCTACAAATATATATTCAAGAACAAGTGACATAAAAAAACCATATTTTAATACATAGATATATTATTTATAACATTTATAACATATTCATAATAATAGAAAGACAACAAAATTTAAAAGTATTGAAAGAAAAATATTTGTGTTGTTTGATAGGACAGTTGCATTCAGATTGTTACTTTCATTTCGACACACTTCATATTGTTCTGGTTGTTCAATACTTTCTAAACTGTCTTCCATCCTCAACCCTTTTTCTTCACTGCTGAACAACTTGATATTAATGTTCAAACAATTTTTTTAATAAGGACCGCCATTTCTAATACAATTTTTGAGCAACTAAAGAAAAAATTAGCCATGTGTAAGCTTGCTCTTGCATCCTAAGCAGAAGTTTTAGCCTCAGAATGGTAGTACAGATTTCCTCATATCGTAACTTGAAAAACCAGTTTTCACATACATCAAAATATCAAGACTGAGGTAAACAAGCACTGCTACTGTTATTAAAATTTATATGGTGCTTCTTCCAAGTTTAAACAAGACACCGTAAAACTTTAGAATTAAAAAACAATTTTGATACAAACAGCAACAACACAATAATTAGTTGTTTTTGATGTAACTGAGTCATTTTAGTACCATTTTGTGGACACTGTTTTACTGTTAGCTTGCTATTATGGGTTTGTAAAGAGCAAAGAATGTCAAAGTGGAGGTAGAATAGATGTGGCATTCAATTAAAGAGTGACGTCCTAGTTTCAACCCTCCTTCTATAGTGGCGATCAAATGGAGGTGAAGTTCAAATAAAGGTGGCAATCAAATAGAGGCGTTACAGTATATTATATAGAATATTCGACAGATAGTATACTACACATTATCCAATATTTGTGGTGAATAGTGTGTAGTATTAAATATTTAGTATATTGTATAATATTTAACACACACAAGTAACAGATAACATGTAATGTATAATGTGCTACATATATTATATGCAAACAGAATACCTAAGCCCTTTAAGAATGAGAAAAAATTGTTTAATTCAATGAAATTCCTGCGGTAGTTTTATGAAGGAATCGAAATCTGGCTAAACATAAAAACAATGTACATAAATTATAGTTTATTACTGTTATTATTATTTAATAGTTTCAAATAATCTCAAATAGAATTAAGCTTTGAATGCCCAAAATTTCATTTTCCATTCTTATTCAGATAGCTAGCAGCACGTGTGCAGTCAGATAGCTCATTAGCGGTATCACTGAAGGTAATAGTTCTTGACGCATGAAAAGGCGTATTCTTATAAGTTTCCAATAAAGTGGGTGTTCAAGAGGTAGATGAAATTTTGAAGCCGCAGTGTTTTGGTAGACTGGAGAAAGTCCACGAGCATATGCATGTTAAACTTGGACAAAATCGACCAACAATGTGGAAATGTGCACTGTTTACACAGACTAACACACTAACACGCCCAATAGCAAAGTAAAATCTTTTAATAACTATATGGCATCTAATGAAGTACCTACATGTACATCCGGTAGTCAATGTGATTACACTATAGCTGTAATTGCAGTAAACAAGGCAGGGCATTGAGCAAACAGTTATCATAAAAATGAATTACTGTTTTCTTTTCATGGTGTGATTTGAACAGTTTTCAGGTCTCTTTTTTCAGCTCCGAATAGTTAAAGAAAACTTTTTTTAGCGCTTTCTTAGTGTTTTTATGTTTATATACATACATAGATATATATATTTATACATTTATTTATATATCTCTATACATATAAAATACTTGACATAATATTATATTTACCATAATATTTTGAATTGCGTTTGAATTGTGTTTGAATTGTGTTTGCTAAAACTTAGTAATAAGCTGTTACATATTCAATAGATAAAAACTTAGAAATTGCATTTTGTATGTGCTGTGGCAATGTATGTATTTAGAATAATGTATGTAAGGCATATATATATATATATATATATATATATATATATATATATATATATATATATATATATATATATATATATATATATATATATATATATATATATATATATATATATATATATATATATATATATATATATATATATATATATATATATATGCATATGCATTACATACCTTATTATACATACATATACATACATACATTGCCACAGCACATACAAAATGCAATTTCTAAGTTTTTATACATTGAATATGTAACAGCTTATTACTAAGTTTTAGCAAATGCAATTCAAACACAATTTAAACGCACTTCAAAATATTATGGTAAAAATTGTTAAGTGTTTCCAATCAAATAGTTATTGCATTATTATTGCTAGCCACTCAATGCAACATGACACATAAATATTTACTAAGCATACCTGCAATGGAAGCGGAGAAAAAAAGAAACCATACAAGAAATTGATTTTTGAAGTTCATTCTCGTTGAGTAGACTCGTGGCTTTTCTGTGTCTACTGCTTGCCTCGTGATACCTTTGAGCGGGTGGAATCAGCCGCCCCTCTTTATATACAGCCAAAGTGTTTATTTTATTACCAAAAGCATGTTGCGTCAAACAAATGCAGTCATGGTAACGTGATTACCACAAACTGTATTTCTTAACGTTGAGCTAATTTATAAGCTTTTTGAAATTTCGTTGTACAATTATTCCACCATATCAGCTAGACCAAATAGTTACTGCTCTTAGAACAAAGCAGATTGTTGCTAAGGATTTTGTTAGACATAAGGTTTGTTTTTTTAAACAACCGTTGTAACTACACATCTAGGTAAGAAAGCTTTGCCTACATGCTAGACATGAAGCGGGAATTGCATGTCTTACGCTGCAGAAACACAATGACTGTTTATATAGACCCAGTATTGGTTTAGGCTTGTATGAAAAAAGATTAGTGGTGGATTTGGTAGTCAATGACTGCTGTTGGGCTGCCAAACTTTTGCGAACCTGAAATATCTCTGTTAGGGAGCATTACGAAAGTTCAATTTTAAGGCTGGTTACTTTAAGTGGATTATTGTATCTTATTCTTATTAACATTATATCTTAGTCCATAGTAAGAATTTTAAGTATAGCTCAAAAATTAGAATTATTCGGATGCCAAAAGTTGCCCAACCTGGTTCAAACTAATCCAAACTGTTTCAAACAGGTTTGTTAATTGCAAAGTTACTGTAAAACCTTCATTTGAGTGCCATGGTGCTGTATTTTCTAGTCCTTACACTATAGAGGTGTTCTATTAGAGGTGGCTTTCAAATAACAGTGGCATTCTAGTAAAGATTTTACAGTATCAGGGTCTAAAACAATGTTTCTTTTTACATTAACAATGCAATCTCTTGAAATTTTAATAAGTGAATTTTGACACAATATTTTGACAATATTTTCACAGCGCTGTCTATGCTAGAGGAGAAAAATATTGTATAGCTCTAGAAGAATGTAAAATATAAGTGTGTTTTTATTATAATAACAACAGTGCCAGTCCACTACCTGTCCATCCATTTTTTTAAGGAATTAGAGGTTAAGATGAAAGGCTACTTTAAAACAAGACTTTAGCACAGGTATTCAGCTTGACGCTGAACAGCTGTGCTAATCGACTGCTTTTAGGTATTTATGAATAGTTGGGCAGCTACTTATCACCTGTGCTTTATAAGCGCACCTGACAATCTCTCATGACACACTAGGCTACAGCAGTACTAGTATACGTAATAGAGATGCCCCTTTATGTCGTTTCCACTTTCAAGTGATGCAAAAGTGAAAACAATAATTTTTAGGCAAACTGTGATTCTCTTTGTTCAAATCAAACTTATGAGCTTGCACCGACTTTATGCTTCAAGATATATATAATTTATTATGTAATATGATGCAAAAAAATTGTTAAATTTTTCTGTCAAGTGGAATTTACATAAAACGAAGCTTATATGTACAAACAGAGGCATAAGAGCTATAAAGTCAATAGAGTGCTATCAATAGTGCCAATAATTTTTGGCTACCAGGGTTTTGTTTTTCGGTAGTTTGATAGAAATTCTGGCGTCCAAAAATTGAAAAAATCATCATTTCAAACTAAAGGGCAGTGGCTAACACCATATTGTATGGCTTCCTCATTTTGGCTCATGCTAAGAGACTAGAGGCTTCAGAAACAAGCAGACACTTCTCAACATACAAACAAAATACATTCTGAACAACCGTTCATTAAGTAAATTTGTTCGTAAATTGTCTCAGTTTGTGATTTTGTATGAAACGTATGTTTAAGGATTATATAAGTATAATTAAAGCTTGTATAAGTAATCTATATTGGTTAATAGTACATTTAAAGAACATTCAGTAATAATAAAACAACATTTTTCATAACAAAATGTAATAAGATAAATGAAATAAAGTTTAGCTTACTTTTGAAAGATGTCTTAAAAAAACAAAAATTCAGAAACCTGGTATAATTTTAATGTGCAGAATCTTGTTGATTCGTTTTTCTTATTTATTAATCTTGAAAAACAATATTCTGCTGTTGTGTTGCTAGGCAGGTTCAAATGTCAATATTTTTGTTTACCGAAGTTATTTTGAGAAACGAGTGCTGAAACTATCAAAAAATTGCTAAATTAATAATACTAGAGAAGTAGCAATATAAAACATTTAGGAAAAAAATTAACAATTTGTAAATTTTGTTAATATTTCATTAAAACAGAGCAGAACTCATCACATGAGATAACTCTGTAGTTAGACGAAATAAATTTCAGCTCTGAAAAAACACATTAACATTGCAGAAAAGTGTAAACTCTTAAGATTAAAATGATATATAACTTTTTTTCATTTAACTTGACTGTGATGCAATTATTGAGCTTTGTAGTTCAATATCTGAAAAATCCTGGTAGTTATTTGGCGGTGTTATACTTTTGCACATGACTGCAGTCAAAAATTTACTTCTCACATGGTCTACCTATTTTACTCTCCCTACAGTTGGTACATATAGCATAAGCATTTGAAAGTTATGCTACTCAAAGAGAAGCACATAAACCAGTGCTAACAACAAGAAAACTTAGAACATAGAAAACGATGCCGCACTATGATAAGAAAGGATACCGATTGGACTTTAGTCTTGTTAAGGCAGCAACTATCTACTTGTGCCTGATGCCAGATTGTTTAATTATTTCGGAATATGAGTGTGATAAGGAAAGAACTTGAGATTGAAAGGTTTAGCTCCTCAGTTTTGCTTAGGCGGAAAAAAATTGATAATTAAGAAAAGTGAAAAGTAAAACAAATGCATTTTTGAATCCACCATATCAGCCAGACCAAATAGTCTCTGCCCTCTTGGCAAACTAGATTGTCGCATATGCGCTTGCAAGAGGATAAGATCTGTTTGTTTTTAACAAACATTGTAACCGAACATCTAAGAACAAAAGCAGCTCTGCCTACATGATAGACATTAGATAGAAATGAGCACGTCTTACCTTGAAGAAGCACAGTCTTTGTTTGCAGAGACATTGTAATAGTTTGGATTTTTATAGATTAAGGTCGGTTGCAGCTTTTTCAAATAATTGCTGTCGAGCTACTAGTGTAAGTGTTTGCAGATCTAAAATGTTTTTTTTTTTTCAGGAAAATTAGAAGAGTTCAATTTTAAGGCAGGTTACTTTAAGTGAATTATTGTCTCTCGTCTTAAAATGTTTGCGTCAACCATTTTATGTTGCAACATCGATCAAAAACAGTTGACTGATTACGAGCCTAGAAAACAGAAGATCGCCAGCAAGTGCACTTTCGCTGCTTGAAATTCAGAAAAAAGTTTGTAATAAAAGCAGAACCTATGAAGCATAAAAAATTGTGCACAATCATGGCTTGCTGCTACCTGACTGATTGTGAAGTAAATAAAATGGCACACATAGTAAACAAGTAAAAAATCCTTTTAGCTGAATCCAATTTAGGTCACAAAAACATCTACTGGGTACTATATGAACAGAAACAGCCAGAATGGTGAAGTCTGAGAAAATCATTTCTTTTGATGCAATTAGGATATTTTATGAACAGCAAGACCGCATGCTGTTTCACTTTTAATTTATGCACTGTCATCTGATCAATACCATTGTATATGTTTATCTGTCTTACCATACCAGCTGCAGAAAAAGGTTTCCCTCTTGCAGAACTATTTACTAAGGCTTACGTATTACTGGTCACTTGTTGCAGTTCATCACACTTTTACCTATCACATTACAAAATCTGAAAACATGTTGCCTTATCCCAAACTTGTTTGCTTCTGCGTTTGCGTTACAGACTTCAAACTCCTGGTTAAACTCTGCTCTGAATATTTAAATTTATATTCCTATACATATGACAAAATTCTTTTGGATTCCATGACGCTAAAATACTACATCCATCATTGTATGATTCAGTTTATGAACTTTCTGTTACTACAACCTACATGCCACTATCTCCACTACTCTGTCTCACTATTTGCTTACCAATATTTAAACGCCTTAGTTCAACTTATTCGATAACTCCTGATTTTCATCATTTTTTTATCATCTGTTATTTTATCAGTTTTGTTATGAAAATTAATAAAAAAAACATTATTCTGTAAATGGTGTTACTAATGCCAACAAAAAGTTATACATACATTAAAAAGTTAATATAATCTGGAAATTGCTTTGGTTGTGATTACGGAGAAGGTAATTCAGTAGAAAACAACCTATTGCTATTATTGCAAAGATTGCTATGGGTTAGGTGAATTAGCAAATCAGTAACTAAAGAAATGTCTTATGGTGCAGGCCAGTATTAAACTTCAAGTGAGCTGTATGAATAAAAAAACGTCTTTTCAATAACGATTATGCATTGCTGGTTTTTGTTTATTACTATAAAGTAGTTGCAAAAAGTTTGGTTATTCCATTAGGCTTCATAGGAAACTAGCATCTGGTAGTTGACAAAATATTGCTGTGAATTAGAGCAATGACTCCACCTTATGTTTTGATTCACTCAACATGGTTAATGCTAAAAGACTGGAGACTTCAGCAATTTCTCCGAAAAAGTTCAGTTTGACAAGTTTCACCAATCTGACTCACTCAGAGATGGCGCATGTAGCTTTAGCAATTTTCTATAGTCTCTCAAGCTTCACTCAATAGAAATGTTTGACTGCTGTAGGTGCAACAATCAGTTGATTAGTCATATGTGTAGGCACTAAAAGACAGAACAACGTTCTTCATGTGATATGAGTATCAATGACGAAGTTGACTATAATGAATGTTAACTATAATGAATGTTAACTATAATGAATGTTAACTATAGTGAATGTTAACTATAATGAATGTTAATTATAATGAATGTTAACTATAATGAATGTTAGCTATAATGAATGTTAACTATAATGAGTGTTAACTCTAGTGAATGTTAATTATAATGAATGTTAACTATAATGAATGTTAACTATAATGAATGTTAACTATAATGAATGTTAACTATAATGAATGTTAACTATAATGAATGTTAACTATAATGAATGTTAACTATAATAAATGCAAACTATAATGAATGTTAACTATAATGAATGTTAACTATAATGAATGTTAACTATAGTGAATGTTAACTATAATGAATGTTAATTATAATGAATGTTAACTATAATGAATGTTAGCTATAATGAATGTTAACTATAATGAGTGTTAACTCTAGTGAATGTTAATTATAATGAATGTTAACTATAATGAATGTTAACTATAATGAATGTTAACTGTAATGAATGTTAATTATAATGAATGTTAACTATAATGAATGTTAACTATAATAAATGCAAACTATAATGAATGTTAACTATAATGAATGTTAACTATAATGAATGTTAGCTATAATGAATGTTAACTATAATGAGTGTTAACTCTAGTGAATGTTAATTATAATGAATGTTAACTATAATGAATGTTAACTATAATGAATGTTAACTATAATGAATGTTAACTATAATGAGTGTTAACTATAATGAATGTTAATTATAATGAATGTTAACTATAATGAATGTTAACTATAATGAATGTTAATTATAATGAATGTTAACTATAATGAATGTTAACTATAATAAATGCAAACTATAATGAATGTTAACTGTAATGAATGTTAACTATAATGAATGTTAACTATAATGAATGTTAACTATAATGAATGTTAACTATAATGAATGCTAACTATAATGAATGTTAACTATAATGAATGTTAACTATAATGAATGCTAACTATAATGAATGTTAACTATAATGAATGTTAACTATAATGAATGTTAACTATAATGAATGCTAACTATAATGAATGTTAACTATAATGAGTGTTAACTATAATGAATGTTAATTATAATGAATGTTAACTATAATGAATGTTAACTATAATGAATGTTAACTATAGTGAGTGTTAACTATAATGAATGTTAATTATAATGAATGTTAACTATAATGAATGTTAGCTATAATGAATGTTAACTATAATGAGTGTTAACTCTAGTGAATGTTAATTATAATGAATGTTAACTATAATGAATGTTAACTATAATGAATGTTAACTGTAATGAATGTTAATTATAATGAATGTTAACTATAATGAATGTTAACTATAATAAATGCAAACTATAATGAATGTTAACTATAATGAATGTTAACTATAATGAATGTTAGCTATAATGAATGTTAACTATAATGAGTGTTAACTCTAGTGAATGTTAATTATAATGAATGTTAACTATAATGAATGTTAACTATAATGAATGTTAACTATAATGAATGTTAACTATAATGAGTGTTAACTATAATGAATGTTAATTATAATGAATGTTAACTATAATGAATGTTAACTATAATGAATGTTAATTATAATGAATGTTAACTATAATGAATGTTAACTATAATAAATGCAAACTATAATGAATGTTAACTGTAATGAATGTTAACTATAATGAATGTTAACTATAATGAATGTTAACTATAATGAATGTTAACTATAATGAATGCTAACTATAATGAATGTTAACTATAATGAATGTTAACTATAATGAATGCTAACTATAATGAATGTTAACTATAATGAATGTTAACTATAATGAATGTTAACTATAATGAATGCTAACTATAATGAATGTTAACTATAATGAGTGTTAACTATAATGAATGTTAATTATAATGAATGTTAACTATAATGAATGTTAGCTATAATGAATGTTAACTATAATGAGTGTTAACTCTAGTGAATGTTAATTATAATGAATGTTAACTATAATGAATGTTAACTATAATGAATGTTAATTATAATGAATGTTAACTATAATGAATGTTAACTATAATAAATGCAAACTATAATGAATGTTAACTATAATGCATGTTAACTATAATAAATGCAAACTATAATGAATGTTAACTATAATGAATGTTAATTATAATGAATGTTAACTATAATGAATGTTAGCTATAATGAATGTTAACTATAATGGATGTTAACTATAATGAATGTTACATCCCTTAAATAACAATACATTATCAGAGTTAACAATGAGAAAACTAAAAAAGCTCGAAGTCACACTATAAGATGAGAGGATCTATCCAGTTTGACTTTAGTCTTGTTAAGGCAGCTGCATTGTACTTGCACCTGATGCCAGATTTTGTAATTATTACTGAATATGAGTGTGATAAGAGGACTTGAGATTAAAAGGCTTTAGCTTCCCAGTGTTTGTATATACTGAAAGAGATTACCAAATAAAAAAGTCAAAAGTAAAAGAAATGCATTTCCATAGATATTAGTAGTAATTCATACTTATGCAACTATGTTACAATATTATTGTCACTCAAACAGACTACTATATACATGTAGATTGCTTAAAGATATCCCGTTTTGCTATTTATAGAAATGTTAGCTAAAGCTAGTTTAAAGCTGATAATGCTAAACTGCTCTATTCATTAGGCCCCCTCATTTTATGTGTTGCTATAAACAACTATATAACAGTAAACCAAGACAAATACATTGCTATTTAATTAGCAACTAGTCATACAAAAGATTTGAAGCATTATCTTAACAAACAAATGATTTGCAAACAAGAAGAATTATTTCTCATAAGAGTATTTGTTAGCACCTACAGAGATATGCGAGTAGTGTTTGTTGCTTCGTATTCAATAAGCTTTATGACAAGCAAATACTGTCAAGTACAATCAAGTGTCATGCACAAAGGCTGAAGCAGACATATAAGGATGACCTTTAACCTTTATAGGATGACCTTTATAGTTATACATTCTTATGCAAAATAATTCATCACATAATAAATATACTAAGAAACAACTATCTACATTTGTACAACATCTCTCTGTGGCTGAAAAAAATCACTCTTCACAGCTGAGAAAAATCATTCTTTACAACTGAACATCCTCTCTCTACCCCAGTATTCTAACTTTCGATAGCCGTGCAATATCTCTCCATAGCGGTAAACTATCTCTCTACAGCAATCCGATGTCTCTCTACAACAGCGCTACATTTCACTACAGCATTACACCATCTTTCGACAGCAGTACAAAAATTCTCTACAACAAAACAACGTTTTCTACAACAATACAACATTTCACTACAGCTTTGAACAGATAGCCAAGCAACTTCAATACCAAACTCCTAAACTGTGATAGTGCTTTTAGATTTCTATTATTCCTCTTGACCCATGAGAGATGTACCAAAGGTACATCTCTTTTTTTCAGTTCAAAAACCTCTAAGTTCATCTCTCACAGCATACACAAAACATGTCCGCCTTTATATAGGTGAGTCAGTCTTAACAATTTTTTCAGCACTTAAACTCTGAGACACAGTTGTGAAATGTAGAGTAAGCTTCACCACACAAAAGTTGGCCAGTAAACCAAACTAAGGCTAAACTGGCTGAATCCATAACATTCAGATTTATTCAATCAGGTTGAAAAGGAGCTATTAATTTTAAATGAAAAAATGAGGTAGGCATCATTTGACAAATTTCTGCCAGACAAAATTAGCACTTGATCATGAAAAGCTTAGAGTTCTGATAAAAAGCATCCAGCTGAAATCAATTGAAAAGCCTTACAATAGAGGAAGGAGCAAATTCTTTTGCTAAACTTAATTTGGAGTTGTCCTCCGCTAATCTGTGGAAACAGACAATCTTGAATAATTTCATTAGGTTATCTACATTGTTATCTGCACATTAGGGAGGGTCTATCACTAGCCAACTGCCATTTTAAATGACCTGGAGTGAAGTTGTTTTAGTGAGCTATTATATGACATGGCTTTTATCACAAAAAACAGAGACTCTAAGGTTATTGAAAAGTTATTAAAAATAAGTACCAAGATAGCTGCTATTTACACCTGTTCAAGTTTCACCTATATCAACGATTGTTCCAATTACTTTGGGACACTTGAACACAGATTGCCAGCCATACTGTGGCTCATTGATAGATATTTTTGCCTAAAACAACAATAACCTTTAACCTAAGACTAATTTAAAAACAAGTGATACATTTTAAAAAGTTTTTTATTAACTTTTCATGCTAAAACATGCAGATATTCAGAACAATGAATAAAATTGTGATGTTGCACTCATTTTGCCTAAACCAATGAAGTTTATGATACCATTATGTCTAGAAATATTTAAATTTAAAAGTTTCCTATATTTTTAACTAAAAAGTAAGTTCACAAATAGTCTGTTTTTTGCAAATACCTGTGGCTTGCTGCAACATTTTGATGCGGTGAGTTTTGCACTCAGTTTGGTACATAGTTTCTGCTTTGATGTCAGCAGGTATTAACACGCTCCCAACCGCTTGTCTTTCACTCGTGTGTCACAAATTCATCAAGATTTAGAGCGATAAATTCTTCTTTAGTCTAAAGTATTCCATAAACATGACCTTGAAGATAAACGAGTAGGTCGCTAAAATCACCGTACATAAAAGTCTATTATGAATGCGATTCCATGGTTATAGCGCGGGATCTGAGCAGAAACTGCATTTATCGAGAAGCCGCCCTGAGCCCCACGTAAGTTTTAAAAGAATGGCCTTAGCCGGGCGGTCTATGACCTGGAACCAGAATCCGCGCCCAACGACAAGCCGCATGGCTTGAGCATGAGGACTTACGGTAGTGTTCAAGAATTAATTTTTCAATTTTTGAATTTAGGTTTTGATTTAATATTCTCTGTGTTTTAAAACATAGATATGGTTAAACTTAGTCAAAGAAAATTTATGGCATCACTCTTCAGACCAAATTAAATCGTAACTTTACTTTTCCTTTTAAGCTGAGTGATGGCTCCGAGGTGGGTAACGCTTTACAGAACATATTCGATATACATTATTTAGCGTATTGTCAACTTTTACTGTTTAGGCACTTTGCTGAGCTTTTCGCCGTTCTACCACAAAAATAATTTTCATTGAGCATTAAAATTTTTATGAAGAATGTGCAAAATATAGTGCTCCTATAATAATTATACCATATAAACTTTCTTCATTTTTGTTAGATTTTTCACAGATGTTTATTCATAAACTAGTATGTTAAAGATTTTTCACTTCTGTTCATACATCTTGTAGATCATTGCATCTTATATATTGTACACTAATATTCTGGCAGTTAAGTGCGCTGTGAGAAATTGTCAGGTGAGCCGGTAGTCCCTAAAAATAATTATCTGCTCAAGGGTTCTGAGATACCCAAAGGTGGTCAATTAGAGAATGTATTAGTGTGTTGGTCAACCAAGGTAAATGTCACGTGTTCAAATCCTGTTTAAATCAATTCTTTATTTCCAGATCCAGTTTTGGCTTTGGATAGATGGGCAGACATGCCTCCTGTTTGTATATAAATTTCTGTGTCTGTCTGTCATCTGTCCAGCTATAGCAATGAAGTTTCAAGGATGAAAATTATGTTTTGTACTAGATTTCAACTTAGAACCTCCGGGTATACAGACAGGAAATTTGTCTAATAGACTACAAGCCCAATCGACCACATGACCACTAGAGTTTTGTCTAAACCTGTTAAAATACTAACTCTTAAAGCACTATTAAAACTGCTATTGGTTGCTAATTAGCAAGCTTAATCACTACATGTAATGTAACAATTAATAAACTGTCTTCACGCATGGCTCTTATTATTTAGCTAAAGCTGCTAGCCTACCGAGGAGGTTACTCAAATTCATTGGGTAGTTATGTTATCACTTGTGCAATCCTGGCACTCCACTCAAGTAGTAATCCACATGTACTAAATGTTAATAAAGATTATTCCACAATTTGTTAGAGTATTATATTTGTAGCATAAAATGAATGTCAATTCGGAATATACAATTTTGACGACTTAAGAATTGTATATTAACACACAATAACAGTGAAATATGTTAAGATGTAATAAATTTTAAAATTGAAACAGAGCAAGAACAAATAATACCAATGTTGCTGAAGCAGTGTATAAGAATGCTGAATAAAACAGTATTTATCTTCTCTTGAAACTCAAAAGCAAGTAAATTAATTTTTTGAGAAGTAAGATGATAATGCATAAATGAAATGCAGTATAAAATACAGTCGTTTAGTAATAACTGATTGTAGTACTGTATTAACCAATAGCTTCATTGGAAATATATATTTGATAACTGAAATAAATTTTATCAAGTATAAATCATATGTAGCAAAAATAAATGTTAGCACAAATCTCACAATTCTGCACAAATCTCGCCTATGGAAACCGAGTTCACAAGTTGAACTTTGCTCGTCAATATATAGATAAATATATAATTATAAAAAAATAAATAGAGATAGATCATGCACATACACAACTAACAATAAAATTTCATTATTCTAGGATTAAAATAGACACTTTACTACTTCTGTAATACATTTCAACTTTTATTCATAAAATATTTATGAAACTCGATCTTAGCCTCAGCTCCAAAGATTTGCCTTGATAAGTTTTCGAAGTTCATCCTTTGACACAAATGTTCCAAGCTCGTCAACCTCTGATCTTGGCATATCATAGTGTGCTCGATGATATCTGTATGGCTCTATTTCATCAATGGAGCATTTAAACTTGGTGTTTCCAAAGGCGACTGCACATTCTGTAAGTGATACAGAGATACATTGTGAATGGTTACTGAAACACGTGATGACCTAGTGTCATGCATCTACACGCTGCTGACCTAATTGCTTTGTGAAGTTAAAATCTTTTGCAGCAAATTTGATATTTATGGTCGATCCAAATCAATAGACAAAATTTCTTTACGGGATTGTTTTTAAATTGTATTTATCTATTCTCGATCAATCTTTACTTGTACAGCATAAATCTGTGGTACTGTTTTATTGGTATTAACTGTCTGTTCATCCAGTTTGAGCTATGAAATGTTTCTGCATAAATTCCATAGAATAAAGCAATACCAGGTTTTAAAAAAAATATTTTTGAGTAAAACTTAGCTTTTCACCAGCTAAACATTAAAAATCCGTCAGTGCAACAGCCAGTCGCAAGGATAGAAAAGCAACAGTAAAACTGAAAATAATCTTTTCATGCTTACTGGCAGTAGCACTTTAAAATTTTATGAAATCTAAAATTTGGTAAAATAAAAATGAAAATCACTCAATAGGACTTCTTAACTTTCAAAACAACATTAAATATTAATTGAAACAAAATATTTCTAACAGAAACCATCATATCAATTCAGGTTGTTTGACTCTTGGAAACAACCTGAACATGTAAAATAATATTTATAAGTTTATCACAATCAAGAACCTACTAGAGTTCACAATGACGTGTCCTTGAAATCTCATCTTGTATAGAACTAAGCCTCAGCTGTATAAATTTGCCAATCACCAAACCATTTACAAAACACATGTAACGAACATTGATAGCTAAAATTACACTGCTTTGTTGGTAACTAGCAGCAATAACTAATGAAGTGTTACATTTTTAATAGCTCATTGTCCAATTTACTGAAAATTACCAGTGTACTGGTTTTTATAGATTTTCAAAAAGCCAATGACGTCTGTAAAATGTTATGAAATATCACTGATGCTTTGAAACCAGTAGGGAGCAACTCCACAATTCCAACCGCTTTAATGGAGATAGTGCTGATGCTATACTTAGCTATATGATGTGGCTTTTATCACTAAAACAGAGACTCTGATGTTATTGCATATTAAATTGAAAATAATTACTAACATGGGTTCTACGCACCTGTTCCAGTTTCATTCATATCGACGATTATTCCAATTGCATCATGACGCTCGGACACAGATTGCCAGCCATACCTTGGCTCATTGATAGATAGTTTTACCTGAAACCAGCAATAGCATTGGACATAAAATTATTTTAAAAGTAAGCGATACATTTCAAAGAGTTTTTAACTGTTCATGCAAAGAACATGCAGAAACGCAGAAAAACTAATGAAAATGTGCTGGTGCACTCATCTTGCCTAAACGAACAAAATTTATGATATGATTATAGCTTTATGTCTAGATGTTTTAAATATAAAAACTGCCCATAGTTTGAACTAAAAAGCAAGTTCACAAAAAGGCTGCTTTCTGCTAATAATGTTTAACCCTTTGGCCAGGTATAAGCCCCCCAAAAACAATCGAAACTCATGTAATTTATTTTCGAAAATTCAATAAAATCGATATTTGATGAACATGAATAGCTCAAATCTTAAATTTATTTCTATGAACAAAATTTTTTGTACATATACATTCATTCACATGTCTACTACTCAAAAAAATTACAACCATGTGCAATTGTCCCTGTATGATATGAAATGCTTGGAAGCATTTTTTTCGGTAGAGTCAAAAGCTATAACGTAGCCGTGTGAGCCAACATAACGATCATTTTCTCTGCATAATCCAAGTATATTAAAAGTCCAAAAAGTTTACATCACTTCTATCATTTGAATTATTTTATTCTGATCAGACAAAAAATCACTAACGATTGCAGGATAAAATAATCTTTTATTTTACCGTTTTGAAAGTCGAGCCGATGTTGACTGGTTTTTCCAACTTTTAATCTTTTCCAAGGAATCGCGATTTGTTTAGCTTTTAGCACAAAGCAACGCCTCTCAAATAATCGTTTCATATTGTAAATCATCGACCCATATCTTGTTGATGATATTTAAAACTTACTAGTGTTCATATCCTTTGTTTAACGTTACTAGGCGACAGCTTTATAAACGCCTACCGAAATAGACATAAATGTCGTTTCCTCACGCAACCGGTAAACGACATTCTGGTCGTTTCCCCTGCCAAAGGGTTAAGGATTAATGTTTTAATGTTTGAATTTAAATTTTTCATTTTCATTTTCTGAGCTTTAAAACATAAAGATGGTTATAGTTTGTAAAAGAAAAGTTATGGCACCACTCTTCAAACCAAATTAAATAGTAACTTTATTTTTCCTTTGAAACTGAGCAATGTCACTAAGATCGGTAAAACTTTACAGAGATTATTCAATACGCAAAGTATGACATCATCAGCAAGATGGCTTTCATCGACAAGGAGACTTATTCGATCAAACATCGGTTATATCTGATCAGTATATAATAAATAGGTCTAAAATCGTTCTTATGACAGACTGTGGAATGATAGAGAGCTACTGTATACACAAATTTACTAGGTTAATAGTTTTCTGCTTTATAAAAATAATTTTTATCTGAAATCCAAAAATCAACAAGACCATAAAGAATATTTATTCGGGTGTAAAACATAATTTATTTGAAATACTGTTTTCTTAAAACTATCAGCTTGTCAAGTCCATGTATTCTGTTCATTTTTCAAGAAACCACAGATTTGCACTTTAGTGTACTTTTGTTTTCAGTAACTTACTAAACTGCCATTTGTAATAAAGAGGTGACAGTATAAGCTCAAAAGAAAACTAATTTTGGCAACCATTTCAAAAAACAAGGAGGAATAGTTTACCCTTACCGATTTCCTTTTACTGCACTGATAAAATCTGCAAGTTTTCATACCGATATAAGTAGTGGTAAGACCACAGTTTTTACCAAGATGAACCCAAATATTTGCTACTACGTAAAACGCACAGAAAAAGAGCTGAGTAATTTAATTATTTTGGTAACATACAAACTATAAAAATTTAAACATTTTCTTGCGTAATGTACGAATTGAGGGAAAAGGTAACATACTTGAACTTCGTCTTCTTTGTTAGCAAGCCGTTCTCTTTCTATGTCTGTTGGCAGTCCAATCCAGCCTTCGCATTCAGGGAAATCTACTGTTATCTCTTCCTTGCCTTCTACTCTCGTGATGTTTGTAATGGTTCCAACAGAGCTGCCATTTACTTCACCCCAACCTCGAGATGGTTCCGGAATAATCTTTCGCACCCAAACACGATCTCCAACCTGAAAAATTAAATGTTCTAAAGAAACTAGATACATGTAACATATTAAAACTTTGGTATTGAGATAAGCATTTGAAAACAGCCTAACAACACAAATTTTAATTAGAAAAAATTAGCAAAACTTTGACATTTGAAGATGCGGTCAATTTGTAATGATGTAATAAAGACGTTTGCAGCGGGATTATTTTTTTTATAGAAAATTGCAGTTTTTTAAGTATCTTTTTGTTTCATCGCTTCTAATAAGTAACATATGTTACTTTTACCAAATAAAATATTGAAAACTGTTGATTCCTCAGACAGAATGCCTATTTCTGACATAGGGCCAATACTAATTAACACTTCTTCTCAGCTGAAAGCACAGCAGTTGAAGTTGTGTATCCTTCTCCAAAAGCATTTAAAATATAAAAATGATGTTTTATTAGCCAAAAAAGACGAGATTTTCATGTAGTTTCTGCAGTTTAGCTCTTAAAGTTCTTCTTAAAGCTCTTTAATTTCTTAAATATGCTGCTTTGGGATCTTTATTCTCAACTCACAACATATATGCATATTTCATAGATTGTCAACCAACCCTACAAACAATATTTAAACTTTCTTTTTTAATCATTTCAGTAGAAGGCCTACGTTAAATTTTTCAAATGTAAAAGTGTATTTGTAGCACAGTATTGAGCTTTCGGGCCGAATTGTATAAAATTTCAAGATTTCTTTGTAATACCTACAGCTTTTTACATTCGGCCTTAAAATTTAACCAAGTCTTTAATGTTTTGTGACAATTTTAGCATCACAAAATATTTAGAATGTTGAATATGTATTCTGAAAGAATTGAATCTTTGTGTTAAATAAGTTTGATGGTTTCCTAAATTACAACCTTTCTTTTAAAATGGATAAAAATTCTTAACGCTTTTCCATTCCAATAGATGTGGCAGAAAAAATTAAGTTGTAGTGATGCCAATGTTGCTAGCTATAATAAAACTGTATATATATATGTATATATATATATATTATATATAATATATATATATATATAATATATATATATATATATTGCTATCTGTATGAATAGTCTTGTGCTGAGTTATTCAATTTACTATCCCAACCCCCATTTCAACTATTCAACTAGGCAGTTGTCTTCAGCTGCACATTGATAACAAATATGTCTAACAGTTGATCTGTTTCAGCTCTAGATGTATTGAAAAACCAAAACTAGTCTGTTTGGACATCTTATCATTACAAAACTAAACATGCCCAAGACTGCTTTTGTTGAGCGCCATAAGTAAAGTTATTTGGGTTCATTATTGTTTATGTAATTAATTTCTTTTCTTTTGTGAATGGTGCACATTGTGCATCATTAGGTAGAGTTTTGTTAGGTAGCAGCCATATTAAATTTGGCAGCGAAAGTAACATATATAAAAAATATACTAAATATAATCAGCATCTTCAAGTCAGCCGATCATGAAGTTTTGGTAAAGCAAATGGAAGTTTTGTGCTTTTAATGCAAATGTAAACACCAAATTGAATTGAATGTTCCATCATTCAGCAAAAATTGTAACTAATTGATCAAAACAGTAAAACATGTAATGGATGCACAACTCCAACAGCAGCCTTCAAGCCTATAAATGTTAAAGCATGACTAAATCTAAACATGAAGTTTTAACAGCTGAGTTAAGTTGCTTTGGTTTTTAAGTGTCAGTTAGTGAAGCATTTTTTTTCTTGTCAGCAAGTAAAATATTTTGACCTACAAAGAAACTAACATGAAGTAATTCATGAGAGGACAACTGCTTTCATATGATTTACCAAAATGAGATATTTACTAGTGCTCCAACAACATGAGGTAACTCAAACAACATGAGGTAATAACTCCAACAACAGGAGGTAATAACTCCAACAACATGAGATTTTGTAATTCTTTGTTTATTTCAGCTACTATATAACTTTAACACTTTGTTTATTTAACAGAGCTTGCATATTTTTAAACATATAAAATATATTACCTCAAACTCACATTCCGGAACAAGTTCAATGTCTTTATATGGTCCAACCCAAGGCTCTTTATGACCAGGAAAGTCTACCACAGCTTTGGGAAAGATGTTTTTGAGAATTCCATTAGGGCTGCAATTGGTTATATAATTGCTTATGCATATACCAATATTTGACATTAGTATCAGGTATTACCATCACATTAAATTGTTTGATTTTATGATTTCAAACACCAATATAAATAATGAAGAAGGAATTAAGCAATAGTATCTATGAACGGAAGGAGTCAGCCAATGATAGCTCACTAGTAGGAGTAGCTATCTAATGGTGTTCAGTTAGTCAGATGAGCTAACCACTGGTATTCAGTGAGTCAGAGGAGCAAGTCAATGGTAGCTCATTAATGAAAGAAAGTAACCAGTCACCTCTTATGAGTTTGAAAAGCTAACCAATTATGTCTAAAAAGTGATAAGAGGTCAATTATAGTTTTTCATTGGTTCAAGGGGCTAACCAATACTACGAGTGTAAGAATTTAACCAGTTGTATCTCAGAAGAGTGATGAAATAACCAATTACTTGATACTAAATAAAATTTGAAAATTATAACATAGCACAGTTGAAACAGCTTCAGAACTTGCAAGCCTCTCTTATTAGCTGACTGCTAACTCGCAGCTGTTATTAAGCAATATCAGGAAGCGAGTACTCCTTGTCAATTATTAATATTTTGTGAGCTGCTGACTAATGCAAAGCTGGACATTGCTCATTATACTGTATCTAATATCAGAATCTAATAACTGGTATCAGCCAAACCGAATTCAATGTCTTTTCAAGCATCTGGTTGTAAACTTAAAGCTAAAATTGTACAATCAGAAATTGTATTTTTATGTCTATTGTCACGTAATTTAAAA
The DNA here is from genome assembly GCF_963576615.1 of Watersipora subatra. Lineage (NCBI taxonomy): Eukaryota > Metazoa > Bryozoa > Gymnolaemata > Cheilostomatida > Watersiporidae > Watersipora > Watersipora subatra. The sequence continues at coordinate 54,730,834 of NC_088715.1, read as the reverse complement.
CAAAATTGGTAATATTGATTTCATTCTGGCAGTGGCTGCAGAAATTTTCAACGGTAAACTGATGACTAAGGCACTTCTGAGATTTACCATTTGGTAATGAGTAATTAACTATTTAAAGTTTCTGTCTGAAACAATCAACATCTAAGACCACACATAAACGCTAAAAGAAAACAAAGAGCAAAGAAAACTGTTGCTGTTACCTGACTTGTTCAGTGGTAGCTTGCTCACTGTGAGGTTCCATGGTTATAGCTAATCTTTTGAACCTGACTTTGTCTCCTTTGAAAGGAATTTGTCGTCGAGCCAGTATCCAAGCTGTATCACTTCCATCTACCCATTGAGGATTTTCATCGTTGTCAAAGATTACCTTGTAATAAAAAACATCAATAAAGCAGCAAAAAATTACTATACATTTATAAATGCTAATACTTCATATTAACATTTATAAAAGACAAAAATATAACATATTCAGTGAAAGATATATTGGATGAGCTTATCAAAGGTATTGCTGGTTGGTATGACTTAACATACTTCAGTGAGCCAAACGATCAAAACAAAGTCGGAGTAAGTTATGTAAGTTTATAAGTACTTACTTTGTGTAAGTTCATAAGGACTTACACAAAATTGTTGTAGATTTTTTCGGAAAGTATCGGTATTATTCTATCATTTGTGAGTGTATTTTATGTTTTGGTTGATCTGATTGCCAGGATGTTTCAAGATTAAAATCAGCAAAAGGTGATCGTGGTTCAAATGCTCAGAAGAAAAATATGTGCAAACTAGTTTTTATCATTGTGGTAGTTGATATCAGCTATTGCGTTCAAGTTGCCCCCATTACTCGTCTCTATTCTGTTGAAATCTTTGCAATTATAGACATTCTAGTTGCACTTTGACTTGGCCTATGCTTTTCAATCGTGATCAAATTTTATCGATTTTAATCTTAAAAAATTCTGGCAATCAGATCACCTCAAACATCAAAAACAATCACAGATGATAGAAAAATACTGACACTTTCTAATATAATTTACTAAAAGTTTGTGCAAGTTCAAATTTAAATCTGGGATAATTAACAAATTTTTATTTTATAATTTTAAGCTAAACTATAAAAGCATCAAAAGATTTACTTGTGATGAGACCAATTCTCCTACCAGCTCATCTAGTGATGAGCTATTTTTAAGATAACAACTAAACACCTGAATTATCTAGGTTTAACATATAGGCCCTACAATCTGTTTTTGAGCAATAATAATATTTACTAGTATGAACAGAGTTAAATTATGGCCAACTGCAGCGTTAATAATTGAGAGTGTGCTTTGAGAAACTTTTTTTGTTGTTTGATCTAATGACCTTGTGTTATTACAGCCTTTATCTTGGTCCCAAAAATAAAAACTACAAATGAAAATAAAATAATAGCCACAACAGAAGAATTATGGCTTGCATACAAAGTTAATATTGCAGTTATAGAGCAGTGATTTTAGTAGTCTAGAATCTTCTTTAAAATTGTTGCTAAAGGGTATCTTGGCCATTGAGGGGTTTTCGCCATAACTCGCGCCAATAATACAACAAAATTCGCAGTTTTTTTTTCTTTTTATTAGGGCAGTGATCTTTGTCTATCCTAAAGATCTAAGGCTTACAGGTTCATTTGAATGTTGTCTGGCAGATCAATATTGCCATAAATCTCTTTTTAAAACCATAGCTCGTGCTGTCAATTTCTAAAGTCTTCAAACTTTTTAGCAAATAGTTTTCTTAAATGGTAACTTTACACAAGCATATAGAGGAGAGTCTATACTAACTTACTAGAACTTTTCCTTTATGCTTATGTTGGCCAAGTTTTAGCTGCAATCCAATTGTGCCAATAGTAGTTTCTCCTTCCATGTACTTTCTCATTGATTCCTGAGTAAAGTTTAAAGGGTTTAACCTAGTACATGCTCCTTCCTTCCATTCATAGAAGCTGTCTACTCCTGAAACAGCACAGATTTTTGTTTTCAAACTTCAATTATGCAGTAAAACTATATCACACTGTTGTTGTATATTCACACATGTAGCGCCTAACATTCTTTCATGTCCATTAGCTGTTGATTAAACTTTGACCAAAGTTGTTCGAATTTGAAGCCACCCTCTAATTGAATGACTTCTCTATTTGGCTGCCACTTGACATTCTTTGATCTTTATGAACCCTTGTATACAAAAAGTATTCACAAGGAGTATTAATAATGATGTATAGTAACAATTATAGCAATTATAGCAATATTATAACAATTATAGCAATACAATAATTATAGCAATACAACTAATGATGTTTATGATTAACAATTAATTATTTTGTTGTTATTATTTTAATTTGGTAATGGTTGTCACGAATTTAGTGACGGTGTACTTAAAAAGATTAATCATCACAATCATCAAAACTACAGTCAGATTTGAAGTCACTAAATCTAAATCCAATCCATTATCTTCTGATTAGTCCATAGTGCGGTTTACAACCTGAAAACCTTTAAAGCTTTTTGATGAGCAATGATAATACTCTTCAAGAACACCGAACAATGTAATAGCAGCCATTGCCATGGCGTATCAAAATTTGTTTTCCAAGGCGAAAGCTTTACATTTTTTTTTCAAACCTTAGAAAGTGCCACATCGAAATAACTAATAATGGTATATTGATAATATTTTTCACTCAACGTAGTTCTTGTCTAACTCGGTCTGATACTCTGAGGTATACGAAAAATGGTTTAACAAAAATGCTGAAACTGAAAGGATTAATGTCGCTAGCCTGAAAGAGATTGCTAAATACAGGAAGCATTGGCATCACTTTGCCTATGAAAGGGTTAAATTTATCTCCCCATAAATTTGACGAGCATTCAAAAACTATAGCGCCACCATATTTTTTAATTGCACCTGTAATAAAATGCTACTATAAGGGAATGGTTAACAATACAGCTCCATTGCATTCAAATAAAGATTTTACGGTATATTAAGCACACTGAAAGAAGGCACAGAGCACATGTGTGTAAACTTTGGATGAAATCGGCAAAAAAGTTGAAAACGCTAAGGTTTGCACAAACTAAAAGACACACATACTCTACACACAGTAGCAAAGTAGTATTTATTAATATAGATCGCAAATTTCATGCTTATCGGGTACAGAATTCAATACTAGACTAATTTATCCAAGATTTCTTCAAATGCCAATATTTGTCTGTTACCAGTTATATGCAATCAGGTTAAAAAAATTAAGCATTTGACTACAAAAAAAGACAAATTTCTTACCAAACTGCATTCTCCGTACAGCGTTGTTAGTAGACTTCAGTTTATACATATTTGCCTCTGCTTGCCTCAAATGGAGAGGCGAGGTATTGCTCCCACTGAGAGCGTTCAGAGATTCAGAGGCCAATTTGTACACAAGTGCGAGGTTCTTTCGAAGATCCCGGAGCTCCTTAATGTAGGCATCAAACTCTATTAGCAGAGCTCGAGCTTCAAGTGGCTCCTTCTGGAGCTGATGGGTAAGATAAGAGCAGTGTTAAAGCCATTCAGTATTGCAGATGCGAGAGGAGACAAATCTTAAAAAAATGAGAATAGTTCGAAAGCAGTATATCTATATATATATTTCTTAATGTACATGTATGTCTGTGGATATGTGTGTCATTCCGGCTATAGATTTTAAAATTTAGATATTAAAATTCCACGTACCGATGGATTTAAACTCACGACGATTGCGTCAAGAAGTTTCTCATCCGGGCGCTCTACCACCGACCTAGAACACCATAGCGAACAGGTACGCTTTTATATACCGGATACACCAGGAGCACGGTAATTATTTTAGCTTTGCGTCCACGAATTACGATGCTCCTGTTCAGAAATATTTTGGGACCTAAGTATATGCAACGTAATGATTATTCGTCTTTTTTCATTAGTGCTAAATTGTTTGGCCCCACGACATCAACAATAATTCATCTGGAAATTAAAATTTGGGGATTGGTGTACTGATTATATACAGTAAAACTTTGGTTTTCGAACGCGTCGTTTCTTGACCAACTCAATTTTCAACCAGAGATTTTGAGGTTTGTTCATCTCGAAGCTCGAACACTAATTCGGTTCTCGACCAAACCAGAGCATGCACATTGGAATTAGAACAGCTCTCTAAGCAGCATGGAAACATTCGTTAACAAACGGAGAAGCATTTCATGCTTCATAAATTTTTTACAAAAAGGGAGGAAACATCTGGGACGACGTCTCTTCTACCAAAAAGGGAGGAACCATCTGGGACGGCGTCTCTTCTACCAAAAAGGGAGGAACCATCTGGGACGGCGTCTCTTCTACCAAAAAGGGAGGAACCATCTGGGACGGCGTCTCTTCTACCAAAAAGGGAGGAACCATCTGGGACGGCGTCTCTTCTACCAAAAAGGGAGGAACCATCTGGGACGGCGTCTCTTCTACCAAAAAGGGAGGAACCATCTGGGACGGCGTCTCTTCTACCAAAAAGGGAGGAACCATCTGGGACGGCGTCTCTTCTACCAAAAAGGGAGGAACCATCTGGGACGGCGTCTCTTCTACCAAAAAGGGAGGAACCATCTGGGACGGCGTCTCTCCTACCAAAAAGGGAGGAACCATCTGGGACGGCGTCTCTCCTACCAAAAAGGGAGGAACCATCTGGGACGGCGTCTCTTCTACCAAAAAGGGAGGAACCATCTGGGACGGCGTCTCTTCTACCAAAAAGGGAGGAACCATCTGGGACGGCGTCTCTTCTACCAAAAAGGGAGGAACCATCTGGGACGGCGTCTCTTCTACCAAAAAGGGAGGAACCATCTGGGACGGCGTCTCTTCTACCAAAAAGGGAGGAACCATCTGGGACGGTGTCTCTTCTACCAAAAAGGGAGGAACCATCTGGGACGGTGTCTCTTCTACCAAAAAGGGAGGAACCATCTGGGACGGCGTCTCTTCTACCAAAAAGGGAGGAACCATCTGGGACGGTGTCTCTTCTACCAAAAAGGGAGGAACCATCTGGGACGGCGTCTCTTCTACCAAAAAGGGAGGAACCATCTGGGACGGCGTCTCTTCTACCAAAAAGGGAGGAACCATCTGGGACGGCGTCTCTTCTACCAAAAAGGGAGGAACCATCTGGGACGGCGTCTCTTCTACCAAAAAGGGAGGAACCATCTGGGACGGCGTCTCTTCTACCAAAAAGGGAGGAACCATCTGGGACGGCGTCTCTTCTACCAAAAAGGGAGGAACCATCTGGGACGGCGTCTCTTCTACCAAAAAACCTTGCCAAAGAGATAAGCCTTCCAGTTGAGTTACTCTGAATTGTTTTGGAGGAGGATTCTCTTTTAGAGATGTGAAGTAAATGTGCCATTGCTGTTTATATTTTATTTTTCCTATGATTTTTGATGTAAATGATCTGTTGGATTTTTTGCTGTTTCATTATCAATTTCTGAAATTTTTAGTATTGTATCTTAACCTTTAATTTTTTGATGCTTTAAGAGACGAACATATGAAATGTTTGCTTTTGTTTTATTTTCCATCATCATAAATGAAAAACCTTTTATTAAAGTTATACCTGACTTACATTTACCTATTTCTATTTATAGTATGCAGTATAAAGTACAGTTTATGGTGTAAAATGTTAAAAAAATACTTTACTGAAGTTGTTTTTTTAATTTGGAATGAATTAACATTTACATAAATTTATTCTAATGGAAAAAATTGTTTCGGATCTCGAACAACTCGGTTTTCGAACAACCTTCTTCCATGGTACGTTAATAAAAGATATACAGTAAATCACTGACAATTATGAAACTTTAAATTTACAGTGGTTTGAAAACCTTTACAGTTGCTTTATTTATTTTTAATTTAGTTGTCCTGTACAAAATCTTTTCCTCATGATATGAAGTTTGAAAGTTACAGTTGTTTGAAATTTTTTACATTTGTTTATACTTTCTCTCTTAATTTATTTCAACTACACAAAAAACTTCCCTCATGATATGTAGTTTGAAAGTTAGAATGGCAAATATTGTTATATGTTAAATACAAATCAATTTTCGGTTCAAAGCTTTTTTATTACCGGCTATAACTATTAAAATCTTGGAATAAGGAATCTGCATCGAAGAAGATTTGATCTCAGACCCTCTCGTTCGCAAGTCCAGCACCGTAACAATTAGGCCACAGAGATTGATTTCAAAGCTAGCTGATATATTTCATTATACGGTAGCAAATACTCAACGTCTTTGCGTACTGCGCCGGGTCATAGCATAACGCCATTGGGTTAACTCAGACTTTTAGATGCCAGTTCTCTGATTTACTTGGTGATCTTCGCTTTATTTAAGGTAAACTTTTGTTTTTGTTTGGTTTTTGCCTTCAGTGATTTGCTTAGTTTTGAACTTTCCTATCAAAAATCTGTACAGATACATATACAGGTACATATATATAGGCTCCAGCTCATACTGAAAAAATAGTACATTAAATAAAATATTTTTTCTGTCACACTGAAGAATCTCCATTTTATGGTTACCACAGCCCTGGTATCTCCCTCTCGTTTGTTCATTACAGTTACTGATAGTGTTAGCTGACAATAAGGTCATAACAGTACTGTTATATTGTTTACAATGCCTTCTTTGCAGTGATGGCTCATTAAAAGTTTCTAAACCAAGCAAAAAACTGAAAAGAGATCTGTAACTAGTTTTTCTGAGTTTCTGTTGTTTACATGCTGTGAAATTTTAATTTGAGTCCAATTACAGTTTTGGTAGCAGTAAACGTCAAACTCTATGCTTATCACAACATGAGCTTTCAGTAAATATAGGAAGTCTCTTCAGAATATAATTAGTATCGGTTGAAAAGAATTGAGGATTTATCTGTAGAGATGAGCAAAGGAACAGTCTCCTTTAGGTTATTTTACCTCCTGCATGTACTTTTTGTTTACAGCCACCTTTGTCTGTCTATATCTCTCCTATAAATTAAAAAAACAAAGTTTCTCTTTGTGTTTGTTATTTACTTGGGAACTTTGGTATTCCTTATTTGAGAGAGCAACAACCTCGAGAGATGCTAACTCCGAGACCATACCCATATATTTAGGGGTTCGTTAGTCTCACAGGGTCAGCAACTGAAAGCTGACTGAGTTTAAAGTTTGGGAAGAAATTTTTAACACACGTTTATCTGACTAAATGAGATTCAAACTTTCTACAAAAATGACCATTCCTATATACCTTTTTAGCCAGAATTAATTCTATGAATAGTAGTTTAAAATGGCTAATATCTAAATCACTCTCAAAAGCATAGTTGGGAATTTATCAATTTTTTCTTCTTGTACTCATCCAATGGATAAAGTTACGGCCATATATTATACCAGTCTTTAAACTTCTTCCTTTTCTCTCTCACGCTACTTTAATATTTTCCTCAATTTTAGTTATTAGTTTTAGAAAAAAGGGAACGAAATTGCTTACTTTCTTTGTACACCTTTCCTTAGTGACTTCTATCACATCCTCAATTTTCCTTTTCAGCTTGTCTGCTTTGCTTGGTAAGCTATCCTTAGTATTCTTGGCTTTGCTGATCTGCAGTCACACAGAACAGTACATCAAAAGCAAAACTAATTTTATTTTAACATAAAAACCTCTTTTAATGTAAACGATTCTAAAAGCTTTTTTGTGCTTGCAATTATTTAGGAGGTCTAAAAATTTTCTCGAGGAAATTTTTATGTGTAAGAATGATTCTTCACAGCATTGTTATATAATTGCAGTTTCAATAAATAACAATTAAAAGATTTGCTTTAAAACAATCTTTTGCTTTGAAAGAAAAAAGCATTTAAGCCTTGAAGCTTTCTATGAATCACATTATTTTATTAAATCATAAACAATATCCAAAGTTGAAAACTTTGCAGAATATTTGGGTCATGATCACAAAAACCATGGTTAAGTCGGGATTGTAACATTTGGAGTTATTTACATTAGCAGAAGGAGAAAATTCTCACAGTTATTTTGCAAAAAAGTTTTGATTCTAGCTTAATTACAGCAGATTTCATGGTCAATACACTGAATGCGCGTTTACCATTAGTGCGAAAAAATAGTTCCGAGAAAACTGGTGTTAAAGTTTGAGAAACGAAAACCAATGCCCAATTTTGTTTACATTTCAAAACGTCATAGCAACCAATATCAAGAGGGTGTGATATTCGTCTATATTTCTGTCTTTCTATCCAAAAATTATGCTGAATTCAAAAATCTAAACGGATTTTAGCTGGTTGTCACAGAAATAGCTGTATATTTATAAGTAAATGTATTACCTAACTTTGTAGATATTTAAAAGGGCTTGGCAGTACCGCAATATCAGGTACAGCCAAATCATCATCAAAATCTTTAAAAAAGTAACAACAGTAACATATTGCGCACTATCGGTCACTATATACTTCGATCTTGAAAATTCGAATAATTATTCTTATAATTAAATCTGATAATAATCCTATAAAATCGAATAATTATTCTTATGATTAAATAATGTAATAATCTTTTAAGAATTGTTAGGAAATTATCATCGTAATTCCCTTTACTTTTACTGTTTTTTTACATCAGTTGGAACACCAAAGTACTCATTATAAGTGTGCAAAATGTCAGAGTTATCTTTAAAATCGGCAAAAAAGAAACGATTATATTTATCGGACGCCATTTTTCAGTACTTCCTGTTTAGCTTAGCAACGGTTTAAGAGGGTTTTTGCCGAGGGTTGAAGACTTCTATTGGCTAAACTGACTTAAGATTCAGAAAGATCACTCTTTGATTGGTCCAGATGCATGTGTTACAGAAATCGTTACCAATATTGTAAATTCAGTTGGTACTACTTCAAAGTCGGATAACTCAACTTCGTGATTTGTGACTTAACCATGGTTTCTGTGACCGCGACACATATATCAGGACAGCTGAGACCATTTTTCTAATGTTATCTAATTTGGTTAATTGGGGGTATCTTCTATAGTTCACCTTTAAATGTAAACAATGTTTGCTTATACAATTTTGTCTTGGATAAAAATGGGTGAATAGTTGTCATAAAAAATAAACCAATTAGCAATATAGGATTATCCAATATCGGTGTCTGGATGACAGCCATCTTGGAGTTTCAGAACAGGAGTTTCACTGTAGTTCATTTTTTCAACGCCCAAATGCAACAAAATATTTGTGCTAACTTATATGACTGGCCAAAATATAGTAAGTAGACAATATCAAACATGATGGATTATAGGATTTATATTAATGCATTGAATAATATTTGATATCTAGCATAGTTAAAAATGTTCTGCTCTTAATTTTTGTTAGAAATTAATTTGAATTAATATTTTATTTCTGCCTGACGCTAACTACGTGATCACACTCCCAAATAAAAAAAACTAAAGTAACTTTACCAAAAGGTCTGGTTCTTCATTCAACTTGGAACAGCTGTCATTGAGTCTTTGCAGGTGGCTCCTCATTTCTAAAATCAGCAGATTTTTAGCACCAAGTAAACAGAGCACCATAATTTTTGTAAACGATGTTAATTTGTTATTTAAAAAATGGGACACATGATCTATAGGAACTCAACAAAGTAGTGACTAGTTTTACATTTTTATGTCAAAACCATTTGTAGTTATTAATCCCTTGGTATTTATTTACGCAACTGAACAAGTAAGTCCATATTTTACCGCTTCCTTTGCAATGCTCGATAATACAATTTTTAACAAAAATAAAAAAAAATCATTTCGCCTATATACTTTAACGCAGCTGAAGGAAGAGGTTTGACTTGCACTTTTGTTGTAACATATAAGCTAATTTAACAAAATAGCAAAAGCCAACCAAACTTTATTTAAATAGATCTAATCTGAATTCTATTAATAAAGAGTGTTCTGTAGCTGTCATCAGTTTATCAGTGCAGTCAATACTAGTGAGCTAACAACATATTCATACTCATTTTTGCTACTTTGTAGGAGAATTTATTTCTGTGACCAGTCTCCGCATATCTTTAACAATGGTCTGGAAATTATTCTGACAAAAACAAAATGTGAGATAAGGATGCGTTGCCATAGTACCAGTTGTGTTAGTACTTCCTATTTATATCTAGCGATGAAAATGACCAGCTACATATAAATAATGAGAATAACTTGTGTTTGCCTTATAGTTGTACACTAGCATGTTAATTGCCTACAAGCTGCGTAATAAGGAATTTACTATTAACTACGATGTTGGCCGCACTGAGAATTCTCGCAAAATTTGTGAACTTTGGTTACCTGTTACTAAAATAGTAGAGCTAATAAAATAAACAAGGCTCTTTTGCAATTTACCTTTTTTGGCGATTTCGGAAGGCTTGCTTTGAACAGTTGATAAAGCTATAGCTCTATTTACAGCTCGCTTCTTCTGAGCTTTTTGCTGACTCGCTGGTTCTGCAAAAGTCAGCGAGTAACTTCTAACAATCACTCTATTCCACAATCAGTCCAGATGCGTAAGACTGTCTATGGTTGTGTTTTATGTATAATAGCAGATCTTCAATCATCTTTTAGTATAATCTATTAAAATCAACAATTAGAAACCATAAAGCATGAACCTCTGTATTACAAATCAAATTTGCTTCACTGATAACAGATAACTTACGTTTTGGTTTGAAATGACAACTCCTTTCTTACAAGACTTTAGCAATAAGATAAACGCTTTACAGAGATTTTTTCTGTTTGCAAGTCAACCGTTTCTTATCAAACTAGCTGAGTAATTTTACTTTATGCCAAACATGGCATGGTAAGATAACTTTATTCTCTGTTTAGAACTCAAGAGCTCAAAAATCTCATAAAAAATTTAATTATATTTTTGTTAAAGAAGCTTTTGTTTAACATTTGATGCATATGTTTCTGTATACCGCTTTGTAACAAAAATATTATTATAAATGCAATTTTTGAATTGATAAAATTATTAACCGAAGTTGCACAGAAATACAGACCCGCAAAACATAAACAAGTGTAAAAGAAAATATGAAGATACCTGGAACTTCATCTGTCCATGTTAATGCTGGATGCTCAAAAACCTCTGCTATTGGTGGCATAAGTTCAGGATGTCCAAACAAACCAAGAAGCATAGTTGTAAACAGCCAGTCCCCCTCAGTCAGCCTCTAAAGTAAAATTAAGATGGTAATAAGAGTTATATGTAATATGTATGATCACAATAACCTATATATAGACCAGTCTTTCATTACCTTTTTATATTTTACTAATATACACTGTATGTATATTATTTATAATTATATTCGTTAATAGAAATTTGTCTATTTATTCACATGCTATGTTATCATACATTTACGCATATTTATTCTAATCATTTAATAACTGTTGTGATGAAATTTGTAATAGATTAATGCTAATATTCTATAATAGCTATATGTAAGTAGTCTAACACATGACACTTTTATATATTTCCTTTGTTTAGAGTTTGAAGTTTGTTTAGAGATATAGGCTATGGTGCCAACAGACATGCCTGCAATTAAAAATAATTATTTTTTGTGTTTTTCTAAAAATAGATTTTTACTAAAAAACTTTATGAAATTGCTATAACTTTGACATTAGATGAAATTTAAAAAAGCAAGTAAAAAATAAAATACTTTTGTCTATAATCAAAATATTAAAAGATAAGAAACATTGTATAGCCAAATCTTACATAATTTTAAAAAATTGATAAAGTTGTGTTTTTCTTATTAGAAAAAAATAATACAAATAATATTGATTCATATTTATGTACAAAATAACCACCACAAGATAATACTGCATGTTATTTTCCTTTATACTAACAATATAATAAAAGGTAAACAAACAAAATGTTGTTTTGTTATGTTAAAGTATTTGTAAATGTAATTATTTTCATTATTCTATTCATTATTCTAATTTTCCTTATTCATGAAAACTTGTGTTATTCCTACACATTTTTGTTATTTATATTTTTTGTAGAGTCAATTGATTTTTGCAAAGCGGAGCCGATATAAAAGCAGATCATTAAGGAATATGATAAATATATCTAATTGTTATTAAAAGCGGAATTCATCTTACTATTCTGATAAAAATAATGTTATGGTACCTCCTGAGGTGCAGTTTGCTCCAGTAGATCTTTGTATAACCCTTTCCACTGGTTAGCCTCGGGGAATTTTACGTAGACTATGGGGCTGTTTCCAGAGGCTGCATCAGAGAGATCAAACTTTGTCAAAGTGCCTGGACTAAAAAAGTAATTTTTAGAAACTTACTATATGACACCTAAACATGAAGGGTTGATTGCAAAATAAGCATTTTTGTCAGAATTGCGACGTGATTTAAGTTTAGCAAATATATTATTAAAATGGACAAAAAAAAAATAAAGCTAAATTAAGTGAAACCATGCATCTAATTTTATGCTATTCAAACTATATTTGCTGTAAAGTTTACAATTGTACAAAAGTAATAAAAAAAATAGTTTTTTAGCTACCATGTATAAAAAGGAAAAATATTGCGCTGTCTTTTTATGAAAGCTGTTACGTTAAAACAGCTTATATTTCTAGAAGTTCCAAAACTTCCTACAACCTGCATATAACTTATATATATATATAAATCTCAACGTTTGTGTGTCATCTGTGATTCGGTCTGTTTGCCCATAGCTATTAAAATCTTGGTATGAAAAGCTCTCTTCGCACTGGATTTGCACTCACAAAGATTGCAATAGCCAGATTTTAAACGAGCATCTAACCACTGAGCTATACAGCTTTTAGAATTCTATAACTCCTACTATATACCGTATACCCTTTGCTCGATTGTATGCGCTAAATGACGTATTAATGGATATTTTGCACTCATGGGTTATGATGCCATTGTTACAACATATTTTACGCCTAACTCTTTGAAACGATGCTTTTTCGTGTTCGCCATACTTACGCAAAAAATTTTTCTGCCATAAGATTTCAACAAATATTTCTCTCAAAATTAAAATTTAACGATTGTTGTACCAATTCTGATGAAATAAAAAATGATGATATGTTATTTGCATATCGACATTTTGTGCTATTTTTATGGGAGCTGTTAATTAACTCTTTCGCTACCGCTTTAAATTCTGACCGAACGATTATTCTGCCCAAATTAATTCAAACGGATTTTCAAAAAACCGATGTATCGCTAGTTTTTCAGCAATATCTCGAGAATAAAAACATATGTAGTTTTATTGTAAGACACATTTTATTCAGAAAAAATTATCTACAAGATAGGTTTAAAACCATTAAGTCAATTTCAATCTCGCAATTTTTCGGACACTTTAATTGCGCTGAACTAACACGGTGTGTTTCTCTTTGCCATGACGATAACGATCTAGTTTTGGCCGTTTTGAAAAAATGATCAGAAATAGAATTGTTGAGCTAAATCTTTTTTCTATTGATTGCACATGCTTGGCAACAAGTTCATTTCATTGGAGACAAATTTTAATTAGTCTAGCTAATGTGAGGGTTTCGTAATAAAAAGAAAAGTGAAACCCTATTGATAAGCCAATACATCGGCCTACGGTCGCTAAAGAGTTACAATTGCTTATAATTTTGGAAGTTCAAAAAACTTCCTTCAACCTGCATATAATCAAAAGTAAAACAAAAAAGATTTAACAAATGTACTTTTCTTTATTACAATTGGTCAATCAAAATGATAGCTACCTTCCTCTCTGTACATTATCTTTTAAAATTAACGAGGGAGAAATAACTTTTTTATTTTATATGTATTTATATATATATTTTATATATAATTTGAGGGTCCTTATTAAAAAGATTGTAATTTCTATTGTAATGCCTCCACCTAAAGTTAACTTCATTTGGGAATTATCTAAAAAAATACCCAGTTTTGTTGTTAATAAAAGTTGAACCGTCAAAAATAATACAGAACAGAATGAGTGTTAAAATCTTTTATTTTTCGATTACTACAGCCATTGCGGTAAATGTGTCAACTTTTTTGCAAATGATAAATTTTGTGCATTCTACTAATAATATGATTAGAATGTGGACCAAAATGAGACTCAAAGCCATTACATTCAACTTATTAGAGTGGCAATCAAACCGCCTGAGTTACTCAGCTACCTTTCAAATCTATCAATTATTTCAACAAGAGAATAAAAATTTCATTGTGCAGTGGCAGCAAAAGCAAACAGATGAACGGAAAATAGCCAATAATAATATTGATAGGAAGACTACAATGTTGGCCAATGCAAGGGTCAAACTCACAACGTTCAGCATATGGTGTCAACATCTTAAACAAACGTGTTAAGTGGCCCCCTTTCAAAGCCTTAGAATAGTTTCTCAATTATGGAACAAAGATTTCTTTGTGATAAAAAGCAAACAGATGAAAGGGCAGACAGATGGATAATGACCAATAATAACAATAATAATGGTAATAATATATATATTATTAGCATTATTATTGTGTTACTTATTGTGTTATTATTATCATGTTACTATATATATATAGTAACATAAGCATGTAATATATTATAGTATAACATATAATGTACTGCAATGTAATATAATAGGTTGTCATATGATGCGATGTAATATGATATAATTTAATACATATTTTTGATAAAAATTAAAAGATGCTTTGTGTGAATATTTTATATAATGAAACTACCTGAATGCCTGTCACTGCACGAGTACTAAAAAGGTTTTGCACAAACAATTAATTTTTAATCAGCATATACAACATTTATCATTCTAACCTTAGATGAAACATTTGTTTAATTCTTTGTATTGTGTTTATTTCTGTGTACTACATGTATGTTTATTTTTGTGTAATTTTTACTGTAACGGTTGCAGTGTCTACTACAGCTCTCTACCAATAACAATAGTTTGTCATAGTTTAAACATTTTTCTTTACATACAGGTGCATATTTTTTTCTGTGTGGCTTCACGCATACTTCGAGCTGATATAATAAGTGTAAAGTTATGAAATAATGGTAGGTGTAATATGTATGTGTATAAATTATTTTATAGAATAACCAATTAGACAGCATTTTAATGTAATGGATATAAGTCTGTCTGCAGAACTGGAGGCTCCAGGCTGGAGTACAAATCCAGTGCGCAAAAGATTTGTCATTCTCAAAACGTTATCGCTATAACCATGCACGCATAGCACAAATTTATATATACTAGATAAGTGCCTGATGTTGCCTGGGTATAAAAAAGTTTTAGCACAAAAAATTTCTTTTTGTGTAAAAATAATAACAGTTATAATTCTAACTTTTGAACTTTGTATCATGGAAAAAGTGTTTTGTACAGCTTAAATAAATTAGGAGAACCAGTAAAACCACTGTAAAGGTTTTCAAACTTTTTCAAGTAAATATCATATCGTGAAAAAAATTGTTTTGTGCAGTTGAGTTAAATTATGAGAAAAAGTAAAACAACTTTAAAGGTGTTTGAATGTGAAGTATTTAACAAATAATGGCTAGATAGAGTATGCTTTGCTATGATTTCAATGAAAAATGATTTGGTAGAAAATTATACGATTTTAATTTGTTTTAGTGTTTCAGTGTGTTCAGTGTATTAGTTTCAGGCTAAAATTTCATATACAGTAGTATACAAATTTATAGTAATTATCTAATGCAAACACCTTCTGGTAAAACTCAAGAAAATTATATTTACACACTGTACATATTAATAATTAGTAACAAATTATATGTTAACCTTAGTAACTATAGTTACCTACAGTAACTTTAGCGCACTATTATCTGCAACAAAATTTAACATTACAATGTAATACATGCAGTACGTAACGTAGGGAATAAGCAGTTCTTACCTTCGAGACAAATGTATAATATAAATGTTGAATTTAGCTTACTGAACACATACTTAAAGTTAAGTTTTAGTATGTATTTTAATAAACTAAACTTCACCTTTTTGATGGGCTACAGTTTCATCACTTATCTCTTTTGGTTTCGTTTGTACTGTAACTTATAACAAATAACGCCAAACTGAAATTGAGCATATAATCTTGTGGGAGGGACTTTGGCAAATTTTCTTTACGAAATAATCTGCGCACTGGCTGCTAAATCTTAATTTTGATAAAATTTTATGTCAATATTTTACGTGTGAAAAGTAAAAAACCTTTTTTCTTGACATGAGATGAAAAAACATCGTAATCTAATTCGTAAGCAAAAAGAAGTTGTGTAACAGGAACATCGTAGCTCGAAAGCACGCTGTATTAATTAATAAGTTAGCAAGTGCAATTTCAAAAGGGATATACAATATATGATAAGAACTATGATTGTGGTAAGATTGCCTTAGCCTAGTGAGCACTTTTTAGTAGATTTGCAATTTAAATGTCGCGAGCTGAAATTAGGTGCGAATGTGATTTTTTGTTGCCAAAACTTTATCGCTATAATTGGACAGACGACTGACAAACAGTAAGATTTATATATATATATATGTATATATATATATATATATATATATATATATATATATATATCTGTTACATGGCTGCCACTGGTTACATCTTAAATCAAATCTGATGAAAACGGGTAAAATCGTTAATTCAAATAATGAATTGAAAGTGTAATACATTTTTATATGTTGTCTATTGTGTTATATAAGTTATACTATATAACACAATACATTGTTGATAATTCTGATAATGGAAGCGTTTGTATTGTATGCATGAATGATTTATGATATAATGTTTAACAATACATTATAAATTACCAATTCTTTTTGCGGACACCTTGCCAGCCAAAGTGTGGCTGCTCAGCAAGTATCTTAACATCATCTCCAATGTACGGCAGTTTTGACTTCTTTAGAGATTTCTCAAGCACGCTCATGCTTCCCTTCCACATCAAATCTTCTGGAAATACTACCCTAACCTAAAACATATATTGATCTTTTTGGTTTTGTGTAAAAAGTCACAAAAGACAATTTTGTTATAATATCTTACAAAGACCAACATATAAAAACAAGCAGATAGGTAAACATTTTTAAAAACAGAGGGACACTTGGGATTTCAAAATTCAGTATTTTAAATAATAGAATAACATAAAAATTTGACAAAGAATTCTTTTTCATGACAAAATTATATAGACAAAATGTTAGTGCAATTGTAGAAGATTCTACCTGAATTTATTTAAATACTCTGCAGCAAAATGATAAAATTTGAGTATAAAAAAATAATTATCACAAGAATCCGCAGCATTGATTATGAATGAGATCATATTTGGTATGATTATTATCCTTCTAGTTTTGGGATTTTGAAAAAATTTTGATACCAGAATACGCAAGTATCCCACACTCTACAAAAATATTTAAGTCATTATTGGCCTTGATTTTATTAAATTTTAAGTCTACATTTAAATCTAATCAATAATCAAATTTTAAATATTAAGTTTTATTACTAATGCTGCTAGTTGTGGCAGAAGAGATAGCAAAAGGTAAATCAGAAATGGTGAAACAGCTCATGGAAGGCCCATTAGGGTTAAAATTACTTGTAGAAGGTACAATTAGATTAAAGTACCTGCCAAGAGCATGCTATTATCAAAAGATATACTAGTACTAGCAGCTTTGTTGTTATTAGCATTACTATTGCAAGTAGTTGCAAAATTTGCATCGTATTGATAAGAAGAATGACTTTCATTGCCATGTAAATTATCTAAACCAGATAAAAAATGAGGGTCATCTAACTCAAAATCACTATCACTATTTATTTCACTGTTAATTCTAGCCTCTGGCTCTCAAATATAAATTTTTTGATTGTAGTCAGCGCTATAAACGCCTGCACGCCTACATGTAGCTACATGTACTTTGCCAAAAACAAGATCTTACCTCAGTAAAAAGCGGGAACAGAAAAATATATAGCGAGACAAAACAACCTGTATTGCAGTTAAAAAACTCAGTCTATGTTGTAAAACAATTTTTTCTGCGCAAAACAAAAAAATATGTTTCCATATCTGATACTAACTGAGAAAATTACGAAATCAAAAATACCTGCACAGCCGCTAGTTGGGTAAAAAGGAAACTAGCCAGTTATATTGGTTGATCAGAGACGTTGCTAAAACATTTTTGCTTAGTTAAGATAAAATCAGAAACTCCTAGAGATTTTGCATAACAAAATGCAGATTGATTCTGTTGCCCATTTCATAGCAATAAAAATCAACTGGATACTTGGCTCTTGCAATTTAGCCTTTGTTTTTGATTACCGATTTTGGAAAAATATGGAACCTCTCATATTGGCGGTATAGGATTGATTTCAAACAGGTTGTACTTTGTAGAAAATTTTAAGATGAATATGGTGTGGTAGACGCTGGGCCCTGACTTTCTTAATCCTAAAAATACTCGTATATATATCTTGCATGTTGTGTTGGCTCTTTTTATCGTATTGTTAATAAATTGTTCGTTTATACTATATCGCTATTATGTTTTGCGTCCGTTTCTGTTGTATCATTATTGTAATGTTTGTCTATTATAACCATGCCAACAAATTAGCGATTCCATTTATTTTTATTGTTAGTTGGTTTTTCCTTACTCAGTTCCATTATCTGGATTGGGTAAAGGAATGTATATAAAAGGAAACGCACTCGATAAAAGATAAGAGCAGTTGTTGTAAGCTCCTCAACTAATGGATTTCCCTTCATAAATAAAAGCAACGAAAAATCCGTACTTAATCTCTCTTCTTTATCCAAAATTCTAGATCATGCCTAAGTAAAGGCTGGCAAATTCCTTTACAGCAACAAACAATATTTAGCTACTGCTAGTGGTTGCCATGCAACAAGCAAATGAACTGTGCAATAGGAGTAAGAAAGCCGCTGAAAATATGTAGCTTTCTGATTTTAAATAGCTGAGACTGGACATGTGTGTCAAAGCAAAACTTATTTCCGATTATAAAATCAACTTTGCAGCAACGAACCGCTTCATCATTCTCTGGCTTCTCCAACAGGATTCCAACACTCAGATGAGTTACGTCACTTGAAATGAAATCATCAAAGTTTTCACCAAGGTCGTATTTGAATCTCACGGAGTCTCCAACTTCAAGCTCTGAGGACTCATCTGTATCTATACATGTATACTAAGAACATATCATATAGCTGATACAGCATTCCGTGTGGCAGTTGTGTAGAAATTGTTCAGTTGTAGATGTTACTGTTTGCATTTTAACAAACAATAAAAAAGCGTATTACAAAACACTTAATCTATCATTATTTTTTATTTAAATTATAGAATAGATAACTTACTTGTAGTAACTCTTTTTAAGGCTGCTATCTTTATATTTGCATAGCTAATTTGTTCTTCATGTCAGATGGTAAACTTTAAACTAACCAAAACATTGGCTTATTTGCAAACAAATTTTGTTCACTATTATTGCAACTTTACTTTTTCAATTAAAAATTTGCTGTCAAGTCAGTTTAAATATGAAAAATAGCAAATATTTTTTAAATGTAAACTTCATTAGCAAAAACATAGTTTTTATATAATGAGAACTAGATGTGTATGTGTAAATATACGCATCTCAGTGTTTGTCTGTCTTTTGTCTGTCCAATTATAGTAATAAAGTTTTAGGAATGAACAATCTGCTTTGCCCTGTATTTGAACTTGGAATTTTCAGGCCCGCAGACAGGCACGCTTAACTACTAGATTATGTGTCCAACTAGCCATGGTGAATAATTGTGCCTATATTTATTACATTGGGTAAAATACTTTTGATTAAAGCGCTTGGGAAAATCCTATTTGTTATTACTAGCATAATTGATTATTACGCGTAACAATTATTAAGCTGGCTTCGTGCATGGCTTTTATTACAGCAAAAATTTAGACTAGCTTAAATTACTAGTTTATTAGGTAAGTTACTCAAATTTATTGGGCAGTTCTCTTATTACTCGCGCAACAGTAAAAATTCCATTAGTTTATATATATTTGAAAATATTAGGGGTCTGAATGTAAAATGGTGGCAAAAAACTAGGCACACAAACTCCTTAAAATGAGAGATTGCGTCTTTCCATCTATTTTTTAGTTATGTTTTAGTTTTGTAGCAACTTTTTAGTTATTTTTTAGTAATTTTTAAATACATAGTTTATACAGGAAAAAAATTTGTGGATTTTGAAAAGGCCTATTTTATTCTCATTAATGGGTACCAAAAATTAATTTATAGACAACAAGTCATGCATGTATACCAATTTCCTTTCATGAACACTCATGCTTCTCCAAGCATTTACGAATTTGCTCTCAGTTTTATAGTTGGTAATTTACACAAGAAGAATTTTCTGAATTTTTAAAAGTCATCGTTGGCTTTCAAACTACATTTAAATTTACAAAAAAAATGGCCACAGTGTAAAAATTAACATTCCTTTTTACAAATTGTGTAACTTACAAGCTCTCATGTCTTGTACGCTGTTTTTACTCTTCTCCAGATCTTCTGCAAGCTTTTTGGCATTTCTAAAGTTTTTAGCTGAGCATTTACCACTTTTTAAGTTTTGAATCGCCTGCGCCACAGCACTTTTCAGCTTTTTCAAGAACTTGACCTTGCTGATTCCTTCTTCCAGCTCTGCTGTCTCCTCATTCTGTCGCTGAGTAATGCCTGAGAGCTTAAACAACAAATTACACAAAATATGAGGATCATTTTTGTTTCTATCCTATTTTATATAATTAATACTCTTTGCATTTATAACATTGAAGTTAATTAGGGATAAAAATTAAAACCAGGTGATAACTTACATAAGATAGTTTACCATCTGCTTGAAAACTTGTTGTCCTTCTATGTTTATGTTTAGCAATTATCTATTTTGTTAAATGGGACATATCCTTGACTCACTGCAAAAATACGTTCAGCCGAAAAATTATCATATTTAATTTTTATTTTATTGCAATAATAGTCATCTCAATAAAAGATATTTGATTATGTATGGGAATGTACACAAAATGTATAATAATACGTTTTTGGTTTGGGTTACTCATCATACGGTACGAGTTTTAGCAGCTTATGAAACCGAGGCTCAGAGTTGGTGCTTTAGTAAATATGCGTTTATAAACTTATGAAACAGAGGCTCAGAGTTGGTGCTTTAGTAAATATGCGTTTATAAACTAATGGAACAGAGACTCAGAGTTAATGCTTTAGTAAATATGCGTTTATAAACTTATGGAACAGAGGCTCAGAGTTGGTGCTTTAGTAAATATGCGCTTATAAACTTATGGAACAGAGGCTCAGAGTTGGTACTTTAGAAAATATGCGCTTATAAACTTATGGAACAGAGGCTCAGAGTTGGTGCTTTAGTAAACATGCGCTTATAAACTTATGGAACAGAAGCTCAGAGTTGATGCTTTAGTAAACAAATTTTTATAAACCATTTTAACTGTCTTTTATTATTAAAGGATAAAATTTTAAACACAAGATTCGGTTATACTGTAAAACAACGTTATTGATTTAAAGCTGGTGGACAATATATTTTAGGTTAAATAAAGCCCTTATTGGCGATTACAAAGTCATACCCACCTCTGTTATATGCACTGCCATTTTGTGCATGTATTAAATTGTTGTTAAAATAATTAAAATATGAAAAAGTGATTTTGCTAGTTACCTTTTGGTGGCATCGTTCTTTTGTTTCTTTGCCGTATTTATTTATCTTTCCACGGATGGCACCGAGATCGAAGTGGACTGTAAACATCTCAAGGCTGGTCCTACAACACTGATAACACAAACAAGAATACTAATCACTCGATTAGTTAAAAAATAAACAAGCGATATATCTATATTAACAAGAAAATACATGATACATTATTTCGCAAGGTAAAACATCATCAGAAAAAATATGATTTTACTTTAAAATATAAAACAACTAAAAATTGCAATAATAGTAGTTTAATTTTTGAAAATAAAACAACAGATGTTTGAATTTTTTAAACTGTGGGAAGAATTATGTCAAGACCTATAAACAGCATACCAATTATTTTTGTCAACTTTATAGAGAACAAGAATCATCCATAGGCTGAGTTGGTATACAGCACAAATCTCTATAATATGAGATTAGTAAAAAGATATTTAGTAAGTATTCTGCTTACCATAGCTTCTGCTCTTAAATCCCATCTGTGAGCCAGTGTCAACTCTTCTACCAGCACTTTTCTCAACTTTTCTTTGTCAATATCGTCCATTTGCACTGGAAATTCAAACTGGGTGTTTATAATCTTGAAAAGAGCAAATTTACCATAAGATTTGAAACATTGTATAATTTAATTTTGGGAAATATAATTAATTTGTGTTACCATCTAATTATCAGAGTGCAGTTTGAGAGTACAAGGTTTGTCAAGTAGATAATGCTAAATTCAAAATACCTCTTCCTCTCATTAGCAAATGATTTCAACTAGTCTCTGCCAATAGCCAAAATTTGATCAAATCTTTAAAGGCAACACTTACCAAAATGCAGGATTATTTGTAACATTATGGACTGCCAATTAGTGTTACACAATTTTCAAAATATATCCTTTTTAATCTAATCCATGATGTCTCATACTGTGAATAAAATTTAAATTAATAACTGAAGTAGATATGCAGGGGATGTGCTGAGGCTAGTAGCAAGACAAAATGGAAGAGCCTAGTTTTTTGGCCCATTTTTGACTAGATTTATTCTTTTCACAAAAATACATGTACTTCTCACTACAATCTTGTTACTATTGTAGCATCACATTTTATGCGTGAGTAATATGTGCATCGATTAGATTGATTTTTAAAGTTGGGTCAATGTAAATTTGTTAATCCGAGTTCGGTTAATTCTAATCCGTGTTCGAATAGACTTTTTGCAAAGTAGCTCATCAAGTGTAATAATAAAAACTAAAACCACAAAACAGCTTCGAATTTATGCTAAAGATGTCTTCTCTTTTTCATTAATCACAACTCTTTTAAAAGCTCAGCTACTTGAAGCTTTCTAGACCAAATTTTTAGATATCATTGAACAAGTCGATAGACTGGGAGATAACTGTTTACAAAATTTTTAGCTTTTCCTCAAATGAAGAATTAGATAAATAACTAACTTGAGGCAAGCGCACACAAGTATCGAACATTCTGCTGTTTGTTTTTATTACTTTGCAGCATGTCATGACAAAGAAGTCTTACGCATTTGAACAAAGAGGTGCGACCAAAAAGTAAAACAAATCCTGCACATGCTTAATCAAGCTGTTTTTTAAGGCAGACTTTGAGCAACGATCTCCGGTTAGCTTATTTAAATTTTAGTTTTCATGGCAACTCTATAAAGTTTGCTGTTTTTGGTTCTCACCATTCCCTGCTCCTTTTTCTTTCACCAACTCAGCTACTTGATGGGATATCAAGCTGTCAGGAAGATAGCTGAATCCTCCATTTGGCATCGGATATTCCTGAATAATATGTTATGATAGCATTTTTGAGCACGCATAAACCGAAAAAATCGGCTGGTCACAATGCCAAAAAAAAGAACCAACAAAAACATTTTCATATCTTTTGTCAAAGATTTATTGAAAAGTGATTTCAACGACTTGCATTCAGATTTTAAATTTAAAATTTAAACAGCCAGATCAAAATGATAAGTTCTAACATGTTGTTAATTTTTTATTTTTGCTTTTTATATTTAAAGCTTTCAATGGATGAATTTTAAAGTGTAGGACATAACACAAAACTATACATATATACGGTAGCATTTTAATGTAAGTTTTAGGAAGTGATAAACTGTACTGCCTATTAACTCTTTGCATACTGTATGGTATACTGAGTTTCCTTGTGACCAACGTTCAGTGTTGTGTCGTCTTAGGAGGCTTCGTAAAAGACTTTTAATTAGTGAGTATCTGATTAACTCACTTACTGCGACTGTACTTAAACAACAGGAAACAATCATTTACCTGCGTGGAACCAATAGAAAATATGTTTTCGGCCAATGCTGAGCTTAGTTTTGCTTTGAAAAAAGTTTGTTTTTATCGTCATTTTTATTTTAAAAAAAACAGTTGGGTCAGACGCATTAAAGTGACTGAGGATTCACTATTTGTAGATCAATAGACTCTCAGTGATTTTTATAAACAATAGTATGACTGAAAGTGATTATCTTAGTTTTAGCAGCAACAAATAATAATGCCGCGAACTATAATAATATTGATAAGCTGTCTAGCTCATAATCTACTCTAGGTGAGTAGCGAGAATGACCATAAAAGTGTCTGAGCTCATTCTAAAGCAATATTTGTAGCCTTTTTTATGGCATCAGATAATGTAAAATTTTATGCTAATTAAATTCTTATCAAAATATTTGTATAAACCGTGTTGTTTGGAAGTTATTACAAGTTACATGTGTTCTTATAATATATTTTACCAAATGATTTATCCTGTTTCGGTGAAACAATTGCTTGGCAGAGAGATAAAAAAGAGTTAATCAGATAATTAAATAATCTTATATAATTAAATTAATTAAATTAGATATTTAAATAAGTAAATAGTAAATTAGATTTATTTGAAAGAGTTAAAGTGCTATTAGCCAGGCCTCTAGGTAGATCATTTCACTGAAAAAATGCTTTCTTTTTTAACAAAACGACAGTTCAAAGACACACATCAGATCCCCAAAGCGGTGTGTACGCAATAGATAATCAGACAAATCTGCCAACCTACCAATCAACTGATAATTTCCAAGTCTCTTATTTTTGGCTTTTATTTTCCAAAAAAGGTTTCTGGAAAATTAGTCAAAAAATAGTTTGAACTTGTTCATTTTTCCAAATAAATGTTAAATTATGACGTCCGGTAGGAGCAGGTTGAGTTGAGTCATATTTTTTACCTAGCATGCCCCAATCTTTCTTGCAATTAGAGTCATGCTAACTGTCCTTCTGTTCATCTGTCCAAAGCGACGGTTTGATGTCGGAAAATGAATTGCATCACCCGGAACTCAAACTCAGACATTCGACTGAGCAGCCAGGCAGGTACTCAGTCACAAAGTTTCAAACAAAATTATGCTCAGTTGCAAAGAGAATTGTTACTCACAAAGCCGGCTAGGAGTTAATAATAGATCATTGACTAGTGTATACTCAGCTTATGACCGAAGTTCACTAAAAAAAATCAAGCAAATTCATGGAAAAATTTGCTGGCAATAATGTGGCAACGTTCACCTGCAGTAAATACCGTTGGTCAAGTGATAGTTTCTTTGGGTATGTGTCTGCACGTTTTAATGTCTGCTTTTTTTCTTTGTCTTGTGTGCGTTATCTAGTCGTAACTTTGAACCTTACATAGTTGTGAGTTTATCTCTTTTAGCTGTTGCATAGCTGGTATATCGCTCTCTTGCCAGGTACAGCTAAATCAGTTTAGTTTCAGTAATAATCTAGGCAAGTTCCGCTATCAACTTCAGCAAACACTTGTGTATAAAAGTGCTGGATATTATTTGTCTGCTGCATGGATATACAGTAGTTAACTAGCTGATGATTAATAACATGTTTTAAGCAAAATCTAAAGTGTACCAAAAGCAACGGTTTCACTTGTAATCAAAACTTACTTTCTCTAAAACAATACAACATGACTCTCACTAAAACTGTTTTACAAATAACAATAAAAGTAATACTAAGAGCATACCATCTATACTACAAGTATCCTAAAAAATAAATCTTGGTAAATGTCAGGGTTATCATATTATGCTAGCGTTTGGTGTTTTTGCAAGGTTTTCACAGATTATTCATAGCAAAGTTGATGCTAGCGCTAGCGTTTTGGAGTGCCTCTCTTTATTGTCCTTTGACTTTTAACTTTTATGATATTACAAAGAACAGTATAATCGCAAACAGCTTATAAAACCATAATTTAAAACACTTAAACAGCTATCAAGCTAAACAGTCGCACATAATTGCATATATGTGTATGTCTTCAATTTGCATCCACAGGGCTATAGAAAAATGAAATAATATTAGCGTCAAACCTAAATAGGCAATGTGAACATATTTTCAAATAAACAATTTGCTTACCTCAACCCCATCACACTGAGAACATAAGTAGCGATTGCCTTTCAAATGGAGCCCTTTAATGCATTCCATGCATATAGCATGCTGACACGGCAGCAACTTCAATTGGCATAACCCCTGCTTACAAACCGGACACTTGCATAAGTCCATCAGTGTCTTAATCTTGGCTTCGTTTCTTTCACTCATCATTCTGAAATAGTGAACGTCAGGTAATTTTTTAAAGCATGGCTTGAACGGTGCTTTTAGATAGTTAGGTCTCACCTCATCTCTGCCGAGCATTAAATTATCTGTGTTACTTTGCTTTTTTGTGGACAAGTCAGAATACAGACATACAGTTTAGTTTTTTAAGAGTGAGCTTGGAGCTGGCTATTATCTCGTTGCCTCCGGATTAAACGTATCACTGGAATTCCGCTTCATGTGAGCAGAGACAAGTGAAGCGCACAAGTGCTTTTTAGTTTACAAGGTAGAAGTGATTATGGCAGTACGCCAATTTTGTTCTTAATAATGATCAACAGCTGACTTCCTAGCTGCTAAGAGTAATAAATTTGGATGATGTTACATTATTTTGATATACTACAAACTGAAGTATTAACAAGCCATATCTAATGTGTTAATCCTAATTCTTCTATGTTCTTCAAAAGTCCCGCTAAAACTTAATAGTTTCTCTTTTTTAAGACCCTTTTCTTTGCTAGTTGCCCTGAGCTTACCTTGTACTAATAGTAGTAGTCTATTATACGTATAAAGCTGTCAAATTTAAACAGGCTGACTTAATATAGTGTGATTACATCATGGATGTCGCCAGCATCTGCTGCATCAGCATCATGCAATAGCAAACTCCCCTCTTCTCAGTGTTCTGTTGTAGGGAATTTGATTCAAACTAATATTTTTACTAAAAGCTTTAATAGTTTAAACTCCCTGACCCTGTCACAGTAGTACCTATTGACCTTACTGCGCAAAGTTGCTGATAACATTACCCCTTGAATTTCCCTACGTTATAGAAATTTAAGGGTCTAATCGGTCTTAATGGTCTCTTTGTTTGTTGCCCTGAGCTCACCTTGTACTAATAGTAGTAGTAATCTAATATTTACATATAGAGATGTCAAATGTAAACAGGCTGACTAAATAGAGAGTGATTGCATCATGGATAATGTCACCAACATTTGCTGATATATGCAATAGCAAACTCCCCTTTTCTCAATTTTCTGTTATGGGGAATTTGATTCAAACTATTATTTTTAATAGTAGCTTTAATAGTTTAAACGCCCTGACCCTGTCTCAATAGTACCTATTGACCTTACTGCGAAATGCTGCTGATAACATTACCTATTGACCTTTTCTACACTATAGAAACTTAATGGTCTACTCAAGTACCTATACAGTGTACCTGTCATGAAATACAACAGTACAAGTGACCATGCTCTGCAAAAAATACAATAGTGTGGGTGTGCTAGCAAACTGCCGAAGCTGACCCTGTGTTGGATACCTATACAGTACTACCTTTGCTAGGAAAAACTTCCAAATAAAACACTTTTCGGGTGCAGAACATCTCAGTGAAAAAATGCTACATCTCATTTGTGAAATGCACTACTAGATATAAAAGTCCCAAAATATTCAACTTTCCAGGTGACTTGAGAACATCTGTTACGTGAATGAGAGAACTTGGAAGAGTTAATTGAGTGGCACCTGGATAAACTGAGAAAGAAACTGAAAGAATTAAAAGGCTTGGGTAACATTTTGGCCAACAAAAACTGTGTTATAGTTGACAAAGAAGAAACAGCTAATTTTTTTCTAGACACAGAAAGGAAACCTTAGGTGAAGTTCATAAAATACCTAAATTTGAAGAGAAAAACTGTCCACAAGTTAGATGTCTGTCTTAGAAACTTTCCAAAAATGATTACATGCCGAAAAGGTGACATCAATGCGTGGCATTTTTACAAAAAAGCAATTAATTAATTATCTGATGAGCCTGAACTAGCAAGAGTGAACTGCGATGATTATAGTTTTAAAGTAGTTTTGGTTCTGAGCTGTAAAACACTTTGTAGATCAGAATAAAAATGTAAAGCGGTAAGCTCATGCACTATTCCAAATTTGTCATAACTTGCAGAAACACCTTGAATCATTTTATGACGCTTGCTGCCTGGCTTCTGCTGGACTGGGTATTAGGCCTGGTTCTGACCAAAACTTTTGGATAATGAATTACGTGCTGCAATTCACACGAGCAGTTATGTCCTCAGTTAAATGTATTTGTGATACAGCAATTCGCATAGAGCGCACTTTGCGCGAATTGCTTTTTGGCCAGGTTAAAAATGTCACATGACATTATTACTAGCGTTTTCCAACATCTAAATTTATTAAAGCTGTTTCTTTGCAACATCCAAAAAGACGGATTGTTGCTTTCCTATTGTTCGAAAGATTAAATAAAGGAAAACAGGCAGCAAATAAGCATTTAATACATTGAACGCTTATTTAACGCAAGCATTAAACAATACTGTTTAATGCTTGCATCATATAAAACTTCGTGTTTCAGTATCTCTTCTAAAAATTGTATTTCATCAACAGTTGCAAAATCTTTCATATTCATACAAAAAATAAAAACTAAAGCAAACAAACAAAACAAAAAACCTTACGTTGTTAGTAAATGAACAAAGTCGTTGACTCATCTCTTTTGCGATGGAGGGACAAAACCCCACAATCAACCTGAAATTGTGTGGCAAATTCGATTCACGCCAATCTTAGCATAGGGTAACAAATCCATGGCTACGCACGATTGCCTAACCAAACGCTTTTGCGGAGTGCACACGCTATTCAGTTGAGCTACCCTGCGAGTTAGTGGCTACTTGGTTCACATCAATCGCAAACCCGCATAAGTTTGGATAGCAGAGCCCAGAACCTCACACGCCGTTGCATGCCAAACATAAGAAATTGGTGTTAACCAGACCTTACTAGCTAATACTTAAACAAAATTGATATAGATCTTGACTAGGAGCAGGAGAACAGTTAGTTGAAGCACATGCTAATGATTAGCGCGAAAAAAAGTTCTATCATTCAAATGCCCTAGAAAGACTACAGCTAAACAACTACGCTACACTTACCTGCTGTTCAGAGAATGAATGCAATTGGATTCTAGACTTGTTAGCTTTTAGCTTAGTCAACTAGGCAGTCTGACTCGTGCTGGGTGTGCACGCTACGCTGCGTAGATCAATAACCGAATGGCTTGTATTAGCTGATGCGCTTGCTAGTCATGCGTACAATAACTAACTAAATAATGAATTGAAATTCCAAACTGGGGATTCCCCTACAAAAATTCTTTATCAGGACTTCCCCTATTGTTGAGCGCTAGCATTAGTGCCGCTCAAAAGCGATTAGCATTGTTATTATTAATGTACATCATCTAAAATCATAGTTATGGTTTCACAAGGGGAATTGATTTTTTATTCCGGATGTGATAACATATAAGGTACACAAGGTACATACTTGCTGTAGCTTGTCAGGAGTGATGAAGTGAGTGTCTTTATTATAGTCAGAACAATAAATGGTTTGGTGTGAGCAGTAGGCAGTTTATAAATTATATATATTTTATAGCATAGAATGCGTTTATGTAATAGTCACGAAAACTTGCTAGTAACTACAGAGATATGCATGTAATATTTGTTCCATTGTATTACATAATTTTTAGGGCAAGCAAAAACTCTCAAGTACAATCAAGTGCCATGCAAAGAGGCTAAAGCAGGCATACAATGATGAACATTAAACAAATAGTTACACTTTCATGAGTAAGATAGATCAACATGTAAATAAAAATACTTAGAAGCAGCTCTCTACAGTTGTACAACATCTTCCTGTGGCTGAGAAAAATCACTCTTTACTGCTGAACAAAATCTCTGCAGCAGTACAACTTCTCTACAGCAGTATAACATATTTCTACAAAGTTAACAATGAGAAACTTAAAAATAAAAATTCGATGTCAAACTAAAAGATGAGAAGATCTACTAAATTTGTCTTTAGTTTTGTTAAGGCAGCTGCATTCTACTGCACCTGAAGCCAGATTTTGTAATTATTTCTGAATGTGAGTGTGATAAAGAAAGGAGTTAAAATTGAAAGGTTTTAAATTCCTATTTGTTTGTTTATACTGAAAGAGATGAACAAAAAAAATCGAAAGTAAAAGAAATGCATTTCCACAGAGAATAGTAGTAATTTGTATTGATGCACTTATGTTGAAATGATATTGTCACTCAAATAGACTACCATACATTGCATAAGGATATCTCGCTTAGTTATTTTATAAAACTTTAGTTGAAGCTATTTTAAAACTGAGAATGTTAAGCTACTCTATTCATTAAGCCCCCTCCTTTTAGTTGTTGCTATAATCAACTATGTAGCACTAAACCAAGACAAAACATGATTATTTAATTAACAAGCAGTTAAACAAATGATTCGCAAAAATGAAGCGTTGTCATCTCACTTAAGAATATTTGCTAACACCTACAGAGATATGCATGCAGTGTTTGTTGCTTTGTGTTAAATAAGATTTAGGGCAAGCAAATACTGCCAAGTACAATCAAGTGTCACGCAGAGAAGCTGAAGTAGGCATACAATGATGAACATTAAACGAAAAGTTATACATTCATTTATAAAAGGATTCGCCATATAATAAAAATACTAAGAAACAACTCTACATTTGTACAACATCTCTTTGTGGTTGAGAAACATCTCTCTTTACATCGAAGAAACTTCACTCTTCACAGCTCAGAAACATCTCTCGTTGCAGCTGAAAAACATCTCTTTACAACTGAACAACATTTCCCTACAGCACTATACAACCTCTGTACAGTAATTCAACGTATCTCTACAGCAGTGCTACATCTCACTACAGCAGTAGGCTACACATCTATCCACATCAATACAAAGTTTCTCTACAGCAGTACAACATCTCACTACAGCTTTGCACAGATAAAAGTCAACTTCAATATCTTGCTCTTGGACTGTCATAATGCTCTAAGATTCTTTTTCTTTCTCTCCACCCCTTGGTATATCTCTCTTCTTTCAGTTCAACAATCTCTAAGTTCATCTCTCACAACACACAATACATGTCCACCTTCATATGGTTGAGTCAGTTTTTTGCAGCTCTTAAACTCTGATACACTCTGGTATACCTTTTAGCTTCAATCATGAAAGGTAGCTTAAGCCTCATCACACAAAGGTCAGCCAGTAAATAAAACTAAGGCTAAACTGGCTGAATCCATCACATGCAAGTTTATTCAATCAGATCGTAAATGAGCTATCACTTTTAAATAAAGAAGCGAGGTAGGCCTCAATTGACAAATTTTTGCAAGACAAAATTTGCACTTGATGATAAAAAGCTCAGAGTTCTGATGAAAATCATCCAGCTGAAATCAAGTAAAAAAGCCTTACACCAGAGGAAGAAGCAAATTCTTTTGCGAAACTTAATTTGGAGTTACCCTCCACTAATCTGTGGGAACCGACCATCTTGAATAATAGCAATAAAGTTTAAGGATGAAAATTCTGTTTTGCACTAAGTTTGAACTTGGAACCTCCAGGTATACAGATAGGAAATCTACCAACTAGACTATGTGTACAATTGACCATGTGACAACTGAACAATTAGACACATGTCCGAATGTGTTAAAATACTCACACTTGCAGAACTTGAGGTTATTAACTAGCACGCTTTGATCATTACGCGTAACGTAACAATAATTAAGCTGGCTTCACACATGGCTCTTATTATTTAGCTAGAGCTAGTAGCTTACCAAGGAAGTTACTCAATCTCATTAAGTAATTATTTTGTTACTCGTGCAACACCGGGCACTCAGCTAGTAATATACTAGATGTTCATAAAGATTATCTCACAATTTTTAGTGATCTTTATTTGTAGCATGAAATGATACCTCAATATACTATTTTGACAACTTAAGAAAAGGAAATCAAAAAAAATTAAAGTGAAACAAGTTAACATGTATTGTATTAATTAGTAAAGTTGAAATAGTGAAAAACAAAATGATAGCAAAGTTGCTGAAATAGTATATTTGGATTCAGAAAAAAAACAGTATTTATCTTCTCTTGAAACTTTAAAGTAAATAAATTGTTTTTTCAAGAAGTGAATCAGATATATGTATAGCGACCAGATAAACATGTGGTGTTTAATAATGCATAAATTAAATGCAGCATGAAAATACTGTCATTTAATGGCAACTGATTGTAGTGCTGTATTAACCAATAGCTGCTTTGGAAATAAATACTTGATAACTAAAATAGATTTTTCAAGTATAAATAATATGTAGAAAAAATAAATTTTAGTACAAACCTCAACTTTGCATATGGAAACAGAGCTCGATAATATACGGAAATATATTTCTGTATATTTTCGTATACGATATACGGAAGTATATTGATATATATATATATATATTTATGTAAAAAAAATTATATAAAAAACTATAAATAAAAATAGATCATGCACATACACAACTCGCAATAAAATTTCATTATTTGGTGATTAAAATAGATATTTACTGCTTTTGTAATACATTTTAATATTAAGTAATAAAATCTTTATGCAACTTTATCTTAGCCTTCGCTCCAAAGATTTGCCTTTATAAGTTTTCGAAGTTCACCCTTTGACACGAATGTTCCAAGCTCCTTGACCTTTGATCTTGGCATATCATAGTGTGCTCGACGATATCTGTATGGCTCTATTTCATCAATGGAGCATTTAAACTTGGTAATTCCAAAAGCAACTGCACATTCTGTAAGTGATACAGAGATACATTGTGAATGGTTACTGCAACACTTGATGACCTAGTGTCATGCATCTACGAACTGCTGACCTTACTGCTTTGTGATGTTACAACCTTTTGTGGCACTGTTGATATTTATGGCTGACCTAAATCAATAGACATTTCCTTAGTGGGGTGTTTTTAAATTTCATCTATCTAACCTCTTGTACAACATAGTTCTATGGTACTATTTTATTGGTATTGACTGTCTGTTTATCCAGTTTGTGCTATAAACAGGGACTTACAAGTATTTGCCGTTTCGGTACAAATTTCATGGACTCAAGCAATGTCAGTCTTTGAAATGCCAGTCAATGCCTGTCTTTTGAAAAATCTTTTTGAGCAATACTTAGTTTTTCACAGGATTAACATTAAAAATCTCAGTACCACAGCCAGCCGCAAGGATAGAAAAGCAACAGTAAAATTAAAAACTTAGTTTCAAGCATACTGGCTAACGTGATTGCTGTTGTAAACAGCTTTCTCATGCTTATTGGCAATACCACTATAAAATTTAATAAAAACCTAATATTTGGTAAAAGAAAAATGAGCATCACTCAATGCCCTGCTTAACTTTCAAAATAACATGTAGTATTGTCCGAAACAAGATACATGTATCTCTAGCAAAAACCATCATTTTAATTCCTGTCGTTTGACTCCTGCACTGTGTATAACCGACAAAAAATATGTACTGGCTGAAACATAATTTATAAGTTTATCGCACTCAAGAACCCACTAGAGTACACGATAATGTGTCTCAAATCTCATCTTGTATAGAACTAAGTCTCAGTGGCACAAATTTGCCAATTACCAAATCATTTACAAACAACATTTAATAAAGATTGATAAATGAAATTATACTGATTTGTTGGTAACTAGTAGCAATAACTAATGTAGTGATATATCGTGAATAGCTCATGATCCAATTTACTGAAAATGACCGATGTACTGGTTTTTATGAATTTTTCAAAAAGCAAATGCGGTCTGTAAAAAGTAATGAAATATTGCTGATGCTTTGGAACCAGAGGTAGCAGATCTACAATCTCAACCGCTTTCTTGGAGATAGTGCAAATGCTATACGTAGCTATATGATGTGGATTTTGTAAAAAATAGACTCGGATGTTATTGCAAAGTAAATTAAAAGTACTAAAATACAGAGAAGGCTGCTACGCACCTGTTCCAGTTTCATTTATATCGACGATTGTTCCAATTGCATCATGACGCTCGGACACGGATTGCCAGCCATACTTTGGCTCATTGATGAATAGTTTCACCTGAAAAAAACATTAGAGTTAAACATAAAATTATTTTAAAAACAAGCGATACATTTGAAATACCTTTTATACCTTTATGCCACAGACATGCAGAAATGCAGAAAAACTAATAAAAATTTGCTGATGCACTCATTTTGACTGAACTAAAAAAATTTATGATGTGAATATGGCTGGAGATATTTTGAATTTAAAAGTTCTCTATATTTTTAACTAGAAGGCAAGTTCACAAATAAGCTGGTTTCTGCAAATAATTTTTAAGGATTAATGTCTCGATGTTGGATTTTAAATTTTGACTTAATGCTTTCTGTGCTTTGAAACATAGAGATGGTTAAACTTGGTCGAACAAAAGTTATGGTATCACTCTTCAGACCAAATTTAATAATAACTTTTATCTTTCCTTGAAGCTGAGTAATAACTTCAAGGAGGGTAATCATTAAGAAAACGGGTTGAACAGACAAAGAAGATTGTTTGATACAAACACCAGTTATAACTACGTAAATAGCTCCTATTAAACAGCCTAAAATCACTCTTATGCTACAGTGAAGTGATGTAAATATTTTGCTGCCATTTACAAAAATAATTTATCTAAAATTAAAACATCAACAAGACCAGAAAGATCACGCACTCGAGCATTAAACATAATTTATTTGATATACTGCACTCTCAACACTATCAGCTTGTCAAGTCCATGTAAAATGTTCATTTTCCAAAAACCGCAGATTGGAGCTTTAGTGTACTGATGTTTTTAGTAATTTACTAAACTGCCATTTGTAATAAAGAGCTGATAGTATAAGCTCAGAGGAAAACTGATTTTGGCAGGCATTTAAATAAACAAGGAGGAATACCACAAAGCGCTCGAATTGAACACCACCTCTATTTGAACGCCACCTCCAATTGACCGCCTTCCTGAGGGAAGGGTTGAAAAATAGACTTCCACTCTCCACTTGAACGCCACCTACATTTGACCGCCACTTTGACATTATTTGATCTTCACAAGCCCATATTATCAACTGATCAGTAGAAAAGTGTGCACAAAATCGTATTAATAATGAATAATTTTTCTTGTTTTCATTCAAACTTTGAGAGAAACTTCATAGAAATAACCAATAACGGTCTAAGGCTAGTAGTAGTTCTCTTTTTAACGCGGTCTTTCTACTTCGAAGTAACCTACATATGAAAAATGGCTTAAATTTACAATGGTCGATCAACTTTCGAAGCAACGCTATAGAAATAATCTCTGCCTCAGACTAATATTGGTTCCTTGTTTAACGCGGTCCTAATACTTCGAAGTACATGTACATATATAATAACGGTTCAAATTTACGATGGTAGATGGAACTTGACATGCATATAAAAACCGCATCACAAATTTTTGATCAAAGGTTACATTTATTAAGCAAACTTTTACGCGTTGCATTATGTAGTGCTAAATGTAGCCCATGAAAGATTTGCTCTGCTGAAAAAATTGTTTGAACGCTAATATCAACTAGTTCAGCAGTGCAAAAGAAAAATTAAGACTAGAAGATATTGTGAAAGGTATTGGACAACTAGAATATGTTCGCTCCATCAAAAGCAACCATCAGTTCGTTTACATGTATGTCACTTGTTCATAAATATATATTTGTATCATTTGATAGGCTATTATTGTATAGTTATATATATATGCAGATTTATAGCATGTTATTTAATAGCATCTTTGCGGCTATCTTACCACAGCTTACAATGGGTTAATGCTCATAACTCCACTTCTATTGCACATAAAAAGGTAGTTTTGGCTGCAAACTGTAGCAAACATATCAAAGGGTGCAGTGGGCTTTCATTCAACAATGTTAAATATAGATGCAAAATTGAAGGATTCTTCAAATTTAGAACAAAATAAAAAATTGAAAATGTCAGCAAATTGCAAAAAAGGACACATGCTATAATATCATCGCAGGTCAATTACAAGCAATATACATCAACTGGTAGAGATATTTCTCAGTTTCTCAATGTAAATTTATTAAGAGATCTTTGACAAGTTAGAGGTAAGTTAACAGATTTATTGCATACAAAAGGTTTAATAGCGCTCCACCAAAAAAAGAGTGCAAAATATGTATAGGCGACATTTGCTTTGCCCGTAATAGGGCTAAATTTATCTTCCAGAAATTCTGACAAGCCATTTGAAAAGTTGACCGCCAACCTCTATTTGAACGCCGCCTCCAATTGACCGCCACGATAGAAAATGGGATAAAGAATAGAGCGACATGGCGTTCAATTAGAGATTTTATGGTAACTTACCCCTACAGATTTGCCTTTTAGTACACTGATAAAATTTCCAAGCTCTCAACCAATATAAGTAGGGATAAGGCCACAGTTTTTGCTCAGATGAGCCCAAATTTTTGCTGCTACGTAAAACACACAGAAAAAAGGGCTGACTATTTAAATCATTTGGGTAACATGAAAACTACAAGAATTCAAACATTTTCTGGCATAATGTATTAGTGTAGTGCAAAGTTAACATACTTGAACTTCATCTTCCTTGTTAGCTAGCCGTTCTCTTTCAATGTCTGTTGGCAGTCCAACCCAATCTTCACACTCACGAAAGTCTACTGTTATCTCATCTTTACCTTCTACTCTCGTGATGTTTTTAATTGCCCCAATAGAACTGCCATTTACTTCACCCCAACCTCGTGATGGTTCCGGAATAGTTTTTCGCACCCAAACACGATCTCCAACCTGAAACATAAATGTTCTAAATAAACTAGGTACTTGAAACATAATAAAAAGTTTGTATTGAGGTAAGCATTTGAAGACAGTCTTAAAGCAACAACTTTGATTGAAAAAACTTGGCAAAACTCAGGCATTTGAGAAATGCTATCAAGCTGAGAAAATAATCCACAAGTATGTAATAAAGACAGTTACAGAGATATTATTTCTTCTTTGGAAAGTTGCAGTTTTCATGTATTTTTCTTGTCTCATTGCTTCATATGAGTAAAGTTCGTTACTTTTACTAATTACAATTGAAAACTGTTGATTCTTTAGGCAGAATGTCTATTTCTGACATAAGGTCCAGACAAATTAACACTTCTCAGCTGAAAGCACAATAGTTGAAGTTGTGTATTCTTTACCAATAGCATTTAGTGCATTGGTCCCTATAAAATGGAGTTTTACCAGCCAATTAAAATATATATTTTATATAATCTCTGCAGTTTAGCTTTCAACATTTTTTCATAGATATGCTGCTTTGGGGTCTTTGGGCTCAACTCACAACATATACGCATATTCCATAGATTTTCAACCAACCCTACAAATAATATTCACATGTTGTGAATATTCTTACATATTCTTAATATTCTTGTGAATATATTCTCACTACTGTGATAGTGTGAATACTTTCCCATTGAGCCTCAGGACCAATTATATTGGTCGTTTTAACAATGGGCTAGAATCCCCGTACCAATTATATTGGTCAAATGACATCACCTTGTTTTTATGGAAATTTCCACTGATAGTTACTTTGTCATGTGCCAAAGATAAGCTTGGTATAATTATTACAATATTCTGGCCAATCCTCTGTAGTTTCTAAGCTCTCAATGGTTGTGATTGGCCATGACTTTGCTCCAAACTTCATGGTGTAACATTGTTTTTCTAAGAGCGCCATATTTGATTGTAACTAGCTACTAGCACAAAGTGAGTTCAAAATGACTAAACGATTATTCAACCAAAGTGATATAGAAGAGTATCTATCTAGTGGAGAGGAGGGGGAGAATATAGACAGTGATGAAGAGCAAGAGTATACCCAGGAATCTGAGTCTCCTGAAAGTGAATCTGAAGATGAAGACGAACCTGTGCCCCAGCCTGCACTGAATCCTTTAGATCCTAATAACCACAACTTCGTAAGAAATTCAGGTTTAGACTCGACTATTATTCCCTTTACAAGCCAGCCAGGAGTCAAGGTGAGAAACATTCAAGGACTTACACCATTTGGTTACGTAAAACTCTTTCTGACCACAGCTATTATTCAAACAATTGTGACGGAAACCAACAGGTTTGGGGTCAGTAAACATAGAGATGCATTGGTAATTATCATGGGAATCAATAAAAAACCAAAGACCAGAAGCTTTCGGTCTACCAATCCGATGCACCATATGCCAATATTTGGTAACACATTGAGTCACAACCGGTTTTTGCGGATTCTTTCCTGTCTCCATTTCGTTGACAATGAAACCGCAGACGCTAACTCCCCAAGGCTGTTCAAGCTCGGGAGTATTTATAATTCAATAGTATTTTGGTTCAAAGCGGTATATACACCACTAATCAACCTCTCGATAGATGAAACTCTGAGTCATTGGCACAGCAGAGTTTCCTTCAGACAATATATTCCTAGCAAGCGAGCTCGCTATGGAATCAAGGCCTATGTTCTCTCAGAATCTGAATCAGGATATGTATACAATCATCATGTATATACTGGACAGGAACAAAATAATGCAATTGCTAACGAACTATCATTCACTGAGAATATTGTGTTTTGATTGACGGGTACGCTGACAAATTTTGGTTACAAACTATAGATGGACAACTATTATAATTCTCCCAGTCTGTCCAAACGTCTGCTCGCTGCCGGAACACATGTATGCGACACATTACGATCTAATCGTAAAGATACACCAAAGCTAGTCCAAAAAACTGAAGCAAATAAAAAACTGAAAAAGGGTCAGCATGTCACATATAGCAACACCAACATTATGGTTGGAACTTGTAAAGATAAGAAGCCTATAATGATGATTAGCACTATGCACGCTAATTGCATCCCGGTTGGGACAGGCAGAGTAACCCGCACCGATGAACCAATTACTAAGACATTATGTATTCAGGATTATAACAAGTAAGTGTAGCTATAAGTAGTTTACAAAAGATCACTCAAAATAATTGTTTCTTACAACAGATTTATGTTCAAAGGAGACACAAAGTCTGGTCGTGATAGTTCTCGTGAATACATAACTCATACTTAACTCGTGAAGCCATGTTTTGTTTTTAGTACTATTAAAAGACTTTTCATTAAATATTTTTTATTTGTTATAGGCATATGGGAGGAGTTGATAGACACGACCATATATACCATACTATACAGCCTAAGCTGTAAATCCATGAAATGGTACAAGAAATACTTCTTCCATATGTTTGACATTTACATTTTCAACGTCGCCTGTCTCTATCGCAAGGACGACGCTAACAAATTAGTCAGAGATCTCGCTTTTTGGAAGCAACTTGTTTCTGAAATTCTAGAATTCACCAGAATGCATTCAGCTGCAGGCAAAAGAGTTAAGCCACCAATTAACAGAATGGAGGGAGAGCAACCTGCTCGGTTGACGGAAAGACATTTCCTTTCCATGATCTCAAAAACTCCCGGAGCTGTAGCTAAGGGGAGTAAGCATTCGTATAGAGAATGCTATATATGTCCAAAGACAGCTACAAAAGCTAAAACACGCAAGCGGCAAGTGACAGCATACTGGTGTGAACAGTGCGCTGTACCGTTATGTGCAGAACCGTGCTTCAGAAAGTACCATACTTGCGCGGCTTCGTAATAAACAATAGAACTGAGTTTATAGCTAATAGATAGTTGCCCCTTCTGTGTGTAAATGTTTCATATTTCAAAACTAAATGTCGTAGACATTCAATCTTTGCATATTCTGAATCAGCAGAAATTTTATGATTGTTTTATCACTATCAACAATAATTTGTCAATTTATAGCATGTTGTACAATTGTCTTAAAGTTTTACCATTGGTCAGCAATTTTTCTTTCCATATAATCAATGTAATAGCAGACAATCTTACTCATGAATAAACCTAAACTTTTTAATACCATTGCAAAGAGTAAAATGTGAGAATTTCAAAAATAATAATGTTTTTAATTTTGAACAAGCCAATATTGAAAAAGTACTCAAAACAGTAAACTACTAACGAGCTCCAAATTTTATGCTTAAATGGGTTGGGACTGGAATGGGAACAATAGGACAATGGCCTGGGACTGAAAGGGTTAATTTTTTAGTAGAAGGTCTACGTAATTTTTTCAAATGCAGTAGTTTTTTGTAGATTAAGATTGAGCTTTTGGATCAACGTTTATAAAATTTTAAGATTTCTTTGTAATGCCTACAATTTTCTACATTTGATCTTAAAATTTAACTAAGTTTTTATTGTTTTTTGGACAATTTTAACATCACAAATAGTTTAGAACGTTGATTATGTACTCTAAAGAAATTAATTTCTTATATTAAATAAGTTTGACGATTTACTAAATTTCAATCTTGCTTCTGAAATGTATATAAATTCTTAACACTTTCCCGATAAATGTGACAGAAAAAATTTAATTGTAGTAATGCCAAGAATTTTAACTATAATAAAACTATTTACATGTATATCGCTGTTTGTATGAATAGGTTTGTGCTGAGTTTTTCAATTATCTATCCTAACCCCTATTTCAGTTATTCAACTAAGAAGTTATCTTGAGCTGCACATTGATTACAAATATGTCTAACAGTTGATCAGCTTCAGTTTTATAAGTATTGGAAAACCAAAATTAATCTGTTTAGACATCTTTTCAGTACAAAACTAAACATGACAAAGGATACCTTTGCTGAGCACAATAAGTAAAGTTATTAGGTTTCATATTTTTGATTTTTATTTATGTAATTAAATTCTTTTCTTTAGTGAATAGTGCAAATTGTGCATCATTAGATAGAGTTTTGTTAAGTGGAGGCCATATTAAACTTAGCAGCGAAAGTAAGAGAAGAAAACTATTATCAACGCTCTCACTGCATGCCTATAATCAGCATTTTAAACTCAGCCAATCATTAAATTTTTGTAAATCAAATACAGGTTTTCTGCTTCCAATGGTAATGTAAACACCTTTCTTGAATGCTCCATTCTCCAGCAAAAATTGTAAATAGTTGGTAAAAAAACCTGTAATGAATGCACAACTCCAACAACAGCCTTCAAGCCTACAAATTTCACAACATAACTAATACTAAACATAAAATTTTAACAACTAAGCTAAGTTGCTTTGCTATTTAAATTTTAATAACAGCAAGTGAAACATTTTTTTCTTGTCAACAAGTAGAATATTTTGACTTGGACAGAAACTAACATGAAGCAATCTATGAGAAAAAAGTTGCTTTTATGATTTGCTGAAGCTGGTACTTTTTACAGAACAAAAACAATTTACTCCACCAATTATGCGATTTTGTAATGCTTTATGCTTACTTCAGATACTACACGATTAACTTCACCACCTTTATTGTTAATTTAGCAGAGCTTACTTATGTTTGAACATAAAATTCATTTTACCTCAAACTCACATCCCGGAACAAGTTCAATGTCCTTATATGGTCCAACCCAAGGCTCTTTCTGACCAGGGAAGTCTACCACAGCTTTGGGAAAGATTTCTTTGAGAATTCCATTAGGGCTGCAATTAGTTGCATAGTTGCATATGTAGTTACCGATATTTGAGATTGGTAGCAAGTATTACATCCACATAAAATTGTTTGATTTCATGATTTCAAACACCAATATAACTAATGAGGGAGGAACTAAACAATAGTATCTGTGAATGGGAGGGGTCACTAGTAAGAGTAGCTATCTAATGGTGTTCAGTTAGTCAGATGAGCAAACCACTGGTATTCAATGAGTGAGATGAGCAAGCCAAAGGTAACTCATTAATATATGGAACTAACCAATCACACCTTATGGGTTTGAGAAACTAACTAATGATACATAAAAAGGGATTAGAGCTCAACCATAGTTTGTCAGTGTGTCAACGAGCTAACAGATGACATGAGTGTGAAACTTTAACCATTTTTATCTCAGAAGAGTGGAGGACTAGTCAATTACCTGATCTTAGATAAGATTTGGAAATTATAAGCTACCCCAATTGAAGCAATTTCAGAACTTTCAAGCCTCTCATATCAGCTGGCTGATAACTTGTTATTTAGCAATATCAGCAACGAGCACTCCTTGTCAATTATTAATATTTTGTGAGCTGCCAACTAATGTGAATTAAGACATTGATCTTTAGACAGTATCTAATATTTGGTATCATTTAAACAGTATTCAACATCTTTTCATGTTTGTGGTCGTATAATTTAAAGCTAAAATTTTACAACCAAAAATTGTATTTTTATGTTTGTTGTCACGTAAGTTACAACAAAATGGTGTGTATTGATTTCATTTTGGCAGAGGCTATAGCAATTTTCAAAAGCAAACTGATGATCAATAAAGCACTTCTCAGATTTACCTATGGTAATGAGTACTCAATTCTTTAAAGGTTTCGTCTGTAACAATCAACATCTAAAACTATTCATCTATATATATATTACTTAAAGTTTGGGTGTGTCTGCATTTCTGTGTGTGTTTGTCTAGCTATTAAAATTATTAAGACCCGTACTCCTTACCAATTAAGCCATACAAGCTTGATGAATACATTAGACGATATATGTTGCTATGTGGGTAAAATATGCTATTGCTGTTCGTTATGACTCAAAGTCGTTCTATGTATTAGTAATAGCCATAACTAGCTTCCTTTAATTAGCCATTGGCAATGTGCTAGGCTAATGACAGTAGCATTGCCTATTGGCTGAGTTTATAAGTGTGGCATTGCCATCACCGCTTATGAGCTATTTTTTTAATTCCGTGCAACACCGAGATTCCGCTAGTAAAGGACATGAATATGAAGGACAAAGGCAATAGTTGTTGTTACCTGACTTGTTCAATGGTAGTTTGTTCGCTGTGAGATTCCAGGGTTATAGCTAACCTCTTGAATCTGACTTTGTCTCCTTTGAAAGGAATTTGTCGTCGAGCAAGTATTCTACTTATGATGCTTCCGGCTACCCATTGAGGATTTTCATCATTGTCAAAGATTACCTTGTAATAAAAAAGCTCAATAAAACAGCATCAAATTACTATACATTTATAGAAGCATTTATAAAACATAGAAATACCAAACATTCTGTGAGATGCTTACTAACTGACCTTACCGGTACCTTAACTCTCTCACAACCGCAAACGGATGTAACGGCTCGGGTTGTCTTCTCTTTGTGGCCAAAATCCGATATATCGGCTTTTAGTTGATGTGTTAGTTTATTTATAACTACTCAGCTTTTGCTTCAGATAGACCAATAACATCTGGTGCCCATAAAAGCAAGCTTGTTGCTAACGATATAAACTGATGGGCAGGCCTCTCACTAGCGGCTCACTGATTATCAAAAAGAAAGTTCACCGCAGAAAAAGCTTGGACAAAAAAATACCGCAATTGTTTACAGATGTAGAAACATCTAAAATTTTTAACCATTGGATCTCCAGTAACTCTATATTGAGTGATTCTGAAATTTTAGTGCATGTCCTTTATTTGGCAAACTGTAATAGTAACCGAATATTATGGCAACAGTCAAAATACGACGATCGAAATTGCTGACAAAATAATGTCAGGGAAATTTGTAATGTTTTGTAATTTTTATTGAAGTTAACTTAAGATTTTTATTTATTTCTTAATAAAGTATCTTCTTTTCAGCAACCTATTTTTTAAATTAGGTGGATATCTTCATTATTTCTCAAGTTATCACAAAATTAGTGGCGTTATGTCAACATTTGTGTGAATAAAAAAATAAATTCGGGCAGAGCTAGAAATAAATTCGGTGGCAAAACTTACTTAGAATATTGTTTTGGCCTGACCTAACAGATTTTAGTGAGAAAAACGGTTAAACTAAAATCAGAATAAGTTTGTGTAAGCTCAAATGAACTTACACAATTTTTTTGTAGATTCTTTTCAGAAAGTATCAGTATTATTTCATCCTTTGCGATTGTTTATGAAGTTGTAGCTGGTCTCATTACAAGGATGTTTGAAGATTAAAATTAACAAAGCTTCATTGTAGCTAAAATGCTCAAAATAAAAATACTCACTAGAAGATTTCACCGGTTTTTATTGTTGTGAAGGTTGATACCGGCTATTGTGTTCAGGTTGCAGCATCACTCGTCTCTATTATGTCGCTTTTTTGCAGCTAGACACCTCACAATGGCACTTTTGCTTAATCTGGGCTTTTTAATTGCAATCAGCTTTTATTGATTTTAATCTTGAAACATCTTGGCGGTCAGATCACCTCAAACATTAAAAACAGTCATATATTATAGAAAAATACCGATGCTTTCCAATACAGCTTGCACGCGTTTATTTTTAAATCTGTAATAATTATCAAATTTTGACTTTAAGCTAAATTATGAATATGAAAATATTGAAAGACTTATTTGTAATGAAATGCAATTTTAATTTCAGCTAATCTAGCACTGAGTTATTTAAAAATCAATTAAAAAGCTAAATTCCTTAAATTTAATATGTACAGTTTATTTTTGAGCATTAACCCTTTCGCGGGCGAATTTTCAGGACTATGTCAGACCCCCCTGAGCAAATTAATTTTTCGGAAAATCAATTTTCTTTTAAAAGGTTTATACACTATTTTGTATGTTATTGTGTGCATATATCTATGTATAAACATGCATATGTATACATGTACATGTCCGGATGTATATATATATATATCTATATATTATAAATGAATAC
This sequence comes from Watersipora subatra, assembly GCF_963576615.1. Lineage (NCBI taxonomy): Eukaryota > Metazoa > Bryozoa > Gymnolaemata > Cheilostomatida > Watersiporidae > Watersipora > Watersipora subatra. The sequence goes on along the minus strand of NC_088715.1, from coordinate 54,686,298 downwards.
AAATGTATAACATAAAAATATTTATACATGCAGATCTACCAAAATAAATATATATATTGTATATCTTTTTATGATACAAGTGTATACTTTAATAAGCACAATTTCTGTATAATATATCCAAAAGCATTCTTCTTTACAAAGGCCTACATCACAGTTTTTGCACCATGTGCTTATTCTTGTCTTTTTGTACCAATCACACAGCATCTACTGGAGTGAATACTGTACCTGTCACTACTACAAACTGATGAATTGTAGGAGATTTATCTTTCTTCATATTAGAGCTGCACAATGATTATAAAATTAATTGCGATTAATACTTGGTCTGAACCAGTTAATCTTCGATTAATCTTAGAATTAATCTAGCAAAAACCTGCATATTCAAAACAAATCACACAGCAACATATAAATTAATCATATTTGACGCAATTGTTAGCAGGAGTACATGTTATGCACAATGTACATAAGTTACAATGTATTACATGTAATTATTATGTGTATGAAAACAGTCTATGAAAGTCTATAATCAAGTCAGCCAAAAGTTCAGGTAGCACAGTGTATTCACATTATCCGAATAAAGAGATGCCCTCTTCCTACATACAATATTGCCAGTTTTAGAGAGTAGCCACTCGCAGGGGACAGTAGTAGTAGTTATTGTCTGCAACAGCTGGTGATGATTTCTGCCGGTAGGATGAGAATTAGTTAAATTATACCTTAATGATGATGTGCTGTGGTGGTAGGCAAATTCTTTCTGGCATGTAATGTACTTCGCTTTCTTGTTTACGCTTCCAACAACATACGGAAATGCGCTACCTAATATGGAAGACATTTTTCTGCTTTCATGTACAAATAGAGTGTCAATCTTATATTACTAATATTCTAAAGCTGAAATATGAGTGTGATCTTTTTAAAAATGAAAATACATGTATAATTTACCTATGAAAGTTTTTAAAAATAAACAAAAAATAAACCGTAAGATACATGTATTAAATAATACTGAAATTGCTTTTGTTGCTATTACCTAGAAACATGTTGGAACAGCTAACGACTTGGACTTGTACTTTTAACGACTAGATCAGCGGTGGCGGTGTTTGTGCATTGTATAAACAAGTTTAATGTTAGCGGCTCACTTTGTGTTTTCATAGTTGAGTGCAAAATGATTGTGGTTGTATATAATTGGTAAGAAAGTGTCGTTGTCATAATGTTTATTTGTTAGTAAATTAAATGGTAGTAACCTGCTATGTTAAATTTATATATTGAACAATACAAAGGAATCACATCATGATCACCACCTTGGTTGTATTTTATTTAAGATTAATTGACTCAACTCAGTTAATCGTGTATTTGTATTGATTGAGTTAATCGTTTAATTAACGCGATTATTTTGCAGCTTTACTTCATATTGGTAATATTCTTCCAGGCACTGGCATCACCCCACTCACCTCATCATCATTACTGCTACCAGCTTCTTCATCAATACCACTTCTAGATGTAAAATAATTACAATCACAATTTGAACCTGATTCATTGTCATCTCTGACTACTAAATCTAAAAAGTCAAAGTCAGCTGTGATTCTCTTAGTAACTCCGGTACTAGTACTTGCCGTATTAGAATAATCTCGGAGAGTTCTTTTAGAAGTCGTCATGATGATAAACGAAATTAAAACTCTCGAAGTTTTCAGTAAATAACGGCTAAAACAGAACCAAAAAGAAAAAAATAATTAAAAATTATTTAGAACGTTTTCTAATTTCTTTCACAATTTTTATTCATTTATTACTGCTAAAAACGATCGCTTTGTGCAAATAGAAAATTTTTTTTAGAGGCTAACCGAAGCCAATATATCGTACCATGCTATCGATCAAAAAAGTAAACAAAAACAGCATTTAGCTGATCAAAAGCCGCAATAAAACAAATATGTTACTATGATGACAAAAATGTTGCTCCGCCCATTTGAAGGAGTATCGCGAAGCAACAAGAAAGTCGCTTTGCCCGCGAAAGAGTTAAAAATTTTACTAATGTAGTCAAATGAGTACACTGTAGTTAGCTGCCATGTTAATATGTGAAAGTGAACCTTGGCAAGCTACTTTTGCTGTGTTTGACCTACTGACCTCGCATTATTACAGTCTTTATCCTAGTCAGCAAGATAAAACCTACAATTGACACGAAAGTAGCAACTGCGAAATAATTATGAGTTTTATGCAAAGCTAGTATACTAGTTAAAAATCAATGCAATTATTAGCCTACAATCTCCTTTAAAACTATTGCTGATTTTGGTTGGAAAAATTAAATGAATTTTGGCTATAACTTGTTACTAGTATTCCAAATTTTTTTTAATTTTTATTTTTATATTTTTCAGATACAAAGACAATAATTTTTGCCTATTCTGAAGATCTTAAGAGTTACAGATTTTTTTTCCAATAATGACCCACTAAATCAGTTTTCAAAGATTGTCGCTGTCACTTTATAACGATTTAAAACCTGTTATGCAATCATATTTCTCAAGTAGTTACTTCTCACAAACATATACAATAGAGCAAACATGTACTTACTAAAACTTCTCCTTCATGTTCATCTTCGCCAAGTTCTAGCTGCAATCCAACCGTGCCAATAGTAGTTTCTCCTTCTATGTACTTTTTCATTGACTCCTGGGTACAGTTCAAAGGTCGCAACCTAGCGCATTCTCCTTCCTTCCATTCATAAAAGCTGTCTACTCCTGAAATATCAAAGGTTTTTAACACAAGCCAACATTATTTTCACATTTCAACAATGCAGCAAAATCCTATCGATCTGGTAATCTTTGTTTACTTTGTGTACTCAGCCTGGGATTGTTCGGAAATACTTTTCAATTGGCTGGCTTGTACATGGGTGTTTGAGAGACTGTTTTTCAAAAACTAGACAGGTTTTTAGACACTAACGAAAGGTATGCAGCATATGTGTTACAAGTTTGGAATGCAATGTTTTCTGCAAACAAACAGACAAACACAAGATAAAGTTGGATTTAGTAGAATAGGTAATAAATTTTATGCAAACCATATACCAAATTTAATAATATAATAGTTTAAGCAAAATTTACTTAAATACAATTTTTTTTATTATCAGCTAAATGCAATTTGGTTGAAAAAACTGAAGCATTCTCCTACAAGAAGAATGAGTTTCTTACCAAACCGCATTCTTCGTACAGCATTGTTGGTAGACCTCAGTTTGTACAGATTTGCCTCAGCTTGCCTCAGGGTAAAAGGAGAGATCTTGTTCTTGCCTAGAGCATTCAGAGATTTGGATGCCAATGTGGACACAGTTGTTAGGTTTGCTTGAAGACCTTGGAGTTCGTCAACATAGGCAGCAAACTCTGTCAGCAGAGCTTGAGCTTCAAGTGGCTCTGTCTGGAGCTGATTAGTTAGTAAGAGGAGAGCAGTGTTAATGAGACAGCCAGTATTTCAAATACTAGAGCAGATGAGTGTTAAAAATTAAATGTTAAAAGTTAAATAAAATTGAAAATTAAAAAGCAAGCCCTTTATTTTAAACTTCATTAACAACTTTCAATTGACTGTGAAAGTACTTGCAGTAAAAAATCACAATTCCTATTAAACTTAATACTATATTAAAACTCTAGGCTTTTGAAACTGAATGAAAAACAACAGAAATTAAATATAGTCAAAATTTTTTTCACATTATTTCAAAGATTTGATGTTTTAGAGCTAACTGAAGAAACATAATGATTGATGTAAACCAAGCCTGATAGAGTGTATATTATTTATAATGTACACAGTCTTAGTTTAAAACGTTTGTTGCTGAGAAGAAGCTTTTTAGTTTTTTCTAGCTTAACCTTTATTACTAAGAATTTCAATCAATCAGTATGTCATTAGAAAGTATAATTCTGATGGCTGCCAGTTTTTATTTCTTAATAGATTAAAGCTGCTCTCGGTATTTCGACAATATCTAAAAAATAGTCAGATCAACTTTAAACTTGTCAGCTATGCTGAAAGCATTTATAGCACAAAGTTTTCTAAATTTCGTTGTTGTATATTGACTGAATGTACCATAAATTATTATTTAGTCAGCAGAACTTTTAAATTTGCCCTTAAATAATAATTTTAATTTACTTTAATTTTTATTTAAAAAATGCCTTTCATATTTTGGAAATGGCTCAATAACTAATAGTACAATCACTAATAGTACAATCAAACTGGCTTGTTTGAATTATACTGACAATTTATATACCCAGAGCGAGCAAGTTTTGAAATCTTAGGCAAACCGGAAGTACAGAAGCTCCAAAAAAACTAGTGTCATGTCGGCAGCCATTTTTTATTTCTTGCTGGGTTATAACTGCTACCGTTATTTGGGTGATATATGTATCTCAAGAATTAGTAGTCAAATTGACTTGCACCTTTAGAACTCTACTAGAAACCTATACCAATAATGACTTTAATTTATGATTGTGCACGCAACTTAATTAATCCATAAATTGGGCTAATTTAGACTTTTAAAGCCATTTTTTTGATTCTTTAGTGAGCTTTGCTTTATTTGATACAAGCTCACGGTTTTTGGGCTTTTGTCTGCAACCATTCCAATGAAAGATTGACATACAGACAGATAATTTGACGCAAACAGTATTAAGTTATTCTACTAAGAAGCTGTAAACCCATAGACTGTAGCTCACACTGGGCAAAGAGTATGTTAAATAGAACATTTCCCCATTACACTAATGATCATTATTTTATAGTTATAATAGTTCTTGTTTTGCCTTATTTTTAATTCTTTACTACTGCTGATAGTTTTAGCTCACACCAAAATGATAAAAGTGTAGGTATATTGTTTACAAAGCTTTACAATGTTTACAATTTAATAGCTTGTTAAAAGCTTTAAGACTAAGCAACAAAACTGTAACAAATCTGTACTTAGTTTTTCTGAGCTTCTGCTTGTGCTACATGTTTTGAAATTCTAACTAGAATGGCAGTTCATATTTGATAACAGCTGATCTTAAACTCTATGTTTAACTAAACGAAAGTTTCAGTAAATATGACAAATTTCTTTAAAATATATTTATTATTGGTTGATGAGAAATAAAGATTTGTCTGTAGAAGTGAGCAGTTGAACCAGTTTACCCTAGATTATTTTACCTCTGGCATGTCCTTTTGTCTACAACCACCCACGTCTGTTTTAACTGATTGCTAATTTTTTGGCGAAATCCTATCAGTGTTAATTGTTATCTTAGAACTTTGGTAGTCATTACTAGGGGCGCAACACATTTAAAAGACACTAGCAAGAATTTTGTTAAAACCGATAAATCAACAACTGAAAACTGACTGAGTTTGGAGGCAGTGAGGAAATTTGGTATAACTGTATATTATAGCTAAAAAGATTTAAACTCTTCAAAGTGACCATTTCTATATACTTTTCAAGTCATAGTTAATTTTGAAAAGGTGTTTGAAATTAGCGTGGTCATGTATTTATACAGTTTGCCTTTTTTATATTTCCAACGATCGCTGCTACGGTCATCTATTATGTTAGTTTTTAAACTCCTTTAGTTTTTCCCATTTACTTTAACATTTTGCCAATTAGTTTTACAAAAAGAAATGCAATTGCTTACCTTATTTTTACACCTTTCCGTTGTGACTTCCATCAATTCCTCAATTCTCTTTTTCAGCTTATCTGCCTTGCTGGGCAAATGATTCTTAGCATTCTTGGCTCTGCTGATCTGCAGTTGCATGAAACAATGCATCAGACACAAAACTAATTTTTAATAAAAACGCTCTTTTAAACAAGTGGTTTTAGTGATTCTAACATCATTTATGCAAATAAAATTAATTAGGAGAGCTAAAAAACCGCACATAAAAGGTTTTATGTGTGAAAATTAATTTTCACAGTATAATTATGCAGTTCCAGTAAACAACAAAAACAGATTTTGCTTCAGAAATTTTTTTGCTTTAAAGTGCAAAAGAATTAGTTGAACCTTGACTTTCATATGAAATATGTTATTTTACTATCTGTTAAACGTTATCCAAAACTTAAAAGCTTCCAAATACTATCAAAAATTGAAGACTTCTAAAGAGTACATACTAAGACACCTGATGCAAATTTTTCAATTATTATCTAATTCAATTGTTGGGTTGTTTTATATATTCAACTTTCGATATGTAATTATGTTTGCTTATGCGAGTTTGTGTTTGATAGAAAATGGCTGAATATTAGTAATAAAAATTAAACCAATTACTAACTGAAGATTATTTAATTTTTTTGCATGAATGACAACCATCTTCGAGTTTCATAAAAGGCGCTTTACTATATTTGATCTTGTCAAAGTAAAAAAGGTAACCAAATATTGGTGCTAACGTATATGGATGGCTAACTTACAGTAGCAGACAATATCAAACCTGATGGATTATAGGATTTATATTAGTGCATTGAACATTATTTAATATCTAGCATAGCTAAAAAGGCTATGCACCTAATTTTTTTGAAAATTAATTTGACTGAATATTTTATTTTTGTTCCATGCTGCTGACTTCATAAACTAACTACCAAATAAGAATACTTAGAATAGATTTACCAAAAGGTCTGCTTCTTCACTTAATTTGGAACAGCTGTCATTGAGTCTTTGTAAGCTGCCCCTCATCTCTAAAATTAACAGATTTTGGCATAAAGTAAACAGAACCAAATAATTTCTGTAAATGATGCTAAATTAATGCTTAAATCTTTTGCTACCGTAAGTCGATGTATCGGCTTACGGTAGAAGTAAAAACCTATTGATAAGCCGGTGTATTGGCTTATTAATAGGGTTTCACTTTTCTTTTCATTACAAAGCCCAAACATTAGCTAGAATGATCAAATTTTGTCTACAACGAACCACATTAGTGCCAACCTTGTGCAACCAATTAAAATTATTTGGCTTGACAATTACTTCTATTTCTAATTAATTTTCAAAATGGGAAAAACCAGATCCTTAATGTTTTGGCAATAAGAAACACACCGCATTCGTTCAATGCAAAAAAAGCATCAAAAACTTTGCAAAAATCAGATTTATTAAACAATTTTATAGAGAATTTGTGAATAAGATGCATTTTACACTGAAACGATACAAGTTTTGATTCTCAAGATATTGCTTAAATACTAGCAGCATATCGATTTTTCAAAAATCCGTTTGAATTAATTTGGGCAGAATAATCATTTGGTCAGAAATTGTTGTGGTAGTGAAAGTGTTAAAAAGGTGTGGCACACAAACCATACAGACTTCATAAAAGAGTGACTAAATTTATATTTTTGTGTCAAAATGATTGAAAGCTTTAAAGCCATTAGTAGGCCTTATCTATTTACGCAAGTGCACACAATATTAGTCCCTACTTTGCCTCTTCCTTTACAATGTTTCATAATAACATTAGTACCAAAAATAGAAAAAATATTTCATTTTTATTGTTTAGAGCAGCTAAAGGCAAAGATGGAGTTTTCGTCGCACTGTTTTGGTAACATTTAAGCTGATTAAACCAAATGGCAAAAAACAAATAAAATTAATTTAGATAGATAAAACTTAACTTGTTAAAAAGTTTTCTTCAGCAGTCATCAGATTTTTAGTATTTTGTAAACAAAAGTAATAAATTAAGTAACAAGAAATTCATACTTATATTTGTAGCAAGATTTATTTCTACGACCAGTTTTCGTACATCTTGAACCACTGTCCACAAAATCTTCTGACAAAAACAAAATGTGAGGTAATGATGCACTACCATTAGTATTTCCTATTTATATCTAGCAATGAAACTGGCCAGCTACATATAGACAATGACACTAACTTGTGTTTGCCTTCTAGTTGCACACTAGCGTGCCGAATGCCTACAAGCTGCTTCATAAGGAAATTACTATTAACTACAATGTTGACTGAATTGTGAGGACTTGTGCAAAAGTTTTGAACTTTGATTACATGCTGCCAAAGTAATAAAACTAATCAAGATTAATAGAATTTCTAACAATTGTATATTTAATTACAAAACTTGATTTCAGTTAAAAGACTCAGATTAATCGAAAATGTAATTATGACATCTATAATTGCAAAAATATTAACAGAATAAAGGGGTGTAACACTTTGATTTTAATGCAATAGCCGATATTAACAATGATAACAATGAGTGATGCTATTTCAAAAGCTTATTTGTTTGTCTGAAAGTTTAATCCCAGCAAACCTTTTGTCAATTTTAATCTAGAAACATCCTGGCAATCAGATCACCTCAAATATCGAAAAAAATCATGAGTGATAAAGAAACACTGATAGTTTCTAATAAAACCTACCTCAAATTTGAGTAAGTTTATTGTCAACAGCTTACCTTCTTTTTCAATCTTAGAGGGCTTGCTTTGAACAATCGATGGAGTTATAGCACGAGACGCAGCTCGCATCTTTTGAGTTTTTCGCTGACTTGCTGGTTCTAAATAAATTGAACGGTTTAACCTTTCTAGCCTTCAATGCATGCGAAAACTAGAGAAATTGAGTTTTCCTAATAAAAGCTAAAAGTTAAGTGAATAAATTTCTCAAGTAACTGGCATCATTGTGCCTTCAACATAATACTGGCAAACATTTAATTTTAGCTGTAAAGGAGGCATGACAATAAAATATTGTGACTTTCATTACACACACAACTAAGTAAAATATACCTTGAACTTTTTTCCTATTTCAAGAGTCACTTAAAGCATGAAGTTTTTTCAATTAATAGTAATTGGAAAATAAAATATTGTTATACATTTTTGTGCGGGTAGAAAGAAGCCTTCCAATAAAACCAAAAAAATTTGATTTACCCATTTTTTTGTCCCATTAAACAACTTTCAACGACCTTTCTCTTGCAGTCAGTTGAGATGACCAACACTGTCTATTAGTAGTTGTCTTGCCTATGATTGCAGATCTCCAATTACTTGTTAGTATAATCTATTACAATCAACAATTTCTACATAAACCAGAAATCAATTTCTGTTTCACAAATTAAAAATGATTGACCATTAACCCTTTGATTTAAAATGACAATTTTTTTTGTAAAAAAATTAAAAATTGTGCACAAAAGTTGTTTGTAATAAACAGTTGAATGATGCAGAATGAGGGAGTGGAATTATTATACATGTACCTTGGCATGTTTAGTATAAAGTGTAATTATTCAGCAAGGATCAAACTAACTGAATAACTGTACTTCACACTAAACATGCCAAGGTATGATGACTGTATTCTTTTTACAACTCATAAACAAATAAGAAAAATTTAGTTGTATTTCTCAGAAATGCATAATAGAGAAACTTAACTTTATTTTTGTTTATGAAGATTTTGCTTAAAGTTTAATGCATGGGTTTTTGTATAAGCTTTTGAAATAAAAATATTATATAAATACAACAATTTTAAATTGATAAAATTATCATTTGAAACTGCGCAAAAATATTGAACATCCAAAAGGTATCAGCGGAATATGAAAATACCTGGAATTTCGTCACTCCAGGGTAATGCTAGAGGTGCAGGAGTGCTTGTTAGTGGCATAAGTTCAGGATGTCCAGACAAACCAAGAAGTGTAGTTTGAAACACTCGGTCCAACGCAGTCAGTTTCTAAAGTTAAGAGTTAAATCAAAATAACAGTAATAGTTATATGCTATATTTATGGTCAAACTGAAATAAAATAATTCTATCGTTTTTTAACATTAACTCTTTTAATAACACATGCCTAATTATTAGCATAAATTTATTGATTTCTTCAAATGGTATTAATAATTTACATATATTTATTTTACATATTTGGTTATCTATATAATGAAATTTGTAATAAGTTATTGCTAACATTCTATACTAGTTACATATAAATAGCCTACAACATAGCACTTTTATACCTAGTCTATCACAAAAATGTTTGTTCAGAAATATAACTGATGGTGCAAACAGGAAAGTTTGCAAATTGAAAATAATTTGTTGTAGTTTTTCAAAGATATATTTCTACAAAATAACTTTAAGAAGTTACTCTAGTTGTGGAATTTTTAAGCCTTCGAGCCCTGGCTGTCCTTGTCAGTGTGTGTCAGTATCCCTGAAAAATTTGTCCAACAATATAAAGTTTTCTAACTTTCATTAAATATGTCTAAATAAGCTCATAATCCAATGATAATTGGTCAAACACTAGTAAAATAATCAAGTAACACACAGCAAAAGTAAACAACTAGACAAAAAGTGTTTTACAGTTCTTTGGGCAAGAACCACAAAAATTTGCACGATTTAAAAAAACTTCTTCAAATTTTTACAGTAGTACCATATTCATTGAGCAAGCTTCCACCCTTGTTTTCTGACTCAAACTAACTTGCAAAATTATAGGTAGTATCATATAATTCTTTATCTGCATCACAATTATCTCTGAAATACCAAAAATGTGTCAAATTGTTATTATAACCAAATAAATAGATAAAGAAATTTGAAAATGATTAAAAACGGAAAGAAGATTTGTGGTTTATAGCCCGATGCAAGAGTTAATTTGATCAAGTTACGCTATTACTTAAAAACAGCATTTGTAAGCAAAGCCTGTGAACTCAGGTAATCCGACCATTATCATTTCTAACAAACCATACACAGTGCTGGAATACCGGCTGTTAGGGTACAAAGGTTAAAAAACTGGAAAAATAACATAAAGGTAACAAAAATTCAAATAATGAAAATGCTTTGCTGTTCAAAACACTTTTTTATCTACAGAATAATTATAGAAAACAGATTATAACTAAATTTTTAAGAATTTCAGAAAAATTGATAAACTTTTCCTTTTTTATTATAAAAAATAATAAGATTAATTTAAATCTTTGTTTACATACAGAGTAAAACAGTAAAAGAATACTGCACGCTATTTTCATTTACACTAATAATATGATACAAAGTAAAGCAAAACCCGTATTATATGTTATTTTAAAATAGTCGTAGCTGTTAACACTTCCATTATGCACATTTGTTTTATTTTTACAAACTTTCATCATTTATCTGTTTTGCTCTCTGCTGAGTGAATTGATTTTTGCTTAATGGAGCCGATATAAAAACCAATTGTTAAAGAGTATGATAAAGTTATTTAAATTTTATTAAAAGGAAATAGTCTTTTACAATCCTGTGGAAAATGGTATTATAGTACCTTCTCAGGTGCAGTTTGCTCCAGTAGATCACTGTATAGCCCTTTCCACTGGTTAGCCTCAAGGAAATCTACGTAGACTATGGGGCTATTTCCAGAGGTTGCATCAGAAAGATCAAACTCTTTCAAAGTACCTGAACTAAAAAATCAGTTTTTCAAAACTAAACTATATGATGCAAAAACATGAACGGTTGATGACAAGATAAAAAGTCAAAATTGCCATGAGATTTTATTTTCGCAAATATATAATCAAAGTGGACTATTAAAAAACTGACCAGAGCTCAAACTTATGTTAGGTCATGCAATCATTTCATGCTATCGAAATTATATTAGCTGTAAATTTTACAATTTTGAAAAATAAACAATAAAAAAAGGTTTTTTCAATTGCTATGTATTAAAAGGAAACATCGTGGGTTGTCTATTCTATGGGAGCTGTTGTATTAGAACATATCATATTTTTAGTAGTTCAAAAAACATGCTTCAACTTGTATATAATTAAAAGTAAAACACAAATAATTATCCAAAGTACTTTTTTGATTAATTTTGACTTTTTTAAATGATAGCTGCAGTAACTGCCTTCTTATTCATTATTTAAAAAAATAACATATGATAGTTAATTTACATATATACTTGATGGGTTGAAATAAGTGGTCCTCATTGGACAGACTAAAATTTGCATTGAAATTCTTTCTATTTAAAGTTGGCTTCTGAAATCGGCCTGACAGATTTGTGGTTAATAAATAGTTAAACCATTAAAATAATAAAGTACAGCATGAATGTCAATTTCTTTTGTTGTCGTGTGACAATAGCCACTCTTCTGCGCGTGTCATTAAAATTGAATTAAAATTTAGGCTAAAATGAGACTTAAACCTTTTACATTCAGCTTTGTTTGTGTTACAATCAAATCGACTGAGCTAAACCACTTTCCAAAGCCACATAATAATTTTAGTGATCCATGTGAATAAATCTTGCTGTCTTTCAGTTTTTCATATGACCAGTTATAGCAATACAGTTATAGAAATTAAAAATCCTCTTCGTACTGGATTTAAACCCGGAACCTCTAGTCCTGCAGCCAGGCGTGCTATCCATTAGTCTAAGAGTCCAATTTAAAACACCATGGAAATTTTGTGCAATATTTATGCACTTGCCGATCTTTCATGCCGATTGGTTAAAATAAAATGGTTCATGCTTCATCTAATACACTTAAAGATCATGATTGCAACCATATCATCAATATTCAGAATATTCATATGGCTTCAGGTGGGTGAGTACAACTCTTATTATAGTGAAAATATAGACTAGTTTACGTTACTGAAATTTATTGGGTAAAGAGTCCGAGTCAGTTGAAATGCAAAAACTGTTTTTATTACCAATGCAGCATCTGGCATTCAGCTAGGCAAATAATAAAGATTGCTTTGAGGAAGCAAATGCAAACAGACAAATGGAAAATGGCCAATCTACATATATAAATATCAATGTTTGTCTGTTCGCCTGTCTGTCCAGTTATAGCGAGAACACTTTAGGAATGAAAAATCTCCTTCTCACTGAATTTGAATTCAGAGCCTCCAGTTCTGCAGACAGGCATTTATCCAATATACTACGCTGTTTGACTGGCTATACTATTGAATAAATTGGGCATGTACTCATTACACATGCCAATCTCTTCTGGCTCCATGCTCAACAGTGCATACCCAAACTATATGCCCACCCATACTGAAAGGAAACTCTATTTGCTTTGTGTTAAATGTTAAAATGTGTTAAATAGCTGCTATTAAATTTATCTTAAATTATTTCCAATGAATACTGGTGAAACCTTTAATTCATTTAATGAATTCAAAGTGTAATAGAGTTATTTATGTTTTCTATTGCGTTATATTAGTTTTCTTATTTAATACAATATATTATTGATACTTTTGATAATAGAAGTGTCTACATGGTATGCATGAACGATTTATCATACACCTGTAAAGTTTAACAATACAATATAAATTACCAATTCTTCTTGCGGACACCCTGCCAGCCAAAGTGTGGCTGCTCAGCAAGTATTTTAACTTTCTCTCCCTTGTATGGCAGTTTTGATTTCTTTGGAGATTTCTCAAGCATGTCCATGCGACCTTTCCACATCAAATTCTCAGGGAATGCTACAGTAACCTGAAAAATAGGCGGATTTTTTTGGTTTTGTTTAGAGAGGCACAAATGCACAAAAGGCAATTTTGTAATAGCATCTTACAAAGATCAATATATAAAACCAATAGGCAACCATTTTCAAAAACTAAGGGTCACTTGAGATTGCCAAATTCAAAATATTAAATGATAAAATTTCAAAACATAAAACTTTGATGACGAAAATTAATAGGCCAAATTTTCATGCAATTCTAGAAGATTTTACATTGATTTGTCTACATTTTTTTGCAAAAAAACAAGAAAGTTTCCGTATAGAATATTAATCATCACAAGAGTCACTGTATTTATGTATTTATTTTAAATGAGAACATTATATTTATATGATCCTTAGCTTTTTAATTTAGAAATTGTGACACAATTCTGATGACAAAATATGCAAATACACACTATCTGGGTCATTATTGACTTTGGTTTTATTATATTTTTAATATTTTTTATCCCCGACATTAAATTAAAATTGTTCATTGTATTCTTCAATTAAACTATTATTTTTAAAATGAGAAATTTCTAATTTCCATTTGAAAATCTAATAATTGAACTTATATTTTTTTTTGTTACACCAGATCACATGGTTAATGAAAAATTTGCAAAGTGATGGAATATAAGAATTATATTCTTAGTTTTTTAAGTTCATCTTTTTTGAGTTTGAACAATTTTTAATCCAAATAGCTAACATGATTAAAATAAAACAAACAATGTTGATTCAGGTAACTACTCTACAGGTTAAAATATATAAGCAACTCGATTTTAAGTGTTTTTGTTGAAAGGCATCAGAGTATCCTACCAACAGAAACTGTCAAAAGCTAACACTTTATTATCTCAGATTTCTCAACTTACAACCTTCTTTTCCCTAATGTATTCCTTTATGAGACAAATTTGTTTTCAGAGTTTATTTTTGTAGAATTTGTTATTATTCTTGTTATAAATAACTTTTATAATTTGTAGAATAATTTTTTTTTTTTTTATAAAAAACAAAATTGCCTCAAACAAAAATTATCAATATGTTTTATGTTCGCTATTTTGGTTATAGCTCAAAATTTTTTTATCTTTTTGTACCCATCATAAAGAGTAATCAGTAAAAAGGTATTAATAAAATAGTACTAATATTGAATACATTACCCAAATATCTATTTAATTCCTGCGCTGTTGTTGCTGTGGTTCCAGGGTTTATTGGCAAGTATAGCTAAAAGGACCGATGATCAGAATCATCAGAACTACACTCTGATTCAAAGTCAACACTGTCTAAAATCGACTCACTAGTTCCATATTTATCCAAAAGGTGATTTACAACATGAAATAAAGATTTACAATGTTTAGATGAATAACTAGAAGGCTCTTTAGGAGCAGCGTACTAGCATCAGTGTTCCCTATCGTTTCAGCATATTGAATCATTTTTTCTCCTTAAAAAGCAAGTGTTTTGCTTTTTATCAAAACCTGGAAAGTTACACTACCAATAAGTTATAATTCTCTCAGCCTATTATGGTTGTTTTATATGAATTAGTCCTGGTTTTGCTTGGTCTGGTATTTTGACGTACATCCAAAACTCTTTCAAAAATGCTGACCTTGTAACATAAATATCACCAAAGCCACTATTTTTATATTTATGGTGAATTGTGGCACAGGAAACGGCCCCTATTCTAGTGAGAGCACACAAAATATAGGCCTACACACTATATATGTAAGTCGCTACACCCTTCAATGGGTTAAACATAAATCTTTAAATGTTATGACTAGACATGTGTGTCAAAGAAGGCTTATGTTAGATGATAAAGTTAATTTTGCAGTAACGAACCACTTCATCATTCTCTGGCTTCTCCAACAGGATTCCAACACTCAGATGAGTTATGTCACTCGAAATGAAGTCGTCGAAGTTTTCACAAAGGTCGTATTTAAATCTCACAGAGTCTCCAACTTCAAGCTCTGAGGCCTCATCTGTATCTATAATAAGAAAACATTATGTAACTGATATAGCATTCTGTCAAAAAGTTGTGTGGAAATTACTTTGTTGCAGATGTTATTGTTTGCATTTTAACCAACAATAAGAAAGCATAATGTATCTAACATATCATGAATTCTTATTTAACTTATTGCTTAAATAATTAACTTATAGTAGCTCTTTTTAAGACTGCCATCTTTATATTTGCATAACTACTTTGTTCTTTATACCAATTGATGAAAAATCTAAACTAATGAAAACATGGGCTGATTTTGCAAACAGATTTTGTTGAATATCGTTTTAACTGATCTTTTAGATTAAAAATTTATTGCTGATCAGGTTTGAATATGAAAATCGGCCAATCTATTTTTTAATGTTAGCAATTAAGCACCTTTTGTCAAATTCCTTCTTACAAATTGTGTGACTTACAAGCTCTCAAGTCTTGAACTCTCTTTTTGCTCTTCTCCAGATCTTCTGCAAGCTTCTTGGCATCATCAATGGCTTGAGCTGAGCATTTGTCACTTTTCAAGTTTTGAACCGTCTGCGCCACATTGCTTCTCAGCGTCTTCATGGCCTTAACCTTGCCAATTCCTTCTTCCAACTCTGCTGCCTCCTCATTCTGCCGCTGAATGATGCTGGAGAGCTTACAAAACATATTACATATGATATGAGGATGATTTTTGTTTCTATTATATTTTATACAATAAATATTCTTTGCAGTTATAACAGTTGAAATTAATCAACTATAAAAAATTAAAAAAAAAGATAAATTATATCAGCAAATTTTTTGTTTGCTCGAAAACCTGTTGCCCGCTTGTGTTTATGTTTAGCAATTATCTGTTTGGTTAAATAGGACATGTCTTTGACTAAAAGTGCAAATATTTTCAATTAAAAAACTTATCATATTCTAATTTAAGTTTATCGCAAATATAATTCTTATAGTAAAAATTCTCTGATTATCAATGTAACTGTACAAAAAAATGTATCATAAGATGTTTGTGGTCTTGGTTAATAGTCAACAGTACTAGTGCTGGAGTCTTATGGAACCGAGGCTCAGAGTTAATGCTTCAGTAAACACGCATTTAATAAACTTATGGAACAGAGGCTCAGGGTTAGTGCTCTAGTAAACACATGCTTATAAAACATTTTGATTGTCTTTGATTATTAGACGGTACAAATTTAAACACAAATATTGTTTATACTGCAAACAACATTATTTATTTGAAGTTGATAGAAAAAATAGTTTAGCTTGAATAAAGACCTTGACAGAGCTTACAAAGTTGTACTCAACTTTGCTCTATGCAATGCCATTCTATGCATGCATTAAGTTGTATTTAAATAAAGTCATAACATGAAAAAGTTATTATTTTAATTACCTTGTTGCAGCATCGTTTTTTTGTCTCTTTGCCATATTCACGTATTTCTTCAGTTATGGCAATGAGGTCAAATTGGATTTCAAACATGCCAAAGATGGTTCTACCACACTGAAAAATATAAATGGTATTGCTAATCATCTAATTCTGTCTACAAATAAACCAGAAACATAATTAGATTGGTTGAATGCCTAGCGTTACCCGGATAATAAAAAAATCTTCACGTAGAAAATTTATTTTTATTTAGCATATAACTGAAATTACAACTCTAACTTTCAAACTTCATATCATGAAAAATGTTTTTGTGCAGTTTAAATAAATTACAGGAAAAAATAAAACAACGTATATTTTAAACCTTTTTAAACCACTCTAATTAATTTTTATACTTCATATTATGAAAAAAGGTTTTTGTGCATTTGAAATAAATTATGGAAAAATAAAACAACTGCTAGGGTATTTGAATGTACTTGTGAAATAATCGGCAATTAATGGAAAAACAAAAGTGTGTTTTGCTATGATTACCATAAAAAGGAATTGGTAATGATAAGAATAATACAAACTGATAGAAAAAATAAAAAGCATGATTTTGGTAAATAAATAATAGCAAATAATGCATAAAAATGTTTGCATAAAAATTACTGTACAGTAACTTTAGTGTATTTAGTGGATATAATGTGCAATAAAATGTAAGATTACGGCGTACATAGGGTGTTCTTACCTTTGATACAGACATATAACATTAATGTTAAATTAATGTTAAATGAATTTAGCTTGCTAAACACATCCTTAAAGCTAAGTTTTATTATGTATTTTTTAAACTAAACTCTAACTTTCCGATCATCTAAAATTTTATAACCATCTAAAATTTTATCACGTATCTTTTCCCAGTTTCATTTTTACTACAACTTATAACTAATAAGAATGAACTGGGAGAGAACAAGAATAATATCTCTTTCAGGTGCTGTGAGAGAGATATTAGCAAATATAACATCGGCATTTTCGTTATTTTGATGTAATAAGTACACCAACTGCCAATTTTTTATTTCAATAAAAGAATTTTGTGATGGCAAAAAAATTCAAAAATATGTTCATCTTAATAAGACAAAGTTGGAAAGACCTTGTGTTCCATTTTGACAGGCCAAAGAAAATATTGTAACAGAAGCATCATAACCCAATGGCGCACTGTATTAATTAATCATTTATTTAGTATTTGCACCGCGAAAACAATATACGGTATAAAAGAAGAGTGATGATTGGGATAAGAATGGCTTAGCCTTGTAGCTACACATTCTTGTCTGCAAGCTTGCAGTCACAATCTTCGTGAGTTCCAATTTAGTCCCAAAGTGATTATTCGTTGCTAAAGCTTTATTCCTATAACTGGACAGATGAACGAGACACTTTTAGATTTATGTATATGGATTATAAAAAAGAAAAAAAACATGTGCATTATCTTACAAGGTAAAAAATCATCAGGCAAAATATGGTTTTGTTTTACAATATAGAGCGTCTATTAATTGGAATAATAGTACAGTTTCAGTTGAAAAAACTATTATTTGAATTTTTTAAACAAGCTGTGAGAAGAATTATTTTATGAGAGCTATGGAGAACCACAGACATCTGCAAGTTGAGTTGGTATACAGTTTAAATACTGTTCTTATGGTATAAGCAAAAGATCTTTGGTGAGGATTCTGCTTACCATAGCTTCTGCACTTAGATTCCATCTTTTAGACAGTACCAATTCCTCTACCAGTTGTTTTCTCAACTTTTCCTTGTCAATATCATCCATTTGAGCTGAAAATTTAAACTAGGTGCATATAATCTTTAAAATTATAAAAGCTTTTTTGCCATTATTGGACAATAATTATTTTCAATGTAAATGTAATTTTGGGGACACATGAATTTGGAATGCTACTACTACCTAGTTGTCAGAGCTAAATTTGAGCTTACAGGGTTTGTCAAGTGATGAAATTCTGATGAGATTATAAGTTTGATGAAATTAATTTTGAAGTACTTCCCTCTCTGGTTAGCAGTTGGTTTCAACTAGTTCCTGCCAATGACCAATGATTGCCAATGATCAAACTCTTACTGGGTGACACCAGTAAAAATTTAAGATTATCGGTAACATTATGAATTGCCAGTTAGTTCTTGATAAGTCTCAAGATCGATCCTTTTTTATCTAATCCATGTCTCATACTGTGAGTAAAATTTAAAGTGATAACTGAAGCAGATATGCAGGAAATGTGCTGAGGCTAGTAGCAAGACAAAATAGAAGAGCCTAGTTTTCTCGCACACTTTTGACTAGATTTATTTTTCTTGCAAAAATGCATGTACTTTTTACTACAATCTTGTTACTATTGTAGCATGACATTTTATGTGTGAGTAATATGTGCATTGATTAGGTTGATCTTTAAAATTGTGTCAATCCAATTGTTTCAATCTGACTTCTGTTAAGTTTTCTGATGGAAAGTCAAATGCTATTTACTATTGGTGCACAAATATATCGACCTTATTTCAAACAAATTTACATTATGAAAAGTGACTAATTAAGTAACTGTACAAATAAAAAGGAAAAAAAGTTTTAATTTCTGCTAAAGATGTCACCATTTGAAAAATTTTAAGATTGTTATTAAAAGTTCAGCTACTAGAAATCTTCACAAACTAAAATTGGTAGAAATCTTTGAACAATTCAACAAGCAGGAAATAACTCTACAAATTTCTTATGTTTCACTCAAATGATAAATCAAATAACTAATTAACATGTGGCGAATTCAGAAAAGCATTAAATGTTCTGCACTTTGATTTTTAATACTTTGCAGGATGACATGAACAAGAATTTCTTTGAAAAAAATCTGCAGCCGCAAAGTAAAACAACTCCTCATTCTTGATCAAGCTGTTTTTAAGTCAGACTTTGAACGACTATCTCCAGTTAGCTTACATAAAATTTAAAATAATTTTCATTGCAACTCTATGAGGTACACTGTTTTTGGTTCTCACCGTTCTCTCCTCCTTTGTCTTTCACCAAATCAGCTATCTGATTGGATATCAAACTGTCAGGAAGGTAGCTAAATCCTCCATTTGGCACCGGATATTCCTGCATAATATTTTATGATAGCATTTTTGAGAACCCATTAACTGAAACAATCAGCTGATCACAATGCAAATAACACAAACCAACAGACATATTTTTATGTCTCTTTTGTAAAAATTTTAATCGAAAAGTGTTGTGAACAACATCACTTTTAAATAGATTAAACGTCATTAAGATTTTAAACCAGAATGATGAGTTCTGACATGAAGCTAAGTCTTTATCGTTGTTTTTTATATTTAAAGTTTTCAATGGATGATTTTAAAACCGTAGGAACATAACACAAAACTATTCATAATTATATATATATGGTAGCATTTTATTGTAAGTTTTATGGAGCAATGCACTGTACTACCTATTAACTCTTTGGTAAGTATGGTATACAGCGTTTGCTTGTGACCAAAAACAGGGTAATGTCGCTTTAGGAGGTTTCGTACAAGACTTTTATAACGAGTCTTGCACTCGTTATAAAAGTAGTTAAAGTTGATAAATTAGTGAGTATTTTATTAACTAGCCTGTTGCGTCTATACTTATAAAAACAGGAAATAATCATCCACCTGCGTGGAACCAATATAAAATATGTTTTCTTCCAACGGTGAGCTTAGTTTCACTTGACAAAGAATTCATTTTCTATTGCAATTTTATTTCTCAAAAAACCAGTTGGGTCAGAGACATTAAAGTGATTGAGGATTCACTATTTGTAGATCGATAGACTCTCAGTGATTTTTTTATAAACAATAGTATTACTGAAAGTGATTATTTCTAGCAGCAATAAATAATGATGCCGCAAGCTATAATAATGTTGATAATCTGTCTAACCCATAATCTACTCCCAGCTGAAGTAGAATGGCTATTACAATGTCCAATTTAATTCTAAAACAATATTTGTAGCCTCATTAATGGCACCAGCGGATGCAAAATTTTACGCTAAATTTTTATTAAAATATCTTTATCGATTTTGTGGTTTGGAAGTTGCTACAAGTTACATGTGCTCTTACAATATATTATGTTTTATCAAATATTTAATCCTGTTCCGATAAAAAAATTATTTGGCAAAAAGATTTGCAAGAGTTAATTAGACAATTAGATTCTCTTAGAAAATTAGGTGATTAAATTAATTGAATTAGTTATTTAAATAGTAAATTAGATTTATTTGAAAGAGTTGAAATGCCATTAGTCAGGCCTCTTGGTAGATAATTTCGCTGAAAAGCTGCTTGCTTTTTACCAAAAAGTGAGTTCAAAGCCACAGATATCAGATCCCTAAATGGTGTGTACGTAATAGATATTCAGCAAGATCTGCCAACCTATCGATCAACTGATAATTTCAAAATAACTTATTTTCGACTGAAAAAAAAGGTTTTGAAAAATTAGTCTGAATAATAGTCACAAAATAGTTTGAAAATGTTGGTTTTTTAAAATAAATGTTTAATTATGACATCTGGTAAGAGCAGGTTAAGTTTAGTCTGATTGGTTCATAGGGAACAACCTGACATGCACCAATCTTCCTTGTAATAAGGGTCATGCCAACTGTCCGTCTGTTCGTCTGTCTAATGCCTCAGCTTGGTGTTAGAAAATTAAATTGCATCACCCAGGACTCAAACTTGGACATTCGGCTGATCAGCCAGGCAGGTACTCAGTTACAAAGTTTCAAACAAAATTATACTCAAGTGTTTTGTGAGTATGTGTCTACTCGTTTTACTGTCTGCCTTTTTCCTTCGTCTTTGTGAGCATTGTCTAGTTGTAACTTTGGACCTTACATAGTCGTGTTTATCTTTTTCAACCGTTGCATAACTGATACAGTTCACCCTCGAGATACGATTACCCTAATATATGATTTTTTCATCTTACGAAGCTGAACATTGTGAGATCTTCACCTCGCTATACGAATTTTATTTCACGATACGATTTTGAGAAAAGTTTCGTCCAAGTTAAAATTTGGCGGTCAGTGTGCTCATAACACACATCGAAATAACAAAGATGCCAAAATATGGTTCGCCGAAAACATTTTCAGAACGTTTAGAAGAGACATGATGACCGACTTCAGCATTCGTCCATCATGACCGGTCAGCATTCCTCGTGAGAATTTCGTGTAAAGTACACAAGCGAGGGCAAATATTCATTTTTAGCATTGTACTCTTTTTTACTATAAAATTTTAGTCAGCATACGTATATAACTACAAGTATCTATATTTAATTAGTCAGCTATGGAATCTGAGACCGATACAAATGTTACAAAACGAAGAAAAAATGAATTCTATGTCAACAAAGTTGGAGGTCATAAATAAGAAGAAAGCACCCATATTGTTAATATTGTCAAGGAATATGGCGGCAACTAATCAACATTTGCAGTTATTATTAAAACAAGAACTCCATTAAAGCAAGCACAAGGAGGAGCTTACGACTGACAGTTTGAAGGAGTTGAAAGGCCATGCACGCGATCAGCATTCAAAAGGATTAACCCTTTAGTATCGCCGAGAGCCAAGGAAGTAGACGATACAGAAAAACCTACATTGGCAGAAATATTTCAAGTGTTTAATTTACTGATGTGGACTGGTACATAAAAACAATGCATGTGTAATGTATGTCATTATTTATTTTCTTTGTGTGTCATGTTTTTCATGTTTTATTCATTTCATTGTTTGTTTTATTTGTTTCATTTTGATTTCATGTTATATTTTCTTGTCTAACCATGTTTTTGCAGTCGGGCCTGTTCTCTACTACATAAATACAATTCATATTATGTATGCAACTCATATATAACTAGCTACTCAAGATAGTTGATGCATCCACGTTACTTTCTGAAACTTGCTAAAACCCTGTCTTCTGGGGTATAAATACGTACAAACTTTGTATGTATGGTTACATTGATTCTTGTGTACATTTCATACAAGGCAAACTACTGTACCACCTTCTCTAGATCCTTTTACCAGCGTTGGCTAGCTAGCAATTTTTTGGATTGCAAATTTGCACCAGCAACTTTTTCTTTTAAACCAGTAGAAAAATTGGACAGGAATGGACAACATGTTTTAGCCTACTAAAAAAATTCCAATTCATTACGTATTAAATTTATATTCGAGTGTACAGCAACATAATTAGCATTGATACATTTTTGCATCCTCTCTGCTTTACTCGCTACATGTATACCAGCTAAAGCCACCTTACTCCAAAGGTTTGTACGTCCTGTATAGTAAATAAAATTTTCTTCTTCTTTTTGGTAGCCATTAAATGGTCAAGTGTGCGAGAGGACACTTTTGATAACTGCATTGCTCGGTCTTTATTACTGAGTTAGGTCGAACATTTTTTTAACCAGACACGCTAAATTCTATAGCAAAAGTGAAGACAGAAACATATTAAGGATATAATTTCATGATAAAAAGTTGAATTCAGTAAAATAGTTCAAAATACATACTAAAACTTAGTTTTAAGTGTAGGCTTAGCAAGCTAAACTTACTTGAAGTGAATTCAAGGTTTATGTTATGCATACCTTTTGAAGGTAAGAACTCCTTACCATACGCACTGCATTTGGTACACACATAATGATTTTGCATTTTATTGCAGATCATAACCATTAAAGTACACTAAATATAATACAGTTACTATAGGTAACTATAATTACTAAAGTTAACATACTATTTGGTTTCTAATAGTCAATATGTACACATTTTTAACACATTTTTATAAAATTTTGACGATTTTTACCAGGGGATGTTTGCATTGTATAATTACAATGGTCTCTATATCCCTACATACAAATTTTTCACCATATGATGCCAACCCTAGAACGGATCAACATCACATCTCGAGGGTGCACTGTATATAACTTTCTTGCCAGCTACAGCCAAGTCACTTCAGTTTTAAGAATAAAACAGAAAAGTTCAGCTATCAACTTCAACAAGCATTACCTATTATTGTGTATAAAAGGTGCTAAATATTCTTGTCTGCTGCATGGATATAGTAAACTAGCTGATGATTAAAATATGCTTTAAGCAAAATCTAAAGAGCACCTAAATCAACGGTTTCACTTGTAATCAAACCTTACCGGCTTTAAAATAATAAACCATCACTCTCACCAAAATTATTTTACAAATAACACTAAAAGTAATACCAAAAGCAAACAATTTACATTGAAAGTGTCATGATAAAAATTATTCGAAGTAAATTTTAGGTTTAGCATATTATGCTAGTGTTTGTTTTTTGCGAGGGCTGCGCAGAAGATTCATAGCAAAACTGACGCTAGCGTTTCGGAGTACCTCTCTTTACTGTCCTTCGACTTTTAACTTTCATTCTGATACAAACATAGATATATAAACCTTTTTATATCTATATTTATATGTTAGCTATGTTTATATATCTATGATTACAAAGAATAGAACAGAATAATCACAAACTGGTAATAAAACTTTTAAGTTAAAACAGTAATTAGAGTACTTATTAATCGCACTTATGAATTTGTAACACTAATCAACTGTCAAAATAAACAGCTGTACATAACAAACCTGAGTAGGTAATGGAAACATATATTCGGGTACAACATTTGCTTACCTCATTTTTTTCACACTGAGAACATAAGTAGCGATTGCCCTTTACGTGGAGCTCTTTAGTGCAGTCCATGCATATAGCATGCTGACACGGCAGCATCTTCAATTGGCATAACTCTTGCTTACAAACAGGGCACTTGCATAAGTCCATCAATGTCTCAATCTTGGCTTCATTTCTTTCACTCATCATTCTGAAATAGTGCACGTCAAGTAACTTTATAAAAACATTTTTGAATGAAGCTTTTAAATTGGTAGGTCTCACCTCATCTCTGCTGAAAATTCCATTATCGGTGTTACTTTGATTTCTTGTAGACAAGTCAGAATACTGAAACACAGTAGTTTTTATCAGAAGTGAGCCTATAGCTAGCTATTATCTTGCTTACTCAATATCAAGTGTATCACTGACATGCCACTTCGAGCGAGCAGAGACCAGTGGAGTGCACAAGTGCTTTTCAGTTTACAAGGCAGAAGTGATTATGGCAGTATGCCAATTTTGTTCTTAATCATGATCAACAGCTGACTTCCTAGTAGCTAAGAGGATTACATTTGGATGATGTTACATTATTGTGATATACTACAAACTGAAGTATACAAAAGCCATATCTAATGTGTTTAATACTAATTCTTCTATGTTATTCAGAAGGTCCACTAAAACTTAATGGTTTCTTTTAACCAAAAACCTTTTTGCTTGTTGCTTTTACCTCACCTCGCACTAATAGTAGTAATCTATTATTTACATATAGAGCTGTCAAATGAAAACAGGCTGTCTAAATAGAGTGTGATTGCATCATGAATAATCTCGTCAGCAACTGCTGACATATGCAATAGGAAACTCTCTTTTTCTCAGTTTTTTATTATGGGGAATTTGATTCAATCTATTATTTTTACTAATAGCTTTACTAATTTAAACTCCTTGACCCTGTCTATATAGTACCTATTGACCTTACTGCGCAAAGCGGCTGATAACATTACCTATTGACCTTTTCTACACTATAGAAACTTAATGGTCTACTCGAAGTATACCTATACAGTGTACCTGTAGTGAAATACAACAGTACAAGTGACCACACTATGCAAAAACTACATCAGGGTGTGTGTGCTAGCAAATTGCTGAGACTGATCCTGCTTTGGATACCCATACAGTAGTACTTTTACTAGGAAAAGCACCAAATACAAAATTTTTGGCTACAAAACATATCATAGGAAAAATGCTACTACTTTTTATGAAATGAACTACACGATACAAAAGCCCAAAAGATTCAACCATCCAGGTGACTAGGAAAAGTCTGTAATGTGAATGAGAGGAATTTTAAGAGTTAATTGAGTGGTACCTGAATAAACTTAGAAAGAAGCTGAAATAGTTAAAAGGCTTGTGTCAGATTTTAGTGAATAAAACTGTTTTGTAGGTGACAAAAAGAACAGCAAATGTTTTTACTAAACAAAAAAAGGAAACCTTAAATTTTATAAAACCTAAATTTGAAGAGAAAAACTTTCAAGCACAAGGTATCACAAGTTAGATGTCAGTTCACAGCGATTATGGTTGTCTCGAAAACTTCTAAAGGATGATTACATGCCAAAAAGGTAACATCAATGCATCACATTTTTACAAAAAACAAATCAATGATTAATGAGAGTGAAATAGCAAAAGTGAACTGTGGTGATGATAGTTTTACAGTAGTTTTAATCCTCAACTGTAAAACGCTTTGTAGACTAGAATAGGAGCGTAAAGTGGTAAGCTGATACCCTGGCTATTCCTAATTTTTCACAATTTGTAGAAACACCTTGATTCATTTTATGATGCTTGCTGCTTAGCTTCTACTGCACTGAGTTTTAGGCCTAGTTCTGACCCATACATTTTGCTAGTGATTAGTCTGTTTCAATTCACATGAGCAGTTGTGTCCTCAATTATTTGCAGTACAGCAATCTGCAGAGAGCACATGACGTTACGCAATTTGCATTATAGCCAGGTTAAAAATGTGGTTGCATCAAAAAAGTTGTTGAATGAAATTAAAACCAATAAAAGGCTAAAACATCAGCTACAGTTTGATGTTAATTTTGTCTTTGTAGACTTACCCTGTCCAGAGATAAATGCATTTGAATGAGGCCAACTTTTAAAAAGCTCAGACTCCAGCGGGTGCTTCATTCGTGTCATAACGAGACAAACATCTGAAAAGAGTACACGAGCGATAAATGTAAGATCGCTTTATTAGCCAATCATCAACACAAAGTTTTTACATATGTCATAATAAATGTTATCACTCGTAAAACGGGTTGTCTGTAATATCAAATATAAGGATTTTACTTGATTGTTAGATCGCATAGACATCGATATTTACTAAATTAATTAACAATGTTACTTTAATGAATTACTTGGTCGACACATTTTATTGACAAACAACAGAATTGTTAAAATGCTTCCAGTTCCTGCGAAGGTGACTCTGAGTTTTCTGAGCATCAAGTGGTCAACGTTTGTGACAGACAGCTTGTAGTTAGAGCTGACAGGCAGCAGCAGCGTTATGCTACAGAGGAAGATAGGAGAATGGAGGTAAGCTATCTTTTACTTTGAGTTTTCTATAGATATACTGTTCTGTTTGCATTCAGATTATATTACCTTGTTTGAGGTTGTAATGCAATTTCCTGCACGTGCGAGATATGGATGCACACCTGCACAGTGAGTTTTTGAGGGCTCCTTTTTAATCCATAATATCTCGCAATACAATGGCTTAGATTGATGAATATACTAAAGGTAATAAATTTAGTGCTCATGAATACATTTGCTAACTAATAGAATTATAACTTTTTGCTATCACCAATCATCGTTTTATAATTTTTTATTGTTTCACCTAGCTATATTTGCTTCAAATTTTCTGTGGCAGTTTTATCTAGTAAATTAGATTTATGATCAGACTTTAGACGTTCCCTTCTCACTTGTAGAAAGTGAGGAAAATTGATTGATCAATGCACATCTTTAACTTTTAGAATCATAGCTTGAATCGCTGGCTTGGTGTACTTATGCTTTTTTTAAACATTTATTCATTTTTAAAATTGTACTCGCAATTTATCTACTTCCCACTTGTAAGCTTTCAAGAGATACGCTTTAGAACGACTGTCTATGAATGACATATATTTATTGCATCGGTTTTATTGATTACATGATGTTTATGTGGTCCCATCGGCAAGCAGCTTTGTCAGGAAACTGCCAAAAATGGGAAAAACAGACTTGAATGTGTGCTGCATAAACCATGATGTTTTGTTTGAGTTTGATGCAGTTAATGAATTTGTCTTATTGTATGAGCTTAATTTATGGGAGTGGCCACTTTGATGGATGTTTTAATAAAAGCTTTATGAAGACAAGACAATTTTTTTGTTTGTAGAAGTTATATAATAAAATAATATTGTTGAAGATAATGCAAAATATGATTTGCAGAACAAATTGAATACATTATAGCCCTGTTATCATCTGTGCTAAAATCTTCTCTGATGATTGATTTATGAAGTGTAATCAGAGCTGAATTGACAGATACTTTTGAATAGCTCAACTCAATTCCATTGAACCAAATATTAAGTTAAAATTTTTTATGCAATCTACCCTACTAAGTAAAAACAGGTGAGTTCACAAACTGCCAACCAGGTGCAATAATGGCTTTAGTAATCTTTTGGCAGAATCGGTGGGTTAATTGATTTCAAAGAACTTGACATTTTGTGTTCACTATTTTGGTCACTTCCTAAAATCATTTGTTTTGCACTTGAATTAACTAATCGATTGGACCAGTTAAATTTTCTACAAATTGGTACTAATAAAGACTAAATAACGTTGACTATACATGACTTTTTGGGATGCAGTTGGTTTCACTATATATTTGAACATATTATTTCCAAAGATGGTGGCTTGCCTATTTTATTTAGTAGCTAGTTTTCAGTGTGCGTGTAGCAACTGAGAACTTAGCTGATACAAAGGGGTGATGAAATAAGCTAACTCGACAACCTAATTACCGTAGAGCGGTAGAACTGGTAGCCGGTACTCAAATGTTTACACAACATTTAGAGGAAGTTAATATGACAAGTTTATAATTTTTCTGACTTGAGGCGTTTGAAACATTCATAATAATGTATCTGTAGCTGGATTTAAAAATTTATTTTAGCCAACATAAGCAATTACAAAATAAAATATATGCCAGTAGAGCCGCGTAGGACTGGAATTTTATCGCATTAGCCGATGGGAATACGAGAGATAGAGAGACAGGTTGTATCATGCGTTGCACCATTTTGGGCAAGTCTGGGCTTGTTTATTTGGCGTGAGCGTTTTTACCGCGATAAATCTTTTTAAATTTCAATCTTCAAATATCTTGACAATAAAATTGCTTAACACAACAAACAACATACCAACTGATAAACAAAAAAATACTTCCTTTAGAATCAACTCAAATTTGACGCAACCACATCTTTAAAGCACCTACATGACATCATTACGAGCGTCTTCTGTCATTTAACCTTCTTATAGATGCCACTTTGCAACAGACATATAATGAATGGTTGCTTTTTTGTTCGAAATATTAAATAAAAGGAAACAGGCAACAAATAAGTGTTTAATACATTAGACAATTATTTAACACAAGCATTAAACAATACTGTTTAATGCTTGTTTAGTGTAAAACTTGGTATTTTGGTGTTTCTTCTAAAAATTGTATTTGATCAACAATCACAAAATCTTCCATATTTATACAATAAATAGTTAAATCAAACAAACAAAACAAAAACCTTGCCTTGTTAGAAACAAACGAAGTTCTTTACTTATCTCTTTTGCGGTGGAGCGACAAAACCGCATAATGAGCCTGAATTAGGGCGGCACACTCGATTCACATCAATGTTAGCTTAGCGTAAAGAATCTTCTACTACGCATGGTTGCCTAAAGCCTGGTTCCCGTATACGCCGCAAGCACCGGTGACATCACCGCAGGACTATCAGCGAGCGGTGTAATCTGAATGTACGCGCCGACTACTACCGACTATTGCCGTTAGTTGCCGGTGTGAAACGCAAGAGTTCAGCGCTGTTCAACTTTTGAGAACAGTCGCAGGCAAAATCTTCCAGAAAGGCACTGTACAGGTGAAG
Organism: Watersipora subatra; assembly: GCF_963576615.1. Taxonomy (NCBI): domain Eukaryota; kingdom Metazoa; phylum Bryozoa; class Gymnolaemata; order Cheilostomatida; family Watersiporidae; genus Watersipora; species Watersipora subatra. Next base: position 54,656,967 of record NC_088715.1, on the reverse strand, counting down.
GTCAGAGTTTTTAATACGGCATGGCAAGCAAACCTTTTTTATGCGATTATTAGCGATGCAGCTTTATGTGAACAGAGGCCCCCAAGCCTAGCGTCGCAAGCGTTTTGATGCGCAAGACTACCGCCGGAGTTTCAAATTTGATATGAGAACCAAGCTTGGGACATTGCTACTGTGGAGCAATGTCTTGTCTGGTGGTTCACACCAATCGCAAACCTTCATAAATTTGGATAGCAGAGCGCAGAACCTCACACGCCGTTGCACACCAAACATATAAAATTGGTCTGAACCAGACCTTACTAGCTAATACTCAAACAAAATTGATATAGATTTTGACTAGGAAAAGGAGAGCAGTTAGCTGAAACACATGCTAATAATTTGTTTGACAAAAATTTCTATCATTCGTATGCCCTTGAAAGACTACAGCTAAACAACTACTATACACTAACCTGCTGTTCAGAAAATGAGTGGAACAAGTTTCTAGACTTGTTGGCTTTTACCTCCAGCCAATTGAAGTAGTCAACAAAGCAGTCTGACTCGTGCTGGGTGTGCAGGCTGTGATAATCAATAATCAAACGCCTTGTATTAGCTGATGAGCTTGTTAGTCATGCATGTAATAACTAGTCGATGATGTATTGGATTTCCAAGCTGGGGATTTCCTATATCAAAACTTCCCCTTTTGTTGTGCGCTAGCATTAGTGTTGCTCTGAAGCGATTAGCATTGTTATTGTTAATATATAGCATCTAATTTCCTAGTTATGTTATTACAAGGGAAATTGATCTGTTATTCTGGATGTTATGCCATCTGATAAACCAGGCCAAGGTACATACTTGCTGTACCTTGTCAAAAGTGATGAAGGAGTTACGTTGTAGTCAGAACAATATATGGTTTGGTGAGAGCAGTAGGCAGTTTATAGGTTTTGTATATTTTATAGACAGCTTAAGCCTGGTTTCCATATCGATTGCGAGATTCTGGTAGTAACTTGCGCAGCAAAACGCTTGCAACGCTGGACTCGCCGAAATCTGTTCACTTATAAAGCTACATCGCTAAACATAATCGCGTAATCAAATAAAATGTTTGCTCGCCATGCCGTTTCTGTAATGGTGACCTTCACCTGTACAGTGCATTTCGGGAAGGTTTTGCCTGCGGCCTTTTGCAAAATTTGAACAGCACTAAACTACTACGTTGATGCCGGCAACGACCAGCGGTCCTCGGGGGTACCCGACGTTTAGGTTCCCATTTCACCGCTAGTAGCCTGTGGCGCTGTCGCTGGTGCTTTGCGACGTATATGGGAACCAGGCTTTAGATGCAGATCAGAAGCTTTTGGCTTTACTGCAAAGAAGAATATCTTGTGGAGGCTTCTTTAAAACAACAAGCCTAATCAGACAACTAGTTTCTATCTCCCTATTGCATGTTTGTTTCTCATGCCTATTTTGCATTATTGAACACGCATGTCGGTAATAATTTATTGCGGTTGCCATATCTTTCAGAGGCACTATGACCATTGTTACAGCTGCTACTACAGTTGGTAATGCAGCTAGTGCTATTGCTAGCTGCAGTACCACGGCCATTCTGCTATGACCTTTGTTAGGGCCATTATGACTCACAATGTTATGACTATGTCTATGACTATGTCTATGACTATGTCTATGACTATGTCTATGACTATGTCTATGACTATGTCTATGACTATGTCTATGACTATGTCTATGACTATGTATATGACTATGTCTATGACTATGTCTATGACTATGTCTATGACTATGTCTATGACTATGTCTATGACTATGTCTATGACTATGTCTATGACTATGTCTATGACTATGTCTATGACTATGTCTATGACTATGTCTATGACTATGTCTATGACTATGTCTATGACTATGTCTATGACTATGTCTATGACTATGTCTATGACTATGTCTATGACTATGTCTATGACTATGTCTATGACTATGTCTATGACTATGTCTATGACTATGTCTATGACTATGTCTATGGCTATGTCTATGGCTATGTCTATGACTATGTCTATGACTATGTCTATGACTATGTCTATGACTATGTCTATGGCTATGTCTATGACTATGTCTATGACTATGTCTATGACTATGTCTATGACTATGTTTCTATCACACACATGATGGCATTTGGAGTTATGCACAAGTTGAGTTACCACGCAATTATGATGCCTCACAACGATGCTGGCAGATGGCATTTAATGCTAGCTAGCGCTTTGTTAAAAAGACTAGACTGCATTGTTAAATGTTGACTACACAGGTGAATAATTGTTGACCCCACAGGTCAGCATTCAGGACATTAACGGATTAGTAGCGCATTCAGAAGTGCTAAAATAAAAATGACTGAAATGTGAAACGGTTTAGACTGGATTAGCCTGCATGATATTTTGATGGGCATAACTCGCAAGTGCTGTTTTCACTGTGGGAATATAAAATTCGATCATATTTGTGAATAGCAAATTCTGCCGTTTTCATGATGAGGATATTTTACATATTGGCTCAACATGCGGGTCAGGGAAACCTACTGTATAAGATCAGTGTTGTAGTCTGTATTACTGGTACAAAAGCCTGTGGGTTAACACATCTTTAGTGCTAATCACTTAAAACATATTTTTGAAAGCATTAGTAGGCTACTCAATGCAAGTTGTGATTCTTTGTCAAAGTTACCATCTTGTTCACACTTTGCTGGTTAATCGTAAAGATTCAATTTGGTTGTTGTGTTTTGTAATGAAACAAAAATGGTAAGACCGCTATCAATAAAGTCTGAGTCAAAACTTTATCCAAAAATAATGAGTCATAATAACAGTGGTCGTGTGTTTATGTAATAGCCACCACAATAGTTAGCAACTACAAAGATATGCATGTACTGTTTGTTACTTTGTATTACATAAGTTTTAGGGCAAGAAAAAGCTCTCAAGTATTATAAATTGTCATGCATAGAGGCTGAAGTAGACATACAATAATGAACATTAAACAAATAGTTACACTTTCATATGTAAGATAATTCAACATGTAACTAAAAATACTCAGCAACAGATCTTTGCATTAGTACAACATTTTCTGTGGCTGAAAAAGATTTATTCTCAAGGCTGATCAGCGTACCTACAGCAGTGCAGCATCTTTACAGTGGTACAACATCTCTGTAACAGTATAACATCTCCCTACAAAAGTACGTCATTTTTCTACAGTTGTAAAAAAGTTCTTCAGAGCAGTACATCATCTTTCTACAGTAGTACAACATACGTGTAGAGCAGCACAAAATCTATTTTCATCTTTATCAAGACAGTCAATCAGTCTCAATATAAAGTTATGGGACATGTTAAATGTCATCTTAGATCCTGTTGTTTCCTGTCACTTTTTTGGCATACAGTCAAGTTTACTGTTCATACAATTGTCCAAACATATTAAAAACATGAGATATGAGAAAAATTCTGAGCAAGTTTTTGCCTTGAGATGCGAATCAAAGTTAAAGTATGAGTATCCGAGACGGTTATCAATATGCCGTTAGGTGGAGAAGTATATGAGAGGCCACATTTGAAAACAACATAAGTTGAAGAGCAAGGTTAGAAGAGCCAACCCAAAAAAAGCAAAAGAAGATTGGAGTTTAAGGTAATGCAAGACCTAAACTCATTTTAAGGGGAGAAATAGTTGCTAAGTACCATCAAGTTAAATTAAAAGTTTATGTTACAGAGTGCCATAAAAGTGGAAGGTACCGAACGAGTTTCGTCAAGTTTCTAATAAAATGCCGTTAGCCATGACTATTTGTCTTGTAGGAAAGAGCTTTATAAAGGACAATACATAATAGTGTCAATATTTATTGTAGATAAAATACACTAGATTGGTATTTGTTACCAGCATATTTGTTTGTGAGCGTAGATGGTGAATTAAAACAATTAAAAACCTTTTTTTTAATCTTGTTTGAACTGCTTTTTAGGTGATAGAATAGGACTAATTTGCATTAGGTTGTTTTACACTTCAAAAAATAATTTGAGATACAAAAAACTGACATAGAAGCTTGGTCATGAATTGCGTTAAGCTTGTTTATCCTGGTCTATTTATTCTGGCCTTTTTTATCCTATTGCTAATGTCATCTCCTCAAACACACCTAATAAGACCTTTTATATATAGAAAAACTGATCTCCATAGTCTTCTTTAAATCTTAGTCTTCTAGCTTTCCTTGTTTATGTTTCAGCTTTATGTATGAAAACTAACTAAAGCTTCCCAGCACACGAATTCTCTGATGAATGGCACTGAAACTAGATTGGATGAATCTGTCACATGTGGATTTACGTTAAAAATTGTAAAATAACTATAACATTTAGGTTTCATATTTAAATTATTTAAATATTAAATGTTTGACTACACTACATACTACATATATGGTAAATATTTAAGTGAATATTAAATATTGTATTTTAACTGTCTACAGCAATCTTTTATTTCAACCTCTAACCACAACATTCAAGAGGTAGACAGAAGCAGCTCTTGTCGTAGTACAGATTATCCCACCTATTTAAAGTATTATATTTATAACATGAAATGGATGGTGCTATAGGATACATAAAAATGTTTTTTCACAACTGAAAGAGGTCTATCAACACGCAATAATAGTGAAATATGTTAAGATGTATTAAAATCTAAAATTGAAACATTGAAAGGACCAAATAATACCAATTTTCCTGAAGCAGTGTATAAGTATGCTGAATAAAACAGTATTCATCTTCTCTTGAAACTCAAAGGTAAACAAATTGCTTTTTAAAGAAGTAAATCAAATAAATGTATGCCAACCAAATAAACACATGGTGCTTGATAATGCGTTAATGAAATGCACTATAAAATACTGTTGGTTAATAATAACTGTATGTAGTGCTTTATTAACCAATAGCTTATTAGAAAAATAAATATTTAATAAAAAAAATAAAACTCCTAATCGAATAGTAAATAACATGCAACAAAATATAAATCATTGCAGAAAATTTATTATTACATATGGAAATTTAGGTCAAAACTGAATTTAGTTTAAGCAATATATACTCATAAAATAACCGAACCCGAAATAAAATGTGGTGTATCAGCGATTAAAAATACATTGCAACATTGGTTGATAAAACCGGTGCGAAAATCTTAGCCTTCGTTCCAAACATCAGCCTGTATACACCTCCTTAGGTCATGCTTGAAATCAAATGTTCCGAGCTCCTCAACCTCTGATCTTGGCATATCATAGTGGGCTGGACGATATCTGTATGGCTCAATTTCATTAATGGAACATCTAAACTTGGTATTTCCAAAGGCGACTGCACATTCTGCAAATAGTACAGAGACACACTGTAAATGATCCCTGCAACAAACTTCACGGTAAGAAAAGCTTAAAAGATTCAACCGCGATTTACAAAAAATATATGCAGTAACCAAATGTGTGATGTGTCTGCAAAATGCTGACCTTAATGCTTTGAGATGTTACAAACTCTATTGACACAGTTGATATTTATGGCTGATCTAAATCCACAAATAACATTTTTAGCTTGCTAGTTATTAAATTGATTCCGTCTAATTTCTATCAATCTTTCTGATGCTACATAACTCTATGATAATACTCCATTGCCATTTATTAGTATTGACCTTCTGTTTGTTCAACTTCATACCACTTTCAAAAAATCAACAGTGCCTTGTTATTCCCAAGACTTTTTGAAAAAACTTTTGAAATATTTTCTCAAAAATAGCATTTTGCAAGCTAATAATTAAAAATTGGTGCACGGTAGTCGCAAGGATAAAAAGAAGCCATAAGATTAAAAACTTAGTTTAAGGTCACTGACTAACTTGATTGCAGCTGCAGACAACTTTCTTATGCTTTTCATCAATGCTACTATAAAATTTTTATAAATTGATACCGACGCAAGAAAACAAAAACTCACCCAAAGAAATTTACTAACTTTCAGCACAACATTGAACATTGTCCAAAACAAGATATCTCTAGCAGAACCCACCATTTTAACATTTTGTTTCACGTATAACAGAGAGTAAAATGTGTATCAGTTCAAGTGAGATTTATAAGTTTATGATAGTAAAGAGCCTGCAAGAGTACAACATTATATGTCTGTCAAATTTTATTTCTATGAAACCAAGTATCAGTTGCACAATTTCTTTAGTAATCAATTCAATTACAAACAACACTAACAAGAATTGATAAGCAAAATTTTACTGTATTGCTAGTAACCATTTGCAATGATCAGTGTGGAGATACATTTTGAATAGCTCATGATTCAATTCACACTAAATTTTGGTGAATAGCTCATGATTCAATTCACAAAAAATCACCAGTGTATTGGTTTGATGAATTTTCCAACAATCTAATGAAGCCCGTTAAATTGCCTCAAATATCGCAGATAACTTGGAACCAGCAGAAAGTAACTCTTCAGTTTAACCTGCTTTCATTGATATAGTACAGATGCTATATTTGCTATATGATGGAGTTTTTATCACAAAACGGAGACTCTGAGGTAATTGTAAAGTCAATTAAAATGTTTGCTAAAATAGCTGCTACGCACCTGTTCCAGTTTCATTCATATTAACTATTAATCCAATCGCATCGTGACGCTTGGCAACAGATTGCCAGCCATACTTTGGCTCAACAATAGATAGTTTTACCTAAAAACAAAGGTAATATTAAAAGTAAAGTATAAATACATTATAAATACAAATAGTGCATCGTAAAAAGTTTATTCTGCGGTCAAAAGCATGTATAAACAAAGCAGAATTGATAAGATTGTGTTAGCACTCTCATATTGCCTAAACTGACAGTCATTAGAAAGTGATTGTGTCTGAAGATATTTTATATCCAACAACTTTTTAGTTTTTAGCTAAAAAGAAATTTAACAAATAAAATGTTTTTATCAAATACTAGTATTTTAAAACATAGAAATGGTGCAACTTGATAGAGCCTGTAGTGAAAACAAGTTATGACATCATGACTTATATTGTACTAGATAATAACTGTATAGTTCTTTCAAACAAACAACGTCACTTTGTTTTGAAAATAATCCAAGGTGGGTTTTACAGAACTTATTCAATATGCAGTTTATGTCATCATCAATAAGGCTGCATTTTCTAAGAAAGAAAAGTTGATTTATACAGCGTTAGATACTTCTATTTAATAGCTCTAAAATCATAGTTATACTACTGTGGAATGATAGACAGTTACTCTATACAAACACTTAGTATGTTAAGAGTTTTCTGCCCTTACCAAAATAGTTTTAGATAAAGCTAAACAATCAACAATATAGTTAAGAATTTCTCCCTACTGTCTAATAAAAAATAGTATAAAAGTTAAATTTAATTCTGAGGAATTCCATTTTATATTAATAAAAAGCAGGCTTCTCACAGTTATCAAATTCTGATAGTTTAACAGTTAGATTAGCTTTTTAAACTTAATGGCTACTTGTTTCATATAACTTATGAAAAACACTCATTTGTTTTTATTGCGTTGAGCAATTTTAAAATGACGTTTTGAATGAATATATTTTGAAATATACTATATATATTTTAAAATAAGCTGTCAAAATGGTTATTAGAATGAGTGTAATTTACTGTAAAAGTAATTTTCAATTTGTTTTATAATTAATAAGTTAAAAATCTACTGTTATTTTCTTTTTTGACACTATCATTACTAATACCTGGATAGCAGAGTTGTGGTTGTTTGTTGTAAAGTCACAACAATTCAGCACATCGGTTCAAAACATATTTTGTTTTTATTAAAATACAGCCATACTCAAACTCCAACCAATGATCAGGAATAGGTTATAATATGATTAAACCACACGCTTTTTGTCACGGGAACAGCAACAAATTGGCATTTTGTGCAATTATCAAATCGGTAATCTATCAAATTGACATAAATAAAGTGAAGCAACAATATAGATCAACAAAAAATTTTTTGACAATTATTTAAACAAGAAGGAATAACTTACCAAGACAAATTAGCATTTTGATGAAAAAATTAAATTAGTAAATTTCAATATCCCTATAGTAATCATGAGGCAACCACTTTTTCTCATACGAAACCAAATGTTTGGCAGCCAATCAAAACAAACAGAGTGATGGTTTTCAAGAAAGGTTGTAAAAGTGATCTTAATCATTTAGGTATAATTGAAATATGAAAATTTGAGCATTTATTTGCATAATGTATGAGTTGAATACAAAGGTAACATACTTGAACTTCATCTTCTAAGTTAGCTAGCCGTTCTCTTTCAATATCTGTTGGTAGTCCAATCCAACCTTCGCACTCAGGGAAATCTACTGTTATCTCTTCCTGACCTTCAACTCCTGCGATTTTTTTAATGGTTCCAACAGAGCTGCCATTTACTTCACCCCAACCTCGAGATGGTTCTGGAATAATCTTTCGCACCCAAACACGATCTCCAACCTGAAAAGAGATGTTTTAAATAAATTAGATGTTTTTAACATCCATAAACCTTTGTATTGAAGTGAGCATTTGAAAAAGTTTTTAAAAAAAGTTATTCTGTTTCATATCTTTATCGTTAATATCGTTATATCAGATCATATCGTTATAATAATTTTTTGGTTAGTGAATGGTACAAATGAGGCATCATTCGGTAATTTTATTAGGTAACCACCATATTTAAGTCGGCAGCAAAAGTACCAAAGAAAAATCAGCTATCAACACCTTCGCCTATAATCAGCATTTTAAATCCAGTCAATCATGGTAAAAATATTGGTTAAGCAAAAGCATGTTCTGCATTTTAAATGCTATAAAAATGCTGCTCAAACCGAAAATTTCTTTTTCTAGCAAAAATTGTAACTGGTTACAATTCAGACAAGGACACTATTGTCTTTTGCATTCACAAAAGAAAATAATGTCTTTTGTGAATGCACTACTTTAGCAACAATCTTCTAGCTTAGAATCAACGTTAGGTAGTGGCCATATTAAAGTTTGCAGCAAAAGTAATAAAAGAAAATTTAGCACGATTATGTTTAGACTTAATATTTTAGGAATTGGATTGAATTGCTTTGGTGTTTTGATTTTGGTATCAGCAAGGGAAATATTGTTTTGATTTTTAGCGAATAAAGCATTTTGACTTATAAACTAATAACACAAACCAATTCAGGAGGAAGCAACTGTTTTGTATGATTTAGAAAAATAAGATATTCACCAGTACTCCCACGACATAAAATAACAACTGCCATAACACGTGATCATTTAAATCTCGAGGTTTACTTCAGCCATATATAAAACTTCCTTCAACACCTATTTTGTTGACGCCGCAGAGCTTACACATTTTTAAACATAAAAAAATTACCTCAAACTCGCATCCCGGAACAAGTTCAATGTCCTTATATGGTCCAATCCAAGGCTCTTTCTGATCAGGGAAGTCTACCACAGCTTTGGGATAGATGTCTTTGAGAATTCCACTATGGCTGCAATTAGTTGCATAGTTGCTTATGTAGTTACCAATCTTTGAGATTGGTAGCAAGTGTTACCACTAGATGAATACGTTTGGTTTAATTATTTCAAACATTCATATACATAATAAAATAGAAATTATATGGTCGTCTCTACGAAAGAGAGAAGTCAATCATAATAGCCTGCTTTTGGAAAAAATTACCCAATTATCTCTCATGAGGTTGAAAAGCAAAGCAATATGGTAAATTATTTGGGAACAAACTCACTAACGTTGTTTTACTAGTTTAGGTGGCTAACTATTGATATATCATAAGTTTGAAAAGCTAATCAGTTGTGTCTCGCGGAAGTATAAAACTGACCAATCAGCTGAGCCAAAACTGAGATCTAGAAATGTAAACTAGCCACAGTTGAAGTAGTTTCAGAATTTACCCGCTTACTTTATTAGCTGACAACTCACAACTGTAATTTAGCAATGTGGGCAAGCAAGGACTCCTCGCCAACCATCAATTTATTGCTAGTTGCTGACAGTTCCAAACTAGGACATTGCTTATTAGACAGAGGTACCAGTTAGACCGTATTCAAGGTATTTCCACGCTTATTTTCATATACATATAAGTTGAAAGCAAAATAGTTAGCGTTGACTTTATTCTAGCAGCTGCTGCAAAAAATTTCGAAGGAAAACTGATGACCAATAACTCGCTTCTGAGAACTACTATCTGATAATGAACCAGTAATTCTTTAAATGTTATGTCTATTACCTTTAGTATCTAAACCAATCATGAAGGCTAAAAAAAACAAAGAAAATTGTTTCTGTTACCTGACTTGTTCAGTATTAGTTTGTTCGCTGTGAGGTTCTATGGTTATAGCTAATCTTTTGAACCTGACTTTGTCTCCTTTGAAAGGAATTGGTCGTCGAGCCAGAATTCTACTTCGGTTGCTTATGGCTACCCAATGAGGACTTTCATCACCCTCAAAGATTACCTTATGATAAAACAAAGTCAGTGTATGAGTGATTCCTTGAAGTTTGAACATGGTGTTTGCTTATTTTAGTGCAATCAAAGGCTGTGTGTGTTTACAGCATCAGCACACAAAATGGCTCTGTTATCATGGTTAAACACATTTGAGTCTAGTGAAAAGGGAACCTCAATGACTGAAGACATGCCCAGCACCAGACAAAAACATTAAAGTTAAATGTCATTCCTGTCACTAATAGAAGCATTTTTTTGGAATTGAACCCTCAGATTTGAACTTTGAACCTTGACTGTTTGAAAGTTAAGCATTCTAGACCACAAGGCCATGGCTGCTCTCAAACACAATAAAACCGAATAAAAGCTCCAAATAATTATGAGAAATTATTAAAAAAAAAACAAAAATATAAAATAGTTAAGAAAAGGCGAACCAGCTGATTTACCCAGTGTATTGGTGGTTAGCATGATGTAACAAACTTGAGAGAGTCAAATGACTAAAGTATAATCTGTTAAGTTTGATATAAGTATCAAGTTTTCAAGGTTTTGTTTTAAACTCAGCTATGAAAGTGCCAAAGGGATTAGCTGTAATAACACTGTTTCTCCTACTCGCTAATCGAGCTGTTATTTAAAAAAAACTTAAACTAAAAAATTTAAAAGTACAATCTACTTAAAAACCATAGAAATATTCACTAGTATGGACAAAGGAGTACATTGACGCTAGCTGCAGTGCTAATTAATAGGCATGCGCCTTTAGAATCTGTTTTTGGTGTTTGATTGCTGTTTTTACAACCTTAATCTATGCCATTGACAGCAAATATTAACAATAAGAAATAATTATGGTTTCAATGCAAAGCTAGTATTTTATTTATAGAACAGCATTCTTATTACTCTAGAGTCCATTTTTTAAATTTTAGCCAAAGTCTATCTCAAAATTTAAAGAGTTTTAGCAATGACTCCAACTATTAATACACAGATATTTGCATTTTCAGAGTGTTTTTGCTCACTTTTTGTTAAAAAAACCCATTGTTTTTGTTTTTTCATATTGTTTATTCATTCATTGGTACAATTATTCAAGCGATGATCCATCATGATGCAAGTCATTAGTTTGAATTTGTTGTGACTCAAACATTCGGCCTCACCTCTAACAGTGGGCTCAAACAGGTAGACAAACCTGGCTTTTTATAGTAAATATTTTGTCTATCAGCTAGATATTTTTATAAATACAGCAGTATTACTTTTTCAAAATTTATTGAAAAGTTATAGCCTTAAAACTTTTTTGCAAATGGTTCAGCTAAATCTGTAGTAACTTTATACAAGCATATAGTGTAAAGCCAGTACTAACTTACTCGAGTTTCTCCCTTATGTTTATTTCTGCCAAGTCTCAGGTGCAATCCAACGGTGCCAATTGTAGTTTCTCCTTCCATATACTTTCTCATAAAGTCTTTGGTAAAATTCAATGGTCGCAACCTTGTGCACTCTCCTTCCTTCCATTCGTAGAAACTGTCTACTCCTAAACAGGGCAGACATTTAATAGAAATAATATTTGTTTAAAATCTTCAACTATGCAGCTAAACATTATAAAACCGTTTGGCTTTTTAGAGGCTAACGATCTTTCATGTACAATTTCCTGCTGACTAAACATTAGCGAGAGCTGTTAGAAGTTGAAAGCGCAAAAAGCACCGATTTGTTTTTAGTTTTCCAATTACAAAATAAATCTTCAAAATCAGTAAATAATAATAATGTAGCATACGAATGTCTTTCAGCAAATAACACCATGTTTAAAAACAGCTACCAGCCAAGATGCGAAACATCACTTTTAGATCAAATTTTAGCTTTGTTTTAAATCTGCATTTGGTTCACCAGTTTCTCCTAAACCTTTATGTCAATGTTACCTATGATCTTTAGCATATTTTATCATAAAAAACTGTTCTTACATAAACTTTGGAATGCTTTCTTTTCATGCTCACTAAAGAATGTATCATGATACATTTAATAAATAATAAATGATAAAAATATTTAATTAAAGTTTAATATGTAGTCTTTCAAAATATTTTTCAATAAAATTATACACATTAAGATTAATAATATTATTTTAACTTATGTAAAATCAGTTATCCTTCACAAATCCTTAAATATGTGTGTGTGTAAGGAGAACAACACACACACACACTCACATGCACACGCACACGCAAGCACACATGCACACAATTGCATACATACATGCACACACTCACCCAAAAACCTGCATACTCACATGAACAAACGCACGTGCATGCGCACACAATGACAGTAATGGATTTATTAAAATATATTATAAATTTTTTACAAATCGTAAAAAGTGATAAATAATATAATTATTTATTCAAGACTTAACTCCTTCACTACTCGACTAAATTCACTAGTCTCACCAAATTAATTCAAATGGATTTTCAAAAATTTGATATACCGCTAGTATTTACGCAACATCTCGAGAATCAATGCAGATATAATTTTTTCACTGTAAAATGCATATTATTTGAAACAAATCTTTTCACAAACAAATTTTTTCTGTCCAATCAACTCTTGCAAAATATCTGATGCTTCTTTTGCATTGAACAAACGCAAATAATTTCTTTTTGCCATGGTGATAGCGATCTGGTTTTCATGTTTTGAAAAACAGGCAAAAATGGAATTTTTATGCAAAAGTTTTTTTGATTGGTTGCACAGAGTTGGCAACAAGGTTGTTTTGTTGGAGACAAATTTTGATTGGTCTAGCTATTGCGTAGGCTTTGTAACTAAAACAAAAGCAAAACCTTATTGATTAGCCGATTTATTAGCTTATGGTCTGTACTTTTATTACCGTGATTGCCGATACATCGGCTCACGGTAGCAAAAGAGTTAAAAGCCATTCTTTGTTACTAGCTAAATGCAACCTAGTTAAAAACGGATGCATTTTCTACAAGAAAGATAAATTTCTTACCAAACCGCATTCTCCGTACAGCATAGTTGGTAGACCTCAGTTTGTATAGATTTGCTTCAGCTTGCCTCAGGGTAACAGGAGAGATATTTTTCTTTGTAAGAGCGTTCAAAGATTGGGAAACCAACTCGGACGCAGCTGTAAGGCTATGTCGAAGACGTTCGAGTTCTTTACCATAAGCAGTGAATTCTTTCAGCAGATCTTGAGCTTCAAGTGGCTCTTTCTGAAGCTGATTAGTAAGGGGAGAGCAGGGTTAATGACAGTCATTATGGTAGATGTTAGCGCATACAAATTAAAAAAATTTAGAACTAGTTTGAAAACACTATCTCTTGCAATATATGATTATGTGTTTTCGTAAAAGAATTTATTTTTGCGTATCTTAGCATCATTAACAAAATTAGGTTAACTCATTAGCTTTTAAAGCTAACTTTTTTGTAACACATTTATTTTTCCGTCATAGACTTTTGTATGGAGTTTTTCCAAAAAGCTTCAAACCTTGTGTTATTTCATAATTAGCTAAAGTTATAGGAGGTATTTTTGACAACTACTTAATATTTTTTGTTGAAATACGTAACAGAAAAACACCTATTGTAAAGAACTTTTTGATTATTGCAAAGCCAAACTAGTCATTGCCTTAAAATATTCATTTGCAAAAAATAATTTCGTAAAAAAAATTATTTTACGTATCTTATCATCAATAACAAAGTTAGGTTAACTCATTAGCTTTTAAAGCTAACTTATTTGTAACACATTTATTTTTCCGTCATAGAACTTTGTATGGGGTTTTTCCAAAAAGCTTCAAACCTTGTGTTATCTCATAATTAGCTAAAGTTATGGGAGGTATTTTTGACAACAACTTAATATTTTTTGTTGAAATACGTAACAGAAAAACACCTATTGTAAAGAACTTTTTGATTATTGCAAAGCCAAACTAGTCATTGCCTTAAAATATCCATTTGCAAAAAATAATTTCGTAAAAAAAATTATTTTACGTATCTTATCATCAATAACAAAGTTAGGTTAACTCATTAGCTTTTAAAGCTAACTTATTTGTAACCCATTTATTTTTCCGTCATAGACTTTTGTATGGAATTTTTCGAAAAAAGCTTCAAACCTTGTGTTATCTCACAACTAGCTAAAGTTATTGGAGGTGTTTTTGACCACAAATTAAAATTTTTTGATGAAATACTTAACAGAAAAACCCCTATTGTAAACAACTTTTGAATATGCAAAGCCAAACTTGTCATTGCCTTAAATTATTCATTTGCAAAAATATTCATAGAAAACATCTAATCGTTTGGTTGTGTTATATGTAATTGTTATTTGACTTTACAACTTGAGCTAATAATGGACTCTGACATTATTATGCGCATACACGTCCGCCATGTGTCATGATTCGAGTCTTTAAAAATGACAATTTAATGATTTGAAACACAGAAGGAGAGAAGAGTGTCAAACAAATGTGAGTGAAGTATTAAAAGCAGCAAGAAGAAGTAAGTATAAACAATGACTTTTACAAGACTTTTACAACAAAAGTTCAGAACAACATAATCATTATTGAATCAATAACAATAAAAATAACAAAAAAATAGAAAGAAAAAAAAGTTAGTTTTAAATTTACCAAAACATAGTTTTTCTGAATTATGCTTTACTGGTGATGATGCATAAACGAGTGACCAGCAGGAAAGTCTAAAGTGGTTCAGAAAAACGAATAAGCATGATGAACTAACTTGAATTTACTACCACATGGGTACTTTAAAACCCAACTTAAATAATCACAGCTGTCATTGGGAGAGATCACATATTAAAATTGTTAGCTCAAAGTAATTGTTAAGGTTGAAATTGTACTCTAGTAGGCAATGATTCATGATTGCTCAAGTAATCTAATACAACTATAAATTTTGTAACTTAGCCATTCAAATGCCATTTTTTGATTTTTTTGGAAATCTTGGTTAAAAAAAGTTCATTTGCTATGGTAAACGTAGTATCTGTCTGTCAGTTTTGCCAAAGCTAGGGTTCGAGATTGCAAAATACTTTAGATTAGATTACAGCTAACCATTTTATTAGTCACTGAACTCTGTCCTTTGCCCTCATTTACTCCAATATTTTTTAATATTTACTTGTTTGTTTTACAAAAGATAGCTGCAATTGCTTACCTTCTTTGTACACCTTTCCTTAGTGGCTTCCATCACATCTTTTATTCTCCTTTTCAGCTTATCTGCTTTGCTGGGTAAGCCATCCTTGACATTTTTAGCTCTGCTGATCTGCAGTCACACAAAAAATGCATCAAAAACATACCTGTTTTTTACTTAAAAGCTTTTGTTAATGTAGGCAGTTTCAACTACTAACTCATGCAATAATTTACAATAGGTAAATAACAATGAAAGAAAAGTTCTATGTGTAAAATAGTTTTTCCCCGTAGCCGATAATTCATTAAATTTCAATAAGAACTTAAATCTTTTCTTCTAGCAAGTGTATTATACAAACATTAATGTTTGACCAAGCCAAACACTTTGATTTGTGTCTTGCGCCATTTAAATGTGAAAGGCAACCTCTGTAAATATGGTTTAATTTCTCATTTTTAAGCAGAGTTATTTTTCACTGCTGTTCATAGCTATTTTTTGTTTAAGCTGCAAAAAAAAATCCTTACAGATAATTTTGGTCATTGGTAGTTTATCATAAAGCACGAACTAGTTCTGTAACCAATAAAGAGTTTTAGCACCAATAGTCGGTCTAATGTTTTTGGAATATTAGCTAGGAAATAATAAGTCTAAAGCTGACCAAATCAACAATGTGATATTTTCCAAATAACAACTAAATATCTGTTATACTACTGAGATAATATTTTGGTAATTTCAAATTAACTTCTGAGCAAATACGGCAAACAAGTTTTCACTTTAAAACATTCTTCTGCTTTGGAATAAAAAAAGCTGTTCAAACTTGTCATTTTAATACATAATAAATTGGTTAATAAGCTCATAAGCACTACCATAAATTGAAAACTTCCACAGAATCTATACTGCATTTTTTTATTATTATTTAAGCAGGTTAGGTGGGTTATTTTCTATATTTAACTCTCAACATGTAACAATGTTTCTTATGCAATTTTGAGATTGATAAAAGAAACTGCGTGCCATAAAAATTAAACCAAATAACATCTGAAAATTGTTTAATATTTGTGTATAAATGACAAATACTTTAGGGTGCCACGACATGTGCTTTACCATAATTGATTTTGAAAAAAGTAAAAATACACCAAAAATCTGTCTTGACGCGTTTAGATGGCCAACATGCAGTAGCTAGACAGTAGTAAATACAATAGAGCATAAGGTGCGTATCATGAATAATAATTGATATCTACCATAGTTACTAACTTTTTCCTTACTTGAGCTGACCATATCATAGTAAGGGACTCCCCAAGCAAACCAATCTGGCGCAAGCCCATGTGGTTTCATATTTTGACCAATTCCCTTTTTAAAATCTTTCTATTTATATGTAAATTTGTATTATTACAACTTATCATGGACTTGAATTACGATAGGATTGTTCCTAATATTTTGAGGCTGATATCTGTGTTTAGCACGCGTGTGCAAGCTTACACATGGCTAATATTTTCTCTTTGTTAGCGCGACAAGTGTATTTTAAATGGCTATCCGTATGAGTTTTGCTCTGCTAAAAAATTGTTTGGATGTTAATATTGACTTTTTCAGCAGGGCAGAAAAAATTGAGATCTAAAAACACTGTGAAAATTATTGAACAGTCAAAAAAAGATGAAATGCTTTCAAATAAAATGCAACAATCATAACGCAATTGGCCGAGCAAACGATGCGAATGTTTTTGTCATAAAAATATTAATTTTTGCTCTTGTGTGTATTATAAATATACTTTGTTTATGTCACTCGCTCTTGACTATAAACATTTGATAGATTATTATTATATAATTTGCAGATTTATAGCATACTATATCGTAACATCATTGCAGTTACCTAAACTCGGCGTTCAATGGATCGACACTCATAACTCCTATTCTACAGCGCATAAAAAGCCTGTTTTGACTGCAAACTGTAGCAAATCTATCAGAGAGTTCAATGATCTTTTATACACTGCTGTTAAATAAACTGTATTTATGAAATAAAAAATGTTAAAAATAGAAAATGATAGCTACAACAAATTACATGTTTTTGTTGATTAATTGCAATCAATCAGTTTTGATTTGTAGAAGGATTTTTCACCTTCCTAATGCATATATGTATATTTAGGGATCTATGAAAAATCGGGAAAACTATAGCCTCTTTTTTTTCCCAGGTCCAAAGGTTCAGACTGCTCTACTAATTGGTTTCGTATGCTGGGAATCCCGAAAAGTACGCATTCGGTAGCAAAAAGGTTAAAAACACCTCACACCTAATTTTTTGAACAATTTATTTCAACTAAACATTTTAGTTGCTTGCCATTAAGATGCTGCTGCCATCATGACCCAACTACCAAATAGAATAACTAAATAACCTTACCAGAAAGTTTGCTTCTTTACTTAGCTTTGCACAGTTGTCATTGAGTCTCTGCAGGTGGCTCCTCATCTCTAAAATCAACAGACTACCGAATAAACAGAACACCGTAAATTCTGTAAATTATGTTAATTTAAAGAATTTTAATTGTATAAACTCGATAAAGTAATAGTTAGTTTTATAGCCTTATGTTTGAATAATTTCAGGTTTTTAATTTTTAGTATCTATTTATGAGACTGTACATCTGTACTGTACAGTTGAGTACACATTTGGTGCCTCCTTCACAACGCTTAATAAAACAATTTGTAATAACAAGTCATTTGGCTTATATTCTTTAGAGCAGTTAAACGAAAAAATTTGGCTCTCAATTTTGGTAACGTTTAAGCTAATTTAACCAAATAGCAAAAACCAAACAAGCAAAATTAATTTAGATAGATCTAATTTGCCTTCTAATAATAAAGAGTGTTTTGTAGTTGTCATCAGTTCATCAGTGCAGTCAAAACCATTGAGCTAACAACACATTCATTTTTGTATTTGCAGCAAGATTTATTTCTACGACCAGCTTTGGAACATCTTGAACAACGGTTAGCAAATTCTTCAGACGAAAACAAAATAGGAGGTATTGATGTGTTGCCATTAGTACTTTCTATTTATATCTAGCAATGAGAATGACCAGCTAAATATAAATAATGAGACTAACTTGTGTTTGCCTTCTAGTTGCACACTAGCATGCCAATCGCCTACAAGCTGCTTCATAAGGAAATCACTATTAACTACAATGTTGACTGCATTGTATGGATCTTTGTAAAATTTGTGAATTTTGATTACATGTTGCCAAAATAGCAAAACTAATCAAAATTAATAAGATTCTCATGATACAGGTTACCTTTTTTCGCAATCTCCGAGGGATCACTTTGAACAACTGATGGAGCTGTTGCTTGACTTGCAGCCCGCTTCTTCTGAACTTTCTGCTGGCATGGTAGTTCTGAAACAATCTGACAGATTTATCTTTCTAGTTTTGGCCAGAGGGAAAGATACATGTACAATTAAAAATTTCCATAATAAAATAAAAAAGACAAGCAAAACCTTTGATGTAACAGAATATCATATGTATTTAATTTCTGCCTTCTACACAATCTAGACAAACATGTAACATTAGCGGAGTAACAAAAAGAGTTAGGACACTAAAATCTTTTGACTTTCATCAATGAATTTTTGAACATAACTTACTTTTTTATTTTTCTGTTTGGGCAATTATTGCAAATTCTCATAGGAAAGTCAAAAATTTGACACCAAAATTCCAGCTTATAAAAAGTATTCGTGACTTATACGATAGTGAAGTTTTTACAACTGGAATTCTAGAAGAATGACATTCAGAAAAGTTAGTCCAATCAAAATTACATAGTATGACATATAGGGATTTATTTATAAAATAGTAAAATACTCGTAATTCTACTCAACATGTGATGGAGCAAGTACAAAATTCCAATCTTCAACAATTCAAACCGTCATCACTAAAATTCTTTTCTATAGTAAATTGGTTTTTTAAATTTAATCTTTTTTACATAACATCTGCTTAGAAGCTCGCACTTAAGTAATATATTTTACACACAAACTATCTTCCATTGATTCTTTCTCTTGACTATGAATCGCGATTTCTCACAGAAATATGTCTTGTGGCCTGGATTTTCTGTAATGTGTATTATCAGAGGTGGCAGTTGTGTTCTATTGGCGAGGCGAGCCAATACAATGGTGAAATGTTGTTTTTGTGCTCTATGGTCTTAACTAAAACTTTCTTCTCTTGTACTTTCGTTAATTGTTGTATTGCCGATAGCACCAAAAGCATAAGGGTTTTCGCAAATAGTGTTCTTGAATACCATTTTCTCAGCTACACATCACCTGCCTTTAATGTTGACTGGGCTATTTTGATCAAGCCATTTGAGACAGAGAAAGGGGATTAACTTAGACAGCAGGTACAGTGTACATGTCAAAACCTAAATCTTAAAACCAAACTTTAAACCTCCACTCATACGGCATGTCAACTTGTACACACAAATTTACGGAACTAAAAGCAAGATTTTCCTCTGATCATTTGGAGATGGATAATACATGTATAAAGTTTTTAGAAAGTTTGGGTGATCATTTAAAAAATCTCACAAGCCAAAAAAATATGTTTTAGTTTTACAAACCAAAGTTGATTGACTGATAAAACGTGACATGTATTTTAGTTTAGAATGCTAGCTTTTTTCTTACTAGGCTTTAGTAATAAAATTGAAAAGGAACAAACAGTGCAAACCAGGTGTTTCAGGTAAGCCTAGCTGGTTTGTTGCGCATTGTGCTGAACTTGCCAAAGATTGATAAATTTATTTCTTTTATTATTTCAAAAACCTATGTCAGAAGAATCTAGGTATATTTCTGTTTGCGAAGCTTTTATTTGAAGTTTACACATGAGTTTCTGTATAAGTTTTCAGAATAAAAATATTATCATATAAACAACTTTTACTTCATTAATAAGATTATTATTATTAGACATTGCACCAAAAGTATTGCACAGCAAAAAAAACCCAAAAGAAATAAAATAAAAATACCTGGAACGTCATTTCTCCATGTTAATGCCAGAGGTTCAGGAGTGCTTGTTAGTGGCATAAGTTCAGGATATCCAGACAAACCAAGAAGTGTAGTTTGAGCAAGCCGGTCCAACGCAGTCAGTCTCTATGGTTAAACATTAAATCATGATGGTGATAAGTTACGCGCAATAGTTATATTCAAAGTGAACCATATACAGATCTATCATTTTCATTTATTATATTTTAAAATTACATTCCTATTAATTAATACAAAATGATCTATTTATTCCCATGTTATCAAACATCTACGTGTATCTATTTTCTTATTCAATTATTTATACAATTTATTTGTAATAAACTAATGCTAACGTTCTATAATAGTTACATGTAAATGACCTACAACAGCCCTTTGATGTCTGCGTAATCTTTCACAAAAACAAGTGTGTTCAGACATGTTGCAGATGACGTAAACAGAAAAATTTGCTACTGGAAACTAATTTGTTGTGGTTTGTCAAAAATGATTTTTACAAATCAAGATTTGAGAAATATCTGTAGTTGTGGCATTTATAAAATATGAAAAAATAACATAAAATAACAAAAAATTCACAAGTGAAAAATAGATTGTTCTTCAAAATACTTTTGTTTATTTTCAAAATAATTAATTAAAAAACTGATTAAGCTAAATCGTTAATAATTTATAAAAAATTGCCAAAGACTTTCTTTTCTTATAGAGAATAAATAATATAAATAATGTTGATTCATATTCAAATACAAAATAAAAACTTTTTGTACATATGAAATAAACCTTGTTTATGATAAAATACTGCATGTTATTTTCTTTTACTCTAATAATATATTAAAAAGTAAAGCAAATACATCATTTTGTTCTTTTAAAGTATTTGTAGATGTAATTATTTCAGTTAACCTATTATAAAAATGGGTTGTTTCTACAAAGCTTAGTTATCATTTTTTTACCTAATGCTGAGTGAATTGATTTTTAATAATAGTATCCGATATAAAAACAAATTATTAAAGAATACGATAAAGATATATAATTTTTATTAAAAGTAAATTTCATTTTAAAATATTGTTTAAAATAATGCTATGATACCTTCACAGGTGCTGTTTGCTCCAGTAGATCACTGTACAGCCCTTTCCACTGGTTAGCCTCGGGGAAATCTACGTAGACTATGGGGCTGTTTCTAGAGGTTGCATCAGAGAAATCAAACTTTGTCAAGGTGCCTGGGCTAAAAATTAACTTTTAGAAGATACTACTTTGTGACACAAAATGACCGAGGGTTTAAATAACAAAGGGAGTAAATTTTAGCTCCCATCTAACATAATTTTACCAAATATATTGTCAAAGTGCACTAATAAAAACGAACAAAAAATTGAAAAATTGTGTGATGGTATGCATTTATTTTGATGTTATTCAAATAACATTTCTTAAAAATTTTACAATGCTGTTGAAATAAAAAAATAAAAAACTATTCACTTGTGACAAAATAGTGCTAAGAAAAAATGATTTAAGGTAGAAAACAACATTACATTTACTCCATACCATCGGTAATCTTTTCAAGCATTTGAATCAAAAATATTTCTTTTATCAATGATTTAAATAGCTTTTAAATCATTTCTTTATTCAGTTCAAAGGACTAAGGTTAGTTTAATACCACCAAATCCCACTTTACCATGCACAAAATGTTAAAAGCAGTCATTCCTAACAAAATCTCTTTGATAAACTATTTGATTTTAAAAAGTTTGCAATGCTGAAGAGAGCAATACTGCAAATAATTTAAAAATATCATAATAGCTTTCATTTTGGTTCTATATACATAAGTTTATTTCAGTAATAGTAGAAATTTTTAATATCAATTTGTATCAAACCATCATTTAGAAACAACTTCTCTATTAAAAAATTAATATAGAGTTTAACAAGCAACAAAAGTCTGAGCCTTGGTGATGAGCTTACAATAATTTTTCAGTAGATTTTGTTTGGAACTATCCGTGTTTTTCTATCATTCGCAATTGTTTTAATGTTTGAGGTGAACTGACTGTCATGATGTTTCACGAGTAACATTGAAAAACCTTGATTGCTGTTGAAAGGCTCAGATTAAGCAAAAGTGTGATTATGACACCAGTAGCTGCAGAGACTGAGAGAATAGTAAAGCATAACACTGCAACTTAAGTGCAATACCCGATATCAAGGAGAGCAATGATAGGAACTACATTTTTCTTCTGAGTGTTTCAACTACAATCAATTTTTTTTCAATTTTACTATTGAAACATCTTAGCCACTAGATTACTTAAAGCATCAAAAACAAATGCAAATAATTCAAAAATTCTGAAAACTTTCTGAAAATATTTACTCAATATTTTTGTAAGTCATCTTTAATTAAAAGTGGCTCTAACAATATATTTACA
Source organism: Watersipora subatra (assembly GCF_963576615.1). Taxonomy (NCBI): domain Eukaryota; kingdom Metazoa; phylum Bryozoa; class Gymnolaemata; order Cheilostomatida; family Watersiporidae; genus Watersipora; species Watersipora subatra. Next base: position 54,634,114 of record NC_088715.1, on the reverse strand, counting down.
ACATCACCACAAAATTGAGGTTAGCTGCTCACATGTTGAGTTGTGCGCATTTAATAAGATTTATTTTACTTTGGAACAATTTAAACAGCCGGTAGTTACTAGTTCATAAAAGCTTTTGATTACAAGGCAACAAAACAAGACAAACAAAGAAATTACCAATTCTTCTTGCGGACACTCTGCCAGCCAAAGTGTGGCTGCTCGGCAAATATCTTAACCTCATCTCCAATGTATGGAAGCTTTGATTTTTTCAAAGACTTCTCAAGCATGTCCATGCGCCCTTTCCACATCAAATCCTCTGGAAATGCTACCGTAGCCTAAAACATGGGATATTTGTGATTTTCTGTAGAAAAGCACTGAGTAAATTAAATTATTTTTATTATAATACATAAATATCAATATATAACAAGACAATAGTTAGGAAAATTTCAGAAACTGTGAGAATGCTTAAGATTTGCCAGACTAACCACTATTTTTCTCACAAAAATTTGTAATAAATAATATTTGATAGCAAATATACATACGTTGAATTTTATATTGCATTTTTTTTATTAAAAATTTTATAAAGTTATGAAATATAATAATTTTGTTCTTACTTTGAAAAATTTATTTTCCTTGAGCTTTAAAAAATCTAAATAAAATAGCTGAAAGTATTGAATTAAACAAATAATGCTTATCCAGGTTACTCACTTTACCGTTTAAAATTATTTCAGTCACTCAATTTAAGTGCTTTCAATGTAAGTCATCAGAGTATCTTACCAACAGAAACTTTCAAAAGGTAAAACTTTATTATATCAGATTTTCAGCTTACCAGCTTCTAGTCCTTAATTTAATAATACAGTGGAAAATTACCTGCGGATTTTTTTTGTTTTGTAAGCAAATTACTTCCAAAAATATTTCCATTTTTTACATTCATGCTGTTCATGCCTCAAAAATGATTTGTTTGATTATTATTATTATATTATTGTTATTAGTATCATTAAAAGTGAATCAGTAAAAAAGTTTTTTTTGCAAAAAATAGTACTGATAATAACAAGAATAAATCAGTATCTATGAATTTTGCGGTGTAGTTTTTGTGGGTGTCATCGTTTCTTGACAAATATAGCAGAGAAAATTGATAGTCAGAATCATCAAAACAATTCTCTAATTCAAAGTCGCTAAAATCTAAAACCGATCAATTGTATTAATTGTGGTCTAAAAGTTCATTTAAAGCTTGTTCTGAAGGCAATAAATTGTTTAAATAAATTATTTGAATGCTTCTTTAAAAACCAAATACAACATGCTAGCATCAATAGTGACCATCATTGCGACGTATCGAAGTCTGGTTTTTAACTTCAACATTTTTTGGTTTTTCTATCAGAACTTTGAAAACTATATGATCGAAATAAGTTATAATTCTTCTAGTCTAATCAAGTTACCAAGTTACCACATTACAAAGTTACCAAGTTTTACTTAATGTAGTTCTTTGTTTAACATGGTCTGATAATTTTTTTACTTCCATCCTTAATGGTTTTCAAAAAGGTTGACCTTTACAATATAAATGTCACCACACTTTTCAAAGGGTTTCCAACACAAACATATAAGCCCTAACTTAAGTGTATAAACACCTAATAATATTAATAATATCATTAATAAGTAATTTTTTATCACTAAAATAATAGGCTCCTACAGTCCTACAGTCTAATTTTTTAGTGTTAATTTTAAACATGTGTCAAGCAAAACTTATGCTAGATTATAAAGTTAACTTTGCTGTAACGAACCATTTCACCATTCTCCAATTTCTCTACAAGGATTCCAACACTCAGATGTGTTACATCACTCCAAATGAAATTGTCAAAGTCGTCATCAAACTCGTATTTAAATCTCACAGAGTCTCCAACATGAAGCGCTGAAGTCTTATCCGCGTCTAGAACAAAAAAGTTACATAGATGATAGAGCATTCCACCTAACAGTTGTGTGAAAATCGCTCAGCTCTGTGATTCTACAGTTTGTATTTTACAAACAATAAGAAAGCGTAATAATAAGTACTTGATATGTAATTAATTCTTATTTAAATCAAAAGATGGATAATCTATTTGTAGTAATCATATTTAAAGCTTCCATTTAATAGTTGCATTGCAACTTGTTTGTTTAGTGTTTAATGCTTTTTTATCCAGTAACCAAATTTTAAACTAAGTTAAACATGACCTCCAATTGATTTTACAAACAATTTTTCATAGGTTGAATTTTTATCGTCACTTACAGATTAAAATTTTCTAGTTAAATCTGTGTGAATATGAAAAATAGCGTAACAATTTTGCAATAGAAAATGCTTTCAAAAAATTGACCTTCACAAACTTTTGTTTAATGAGAACTACATGTATGTATTTTATATATGCTTGTTTTCTTGGCTGTCAGATTAAAACTTGTGAAAAACAAACAATGTACCCTCCCCATAATGACTGACTGTGTTTGTTCATCTATTAGGCAAGTTTTTAGCATTTTTAAATGTTATAATTTACACAAAAACAACCTTTTGAGATTTAAAAAAGCTTCTTTGCACTTTAAAACATGCTAAATAACACTACAGTGTAGAAATGGAGATATCTTTTTACAAATCACATGACTTACAAGCTTTCAATTCTTGTATGCGTTTCTTACTCTTCTCCAGGTCTTCTGCAAGCTTCATGGCATCATCAAAGTCTGTAGCTGAGCATTTACTACTTTTCAAGTTTTGAACCATCTGTGCCACAGCACTTCTCAGCGTCTTCAACGACTTAACCTCGCCGATTCCTTCTTCCAACTCTACTGCCTTTTCATTCTGCCGCTGAGTGATGCCTGACAGCTTACAAAATAAATTACGCAAGATATGAGGATAATTTTTGCTTCTGTTATATGTCATAATATTATTACTCTAAATTTATACCATATGCTAATGAACCTAAATCATGTTAAATCATGTGAATCATGCTACAAATAAAATTAACGAATTTATCACCGCTTGAAAACTTTCTGCCTTTTCATGTTTACACTTAGTAATTACTCATATTGGTAAGCAAGAAACATGTTTTTCCCTAACAGAAAAAAAGTCCAATAACAGAAACTCTCAGATTAATTTTTAATTGTATTATAATAAGCGTTCTTACCATAAAAATACTATATTGTGTATGGTGGTGCAAAACAAAATGTATAATGCCATGTTCGAGGTTAAGGTTAATTGTCATACAGTATTAGTCTTAGCTACTTTTGAAACAGAGGGTTAGAGTTGTTGCTTTAAAAACTAGGCGCTTCTCAAATATTTTGACTGCAGTCTTTGAACACAAAGTTTGGTAACAATTTCAAACAAAATTCTTGAGTAGTATGGATATGCTAACTTGGGTTAAATAAAACCTTTGACAAAAATTATAAAATTGTATCCATAACTGCTATACATGCATTGTCATACTGCGGATTTATTCAACCATTTTGTAATATAACTATAACATAAAATAGTGACTCCGTTAACTACCTTTTCGTGACATCGCTTTTTTGTCTCTTCACTGTATTCTAATATTTTTGCAGTTATGACACCGACGTCAAAACTGGTTTCAAACATGGCATGACTGGTCCAACGACACTAAAAATATAAGCAGCAATACTAATCATTTACTTCTGCCTACAAGAAAGGAAAACTGTACATCATGGTTTAGCAAACAAGAAGTACAGCATATTGAAATTATAAAAAAAATTCATGAACAAGTATATGCATTGATCTGAAAAAATAAAAGTAGCAGTTGGAAGCAGTTGAACAAGCTAAACAAACTGTATGAAAAATTATGTCATGCCCTATAAACAGCATACAAATGTTTTTAGTCATTTCTATATATGTAGACTCAGTTGTAGGTTGAGTTGGTATACAGCTCAAATACTATTATTATGATATAAGGTTAGTAACCAGATCTTTAGTAAGTATTCTGCTTACCATATTTTTTGCTGGTGAATCCCAATTTTGAGCCAGGTTCAACTCCTCTGCCAGCAGTTTTTTCAACTTTTCTTTGTCAATATTGTCCATTTTTACTAAAAATTTAAACTGTGTGTTAATAATCTTGAAAAATGCAATTTGTACCATAAAATTTGAAACAATTTTCAATGTAATTTTGAGAAATAAATTAATTTGTGTTACCATTTAATTATCAGAGTGCAGTTTGAGATTACAAGGTTTGTCAAGTAGATAATGCTAAATTCAAAATACCTCTTCCTCTCATTAGCAGTTGATTTTAACTAGTCCCTGACAATGGTCAATATTGAATCCAATCTTTAAAAAGGCAACACCAGCAAAAAGCATAAAATTATCACTAGGATTATCGATTGCCATTTAGGCCTGCACAATTTCCAAGATAGATCCTTGTTTATCTAATGCAGGATGCCGCATGCTGTGTATGAAAATTAAATTAATAACTGAAGCAACTATTCAGAAGATGCGCTGAGGTTGGTAGCAAGACTAATACTAAAAGAACCTCGTTTTTTATGCAACCTAATGAAAAAAACTAGGTTATTTTCAAAAATACATTTACTTTTATTAGTTTGGTTACTCTTGCAAAATCAATTTTTATCAGTGAGCAATATTTGTGTTGGCCCGAATAATCTTGGAAATTGCATCATTCTATTTTTGTTAATCTGATTTTAGTTAACTTTCTTGACAGGTCAATAGCTATTTTTTATTGACGGACAAATATATCAACCTTGTACTAGGTAAACTTATACTATGCAGAAAATGGCTTGTCAGGTGACTGTACAAATAGAAGCCGCAAAAATTTTAAATTTCTGCTCAAGATTGCTTCTTTTATACAAATATACTAAGACTATTAAAAGATCAGCTGCCTAATATATTTTCAGAGCAAAACTCGAAAATTGAAACAGTGAACAGTCATGGAAATAACTGGCTACAAAATTTTTATTTTTCGCAAATGAAAGCTTGGATGAATAATTAACATGTGGCTAACTCACAAAAGCATTGAACATTCTGTACTTTGATTTTTAGCACTTCAGAGCATGTCAGAATAAAAAAGTTTTATGCATTTGAACACAAATGTATAGCCATAAAGTGAGGCAACTCTTCATTCTTGATTGGGTTGTTTTCAAGCTAGACCTTGAGCAACTATATTCTCCAGTCTGCTAACATAAAATACAAAATTGAAGAGTTCTATGATATATACAGCTCTATGAGGTACACTGTTGTTTGACAACACCCTGAGGAGTACTGTTATTTGATCCTACCATTTTCTGCTCCTTTGGCTTTCACCAGCTCAGCTATCTGATTGGCTATCAAGCTGTCAGGGAGATAGCCGAATCCTCCATTTGGCACCGGATATTCCTGTATAATATTTTATCATAACCTTTTGAGCATCTAAAAACTTAAACATTCCGCCAATACATTACAAGAAAACAAAAACCAGCGAAAATATTTTTATCTCTTTTATTAGAAAATTATTGAAAAGGGATGTCATGAGCTTGAATTCAAATTTGAAACTTGAAATCTGGTGAACCGAATCCAGATCATGAGTTCTCACAAGTTGCTAATTCTGCTGTTATATATAAAAGGCTACAGATAAGGATGATCTTTCTGTCGTAAAAACAAAAAACAAAGCTATATATATAGTAGCAATTTAATGTAAGTTTTATGAAGCAATGCAGTGTACTACCTGTAGCTTAGCACAGCATTTGTGAGTGACCAAGAGCAGGTAATGTGGCTTTTTGAGACTTTGTACAAAACCTTTCTTATCAGCGAGTATTTAATTAACTAGCCTATCCTGTCTGTTCTTAAAAGAACAAAAACAATTATCTGTTTGCATTGAGTCAATCGCAAATACATTTACAGCCAACTCTGAGCTTACTGTAAAACATTTGTTTGAATGCATGGCACTTTATTTTTATTCCTATCCTTAGAGTGACACTTTATTAGAAGTGACTTTCAAATAAAGGGTGGCGTTGTATTTTTCAAACACCTCATCAGAATGTTGAGAAAATAAATTTAACCCTTTCACTGGCGAATCAAATGCCACCCATATTTCGCACTCTCTTTCAGACAATGGGACATTAACCATTTTGGGCTCAAGAAATTTTTAACTTACTGTTAACCTGTTGTAGATCTCTTAATAAATCTGCACGAGGAAGCCGATACATGCCTCTACCAGTTGATATCTATTGCTTGCAATTAATCTATGATGATCTTATAGCATGTGTTGCGATAATGGATTAAAGTGGATCGTATGTACTGTCATTGCTTCACGTTGTACAAGCTAGCATGCGCTTGTAATTAATAAGAATGATAAACATATTTGCTGGCATAATAACAATACACTCAATAGATCAGTCAATAGTCTCATTGAACAAGGATATTGTTTGCCACAAAGCTGGCTGAACGTTAATAATAGATTATTGGATAGTGTGCACTCAGTTTTATTATAACACATAGAACAAGCTAGCGCTGATAAGCAATAAGAATGACAAGCGTATTTGAGGACTGGACCGTGCCATATCAAACCAGTGAGAACATCAGTAAAAACGCACATTTGAGACGACAATTGCTAGTAACAAAAGCCAGCCGAAAACTAATAACATTATATTCGCCTACTGAAGCCCACTGGAGAAATGTCCCAAGGTAATAAAACTAGCTTACGCATTCTTTCAACACCGCATATTTAGTTGCATATAGAGTGCTTGATATTTTGGCTGTCTTGGGGTTTTATACATTTTATATTTTCATATGTGTGTTTTAAAGTGTATTTTTGGAATATGCGTGACAAGTTGGTTGTCAACAAAGAATGTTTTAAATGAAGGCCGCAAGTGCACCAAAACAACAGTTTTACTTATACCCAGAATTTAGTCACTCTAAAATAATACACTATTCCTCTGGCAAAAATTGTTTTACGAATAACATTAAAAATTATTACTACGTAAGGTACAATTTATATTACAAGCTAAATGATAAAAATTAGTTTTTGTTAACGTCGAAGTTATCAGATTGTGTTGGTATTCAATTTTTTAAATATATTGTTAATTTTGAAATTTTTCCGTTCCGAGACTGACTCTATGGTACCTTTTGATAGTATAGTATAAGACTTATCTCAGGCTACCAAGCCTGTGGCAGCCCGTTTGGTTTCACATTGCAAAAAGAATTTTCCAAATTTTTTTATTTATTTGTGATTTGAATTATAACAACTGTACTGCTGAATCTGCACTACTATTTTGAGATTATTTTTTAATTCCTAAAATTCAAGTGCAAGCTGTACACGTAGTTCAAAGTTTCCCTTTATTTCTGTAAAAAGTATTTAGTCTAAATAACAAAGTGTAAATGTTTTGCTAAAAAATAGTTTGTATGCTAATATTGACTAGTTTGATAGTACAGAATAGAGTTATAGTCATAAAACACTGTGAAGGGTGTTGACCTACCAGAAGATAAAATAAATGAGTCCAAACAAAAGCAACAATCAGAATGCAGCTGCCGAGCAAACAACGCAAATATTTTTGCTTCAAAAAAGTTAGCTTTTGTTTATGGATGTATTATAAATATAGATTGTTTATGTCACTTGTTCTTAAATATATATTTGTGGTATTTGATAGATTATTATTACATAACTTATAAGTTTGCACACTAATAGCGTAATATTTGATAGCAAATTTGGCGTTATCTGAACTCAACTTTTGATGGATCGACGTTGAGTTCAGATAACATTCATAGCTCTTGCACGTAAAAAAGTCAGTTTTGACTGCAAACTGTGACAAACATATTAATTAATGCAATACATTTATATGCAACATTGTCAAATAAAGTTATGAAATAAAAATATACCTTTAAATTTGAAATAAAATATAAAAAATTATAAACTCAAACAAATTGCAATGAAGGCTACAAGATCATTGCAAGTTAATTGCAGGCAATATGTATCAACTTGTAGATATATTTCTCAGCTTCCCGATGCATATTTATTTATAGATACATAAGTTGTAGATAAGTTATAGCAGATTTTTTGAGAGTCTTCTTGAGCATTTCAAAGAGTTAATGTCGCTCCGCCCGAAAGAGAGTGCAACATATAGACTGCGTTTGCTCAGCCTGTAAAATGGATAAATTTATCTTTCCCAAATTTTCACTAGTGATTTGAACAATATAATGCCGCGTCATGTAAAATTTCTTCAATTTCACTTCAATAAAGTACTTCTATAAAGGAGGGGGTTAAGAATAGAGCGCCATGGTGTTCAAATGAAGGTTTTAAGGTATGTCGCATTCATAAGAAAATAGAAAACTGAAATAATATTAGCGTCAAACCTGCATAGGCAATGAGAACACATATTATAACCAAACAATTTGCTTACTTCAATCCCTTGACACTGAGAACATAAGTAGCGATTGTCCTTCAAGTGGAGCCTTTTGGTGCAGTCCATGCATATAGCATGCTGACACGGCAGCATCTTCAATTGACATAATTCCTGCTTACAAACCGGGCACTTGCATAAGTCCATCAGTGTCTCAATCTTGCCAACATTTCTTTTGCTCATCATTCTGAAACAATAGTTTTTTATAGACTAAATAGAATAAATAGACTTTTATAAATAAATAGATTTTTATAGACGTAAAATGATTGATGCCTTCAGGCAGCACAGGCTCCTTCAACTCTTCTGAGCATTTGATTATTGTATATCAATTGGTATTATATGGCTTTCGTGTAAACAAGTCACAATGCAAACTAGCCACCAGAGAGCCACTATAGCTAGCCATCGTCTCACTTGTTCCTGAGCCAACCTATCACCGGCAAGCGAATTCATGTGATCAAATACCAGTGGAATCAACAAATACTTTTTAGTTTACAAGGCAGAAGTAATTATGGCAGTATGCCAATTTTGTTCCTCATTATGATCAACTGCTGACTTCCTAGCAGCTAAGAGCAACAAATCTGGGTGATGTTACATAATTGCAGTATACTACAAACTAAAGTATTAACAAGCCATATCTAATGTGTTTAATCCTAATTCTTCTACGCTCTTCATTCTACGTTCAATAGGTTTTCCTTTTTAAGACTCTTTGCTTTGCTAGTTGCGTGGAGCTCCCCTAGTACTAACAGTAGTAATCTATTATTTACATACAAAGCTGTCAAATGTGAACAGGCTGACTAATTAGAGTGTGATTACATGGATGTCACCAGCATCTGCTGCTTCAGCATCATTCAATAGCAAACTACTCTCATCTCAGTTTTCTGTTATAGGGAATTTGGTTCAAACTATAATTTTTAACAATAGCTTTGATTATTTAATCACCATGAGCCTGCCAAAATAATACCTATTGACCTTATTGCTTATAGCTGCTGATAAACGTACCTATTGACCTTTTCTTTGCTTGTTGCCCTGAGCTGACCTTGTACTAAAAGTAGTAGTCTAATATTTACATATAGAGCTGTCAAATGTAAACACACTGACTAAATAGAGTGTGACTGCATCATGAATTATGTCACCAGCATCTGCTGACACATGCATTAAAAAACTCCCCTTTCCTCAGTTTATTGTTATGGGGAATTTGATTCAATCTACATGTATTATTTTCAACAGTAGCTTTAATAGGTTACACTCCCTGAGTCTGTCTCAATAATACCTATCGACCTTACTGCGCAAAGCTGCTGATAAAATTACCCATTGACTTTCCTTACGTTATAGAAACTTAATGGTCTAATCGAAGTACGTACACAGTGTACCTGTAGTGAAATACAACAATACAAGTGACCATGCTTTGCAAAAGATACAAAAATTTTGGGTGTGCTGGCAAACTGCTGAGGCTGACTCTGCGTTGGATACCTATACAGTAGTACTTTTACTAAGAAAAGCTTCCGAATACCATGTTTTTGGCTACAGAACATCTAAATGGAAAAAAATGCTACACCTTTTTTTAAAATGAACTAGAAGATACGAAAGGCCTAAAAATTCAACCATTCAGGTGGCTTAGACAAATTGGTAACGTGAATGAGAGCCTCTCATTCACGTTACCAATTTGTCTAAGCCACCTGAATGGTGGCTTGGATTGAAAGGAATTTTAAGAGTTACTTGAGTGGTGTCTAAAGTAAAGTAAAGTGTGTGCGAATTTGTCTCAGTAAGATAAATAAAAATGTTTGTATATATGCTTATAAAAAATTGATGCTGACTGAAAAATACATAAATAAAATAAGATTGTAAAACCATAAAAAATATTACTTTGTAAAAATGTGATTAAGATACGATATACACTCAGATCTAAAATAGTGTTTGCATAGGTTTGGTGGCCTAGATAAACTTAGAAAGAAGCTGAAAGAGTTAAAAGTTTTAAGTCAGATATTGGCCAATAAAAACTGTGCTGTAGTTGACAAAGAAGAAACAGCTAACGTTTTTACTAGAAAGAGAAAGGAAACCTTGGGTGAATTTTATAAAATACCTAAATTTGAGGAGAAGAACTCTTCAGCACAAGGGATCAGAAGTTAGATGTCTGTTCACAGCAATGATGGTTGTCTTGGAAACTTTTCAAGGATGATTACATGCCAAAAAAGTTACATCAATGCATGGCATTTTTACAAAAAGTAATAAATTAAATATTTGATGAGCGTGAACTAGCAAAAGTGAACTCCGATGATAATTGTTTTATGGCAGTTTTAATCGTGAGCTGTTAAACACTTTGTAGATCAGAATAAAAGCGTAAAGCAGATGTACTGACTATTCCGAATTTGTCACAATTTGTAGAAACACCTTGATTCATCTTAGGATGCTTGCTGCCTAGCTTCTACTGGACTGAGTATTAGGCCTAGTTCGAAACATTACCTTTTGATAGGAAATAGTGCGTTTCAATTCACACGAGCAGTTTTGTCCCCGATTCTTTGCGATACCACATTTTGCAAAAATTGCATGACTTTGCACGACTTGCATTTTGGTCAGGCTAAAGAAACCACATGACATCCTATTTAGCATCTTCTATTTAAGTCGATTAAAGATGACACATTGCAATAGACATAAAAAAATGAATTGTTGCTTTCCTTTTGTTCGAAGGATTAAATAAAAGGCAACTGGCAGCAAATAAGCATTTAATACATCAAACGCATGTTTAACACAAGCATTAAACAATACTGTTTAATGCTTGTGTCGTGTAAAACTTGAAATTTTTGTGCCTGTTCTAAAAATTGCATTTGATCAACAGTGGCAAAATCGTCCTTTATCATACAAGACATAATAACTACAACAAACAAACGAAATGAAAACCTTACATTGCTAATAGACAAACAAAGTTCTTTACTTGTGTTTTTTTGCAGTGAAGGGACAAACTACAAAATAAGCCTGAATTTGCGGGTGCATTCAATTCACATCAATGTTAGCTTAATGTGAATAATCTTCAACTACGCATGATCGCCTAAAGCCTTATTCCCAAATATGCCACAAGCACCGGCAACATCACCGCAGGGCTATTAGCGGTAAAATGTGAACCTTTGTGCTGAGTATCGCCGAGTATCACCAAGTATCGCAATGTTCAACTTTTGAGAAAAGCCTCAGGCAAAACCTTCCCAAAATGCACTGTACATGTGAAGGTCAGAATTTCTGAAATGAATTGGCGAACGAACACTTTTTATGCGATTATCGTCAATGCAGCTTTATGTGAACAGAAGTCTCCAAGCTTAGCGCCGCAAGTGGTTCGCTGCGCAAAATAACCCTGGTGTCTTGCAATCAATATGAGAACCAGGCTTAAGATATTGCTCCTGAGGAGCGATGTTTAGTTTTGTGGTTCACATCAACCGCACACCAGTATAAGGTTGGATAGCAGAGCGCAAAACCTCACATGCCGTTGCACGCCAAACATACAAAATTGGTGTGAACCAGACCTTACTAGCTAATACTTAAACAAAATTGATATAGATCTTGACTAGGAGAAGAAGAGCAGTTAGTTGAAGCACATGCTGATGATTAGCGTGACAAAAACCTCTATCATTCAAATGCCCTTGAAAGACTACAGGTAAACAACAACGCTACACTTACCTGCTGTTCAGAGAATGAGTGGAATAAGTTTCTAGACTTGTTGGATTTTACCTCAAGTCAATGTTAAGTAGGCAAAAAGGCAGTCTGACTCTGCTGCGGTGCGCTATGTACATTAGCAACCAAATGGCTTGTTTAGCTGGTGCACTTGTTAGTCATGCATGCAATAACTAGTCGATAATATGTTGAAATTTCAAGCTTGGGATTTCCCAATAGAAATTCAACATCAGAACTTCCCCTTTAGTTGGGTGCTAATATTAGTGTTGCTCAAGAGCGATCAGCGTTGTTCTTGCTAATGTGCATCATCTAATATCATAATGATGTTTTCACAAGGGGACTTGATCTGTTACTCCGGATGTGATACCATATAAGAAACCAGGCCACGGTACATACTGGCTGTAGCTTTTTAGGAGTGATGAAGTGAGTTTCATTATAGTCAGAACAATAAAGGTTTGATGTGAGCAGTAGGCAGTTAATAAATTATGTATATTTTATAGACAGCTTAGGTGCATATCAAAACCTTTTGGTTTTCACACAAAAAAGAACATCTGGTGGGGCTTCTTAAAAACAACAAGCCTAATCAAACAAATAGTTCATATTTACTTGTTGTAAATTTATTTCTCTCTCATGCCTATTTTGCATTTCTGATCACGCATGTTGGTAATAACTTGTTGTGGTTGTCATTGCTCAAAGCAGTACTAAGACCAGTGTTACAGCTGCAACCACAGTTGGCAACACAGCTAATACTACTGCTAGCTGCATTACCATAACCATCTTACTATGACCTACTACTTCTTATACTTCTTACATCTTATATGGCTATTACTTATTATGACTCACGATGTTATGAGTAAAACTATGTTTCCATGGCACGCGTGGTGCACTTTGGGAGTTGTGCACACGTTGAGTTACCATTAAATTAAGATGCCACTCCACGACACAGCATTTAACGCTAGCGCTTTGGTAAAAAAACTAGACTGTATTGCTAATGATTGACCCTAACAGGTCAATAATTAGGTCTCACATTATTAACCCCACAGGCCAGCATTCAGAACATTAGCGTATTAACAAACGCTAAAATCGAAACAAAAACCACTGAAATGTGAAAATGTTTAGAATGGAATAGCCTGTATGAGATTTTAATGCGCATTATTCAAGAGGGCCATTTTCATCGCAAGAATAAAACATTCGACCAAAATTTGGGAATAGCAAATTTTGCCGTTTTAATGATATGGATCTTTTGCAGATTGGCTCAAACTCGCACATCAAGCGTGTCATGGAAACACACTGTGTAAGATCAGTGTTGTAATCAGTATTACTGGTACAAAAGTCTGTGGTTTAAAGCATCGTCGACACTGATGGCTTAAGATATCTTTTTAAAAAGCATTAGTACTTAGTTCAGGTCGTGACTACTTGTCCAGGTTATTGTCTAGTTTACATTCTGTTGGTTAATAATACAGATTCGATATGTTTGTTGTGTTCTGTAAAGAAACAACAAAGATAAGACTACTTCTTCCATCTTACCAACAACTCTAAGAAGCTATTACAAAGGGTAGTACAATCAGCTATGAAACTTATTGGCGTTTCAGAGTTGCAGTCTGTCCAACTACTATATGAATGCCGCCTAGCCAGTAAAAGCTTAAGGCTAATAACATCAGAAGCCACACTAATCTTAGGTTTGACAAAACTACCTTCAGAACGTCTTTCTACGATAAAATTTAGAATGAACCTATGCAATTACTGTTTTAGATCTAAGTGTATATCGTATCCTAATCACATTTTTACCAAGTAATAATATTTTTATGGTTTTACATAGTTATTTTATTTATGTATTTTTCAGTCAGTATCAGTTTTTTATGAGCATCTATACAAACATTTTTTATTTCTCTTACTGAGACAAATACACACACACACGCGCGCACACGCGCGCACACGCGCGAACACGCGCGAACACATGCGCACACACGCGCACACACGCGCACACATGATATTCACAATACCTCTCTGCACAATACTTTACTTTTTTTTACTTACTTTACCATCAATAAAATCCGAGCCAAAACTTTATCAAAAAATAATCAGCCAAAACAATAGCGGTCATGGGTTTTTATAAGTCCCAAAAATGTTAATATCTACCGAGAAATGCGTGTATTGTTTGTTACATTGTATTGAACAAGCTTTAAAGCACGCAAAAGCTCTCAAGTACAATCGAGTGTCATGCAGTGAGTCTGAAGTAAGCATACAACAATGAACGTTAAACAAATAGCTATTTTTTCATATATAAGAGAGTTCAGCATGTAAACAGATATTGTAAATTGTCAATGTGTAAATAAAAATACTCAGAAACAGCTTTTTGCTTTTGTACAACATCTTCCTGTGGCTGAGAAATACCTTTTTCTTTGGCTGATCAACATCACTACAACAGTATAACATTTCTACAGTGGTACAACATCTTTCTGCAGCAGTACAATACCTCTCTGCAAAAGTATACGTAACATCTCTTTGCAGAGATGTTACGTATACTTTTGCTACGTATATAGAGCAGCACAACATCTCTTTTCATATTTATCAAGGCAGTCAATCACTCTCAATATAAAGTTTTGGTGCTGATTTAATGCCATCTTAGATCATGTTGTTTCCTTTCACCCCTTTGGCATACAGTCAATTGAACTGTCCATACAATTGTCCAAACATATTAAATACATGAGATATAAAAATAATTTCGAGCAAGTTTTCACCTTGAGATGTGAAACCAAGTTGAAATACGATTATCTGAAACAGTTAATAATACGCCGTTAAGTGGAAAAGTATTTGAGAGGCCACATTTGAAAACAGCATAAGTTGAAGAGCGAGGCTAGAAGAGCCAACCCAGAAGAAGAAGGAAAAAGATTTGAGTTTAATATAATGCAAGACCTAAACTTATTTTAAGCTGTAAAAATAATTGATAAGTTCAGTCAAGTTGAATTAAAAGTTTATGTTACAGAGTGCCATAAAAGTGGAGGGTAGCGGATGAGTTGTCGTCAAGTCTCTAAAAAATGCCAATCCATGACTATTTGTTTTGTAGGAAAGAGCTCTATAAAGGACAGTACATAATAGTGTCAATATTTATTGTAGATAATAGACACTAGATTGGTATTTGTTACTACCATATTTGTTTGTGAGCGTAGACGGTAAATTAAAACAATTAAAACACGTTTTACCATTGGAAAATCTTGGTGGAACTGTTTTTTTAGATGACAGGATAAGAATAATTTGCATTAAGTTATTTTATATAAACAAAAATAATTTGAGAGATCAGAAAATCGACATAGAAGCTTGGTCATAAATTGTGTTAAGCTTGTTTATCCTGGTCTACATAACATAATCTTGTTTATCCTATTACTTAGGTCATCTCTTTCAAAACACCTGATAATACCTCTTTATATATAAAGGAACTCATCTCGATACTCTTCTTCAGGTCTTAGTCTTTAAACCTATCTTGCTTGTGTTTAAGCTTTAATTACGAAAACTAGCTTACACCTCACAACGCAAGAGCTCTCTGATGATGGCACCAAAGCTAGATTGAATGAATCTATCACATGTGGATTTACGCTAACAAATTTTAAGCGAGCTATAACCTTCAGCTTTTGCATTACAATGTTTAGATATTAACTGTTTGAATACACCGAATAGTATATATTAAATATAATTATAAGTTATATTCATATATATTATAAGTATAATAAGTATTATACAATATTATATAACACCAAATAAATGTTGCTCTAGGATAAATAACAATATTTTTCACAACTGAAAAAGTCTATCAACACACAATATTAGTGAAATATGTTGAGATGTATTAAAATCTAAAATTGAAACAGTGAAAAGACAAATAATACCAATGTTGCTGAAGCAGTGTATAAGAATGCTGAATAAAACAGTATTTATCTTCTCTTGAAACTCAAAAGCAAGTAAATTAATTTTTTGAGAAGTAAAATGATACTGCATAAATGAAATGCAGTATGAAAATACAGTCGTTTAGTAACAACTGATGTAGTTCTTTATTAACCAATAGCTTTATAGAAAAATAAACATTTAATAATAAAAATAAAACTCAGAAGTGAACAATAGATAATATGCAACGGAATATAAATTTTCCCACAAATATTATTATTACATATAGCATTTCAGGTCAAAACTGAATTTAGTTTAAGCAATATATAATCATATGGTTGCAGAACCAGTAATACAATTTTAAATATCGGTAATTAAATATACATTGCAACATTGGTTAATAGAATCGGTGTGCAAATCTTAGCCTCTGTTCCAAACATTAGCCTTTATACACCTCCTTAGGTCCTGCTTGAAATCAAATGTTCCGAGCTCCTCAACCTTTGACCTTGGCATATCATAGTGGGCGCGATGATATCTCTGTGGCTCTATTTCATCAATGGAACATTTGAACTC
Source organism: Watersipora subatra (assembly GCF_963576615.1). Lineage (NCBI taxonomy): Eukaryota > Metazoa > Bryozoa > Gymnolaemata > Cheilostomatida > Watersiporidae > Watersipora > Watersipora subatra. The sequence goes on along the minus strand of NC_088715.1, from coordinate 54,617,677 downwards.
CTCGTTTCCAAAGGCGACTGCACATTCTGCAAATAGTACATAGACACACTGTATATGATCAATGCAACAAACTTCACGGTAAGAAAAACTTAAAAAGATTAAACTGCGATTTAGGAAAATATATATACTAACCAAACGTGTGATGTGTCTGCAAAATGCTGACCTTAATGCATTGAGATGTTACAAACTCTATTGACAAAGTTGATATTTATGGCTGATCTAAATCCATAGACAAAATTTTCCAAAGCTTTTTTGAATATTTTCTCACAAAGAGCTTTGTGCAAGCTGATCTTTAAAACTTGGTACACAGTGAGTTGCAAGGATAAAAAGAAATTGTAAAATCAAAAACTCAGTTTAAGGTTACTGAGTCCCACAGTTGATATTCCCCTCCCAAAAAGCCCATTAGGTTCGGCCCAAAAGACGTTTTACGGGGGTTTCAGACCATGGGGCACTGTCAGTGAACTTGCTGGTTTAGGGGGACGGTTTCCACAGCCAAGCCAGTGAAAGGGCTTGTGGTTTATGTGGATATCTCTTCAACAGATAGGATGGGGCGTGGAACCTGGGCGCCCCATAGGGAACTCCCAGTGTTTAGGCGGTATATTTAAAATTGACCAACCAGGTGATTAGGGGTACAATATCCAAGTGTGGGCCTAGCCAGCTGGGTTTTGCTTTCAGAGTATCAACCCTGGGCACTGACTAAATTGTTGCAGCTGCAAACAACTATCTTAGGTTGACATCAATGCTACTATAAAATTTCTATAAACTGATGTCGACAAAAGCAAACTGAATCACTCAAAGCAACTGAAATGTACTAACTTTCAGGACAACATTGAATATTGTCCAAAACGAAATATTTCTAGCAGAAACCACCATTTTAGCATTTTGCTTTATGTATAACAGAGAGTAAAATGTGTATCAGTACAAGTACGATTTATAAATTCATGGTACTAAATAGCCTTCAAGAGTACAACATAACACGTCTGTCAAATTTTATTTTCTACAAAACCAAACACCAGTAGCTCAATTTTTAGTGATCAATTCATTTACGAACAACATTTAACAAAAATGGATAACCCAAATTTTAATGTATTGTTGGTAACTTTTTGCTATGACCAGTGTGTTGATACACTGTGAGTAGGTCATGATTCAATTCAAAACAAATTGCCAATGTATTGGCTTCATGAATTCAGCAATCAAACGTCACAAATGATTTGGAACCAGCCGAGAGCTAATCTTCAGCTTTACCTGCTTTCATTGAGATGGAGCAGCTGCTATACTTACTATATGATGGGGTTTTATTACAAAAATTGAGACTCTGAAGTAATTGTAAAGTAAATTAAAAGTATTTACTAAGATGGCTGTTACGAACCTGTTCCAGTTTCATCTATGTCAACGATAAACCCAATTGCATCATGACGCTCGGACACGGATTGCCAGCCAAACTTTGGCTCAACAATAGATTTTTTTACCTAAAAACAAAAGTACATGTAATTTTGAAAGTAAGACCATCATAAAACAAGTAATGCATCTCAAAAAGTTTTTTGCAGTTCGTGCCAACATAATGCAGGAACAAAGCAGAATTGATAAGATTGTGCTATAATAATGCTCTCATAAGTGTTAGTGCTCTCATAATGCCTAAACTGACCAAATGTAGAATTTGATTGCATGTGGAGATGATTTGAATTTAAAGACTCCCTATTTTTTAACCAAAAATCAGTTTTACAAATGAAATGTTTATTGCAAATATTTTTATTTTATAACGTAGAGGTAGCGCAACTTGGCAGAATCTGTAGTAAAAACAGGTTATGACATCATTACTCATAATTATTGTACTAGATAATAACTGTATAATTCTTTCAAAAATAAGTAACGTCACCAAAGTGGGTTTTACAGAACTTATTCAATATGCAGTTTATGTCATCATCAATAAGGCTGCATTAACTTTATGAGAAAAGTTGATTTATACAGCGTTAGATACTTTTATTTAATAGCTCTAAAATCATAGTTATACTACTGTGGAATGATAGACAGCTACTCTATACAAACACTTAGTATGTTATTAGTTATCTGCCCTTACAAAATCTTTTTTTAAATAAAGCTAAACAATCGACAAAATAATTAACCTTTCCTATCTCTTTGCTATTAAAAATAATATAAAAGTCAAATTCATTCTGAAAAATTCTAACTTAATTTGTTAAAACAAACGGGCGTCTAAATTTTATCAAATTCTGATAGTTTAAAAATAAGGTTAGCTTTTTAAACTGAATGATTGCTTGTTTCATAAAGCTCATAAAGAACACTCATTCTTTTTTATAGTGTTAAGCATTTTTTAAATGACCTTTTAAATGTACATGTATATATTTTGAAATGTATATTCAAAATATATTTTAAAATAAGCTGTCAAAGTTGTTATTAGCATGAGTGCAAATTGAAAGTAATTTTCAATTTTGTTTTAAAAATAATAAGTTAAAAATCCAGCGTTATTTTCCTTTTTGACGCTATCATTACTGATGCCTGAATAGCAGAGTTGTGGTTGTTTGTTGTAAAGTCACAACAATTAGGCACATCGGTTCAAAACATACTTTGTTTTTCTTAAAATACATTCATACTCAAATTTTAACTACCGGTCAGAAATAGGTTATAGTATAATTAAACTATACACTTTTTGTCATGAAAACAACAACAAATTGGCATTTTGTGCATTGATCAAATCATTAATTTTCTAAATTGACATAAATAAAGTGATGTAACAGCATAGGTCCGCAAAAATTAAATTTAGGCAACTAATTAAAAAAGAAGGAATAACTTACCAAGACAGATTAGCATTTTGATGAAAAGATTAAATTAATAAATTTTCATGTCACTATAGTAATCATGAGGCAACTATTTTTTCTCACACAAAATAAAATGTTTGGCAGCCAATCACATCAAACAGAGACATGGTTTTTGAGAGAGGTTGTGATAGTGATCTTAATCATTTAGGTATAATTGAAATATGAAAATTTGAGCATTTCTTTGCATAATGTATAAGTTGAACACAAAGGTAACATACTTGAACTTCATCTTCCTTGTTAGCTAGCCGTTCTCTTTCTATGTCTGTTGGTAGTCCAATCCAGCCTTCACATTCAGGGAAATCTACTGTTATCTCTTCCTGACCTTCAACTCCTGTGATTTTTGTAATGGTCCCAACAGAGCTGCCATTTACTTCACCCCAACCTCGAGATGGTTCTGGAATAATCTTTCGCACCCAAACACGATCTCCAACCTACAGTAAAAGAAAAGTTTTAAATAAATTAGATGTTTGTAACATTCAAAAACCTTTGTATTGAGGTGAGCATTTGGAAAATTCTGTTTCATATCTTTATCGTTAATATCGTTATATCATATCGTTATAATAATATTTTCATTAGTGAATGGTACAAATTAGGCGCCATTGGGTAGTTTTATTAGGTAATCGCCATATTAAACTCGGCAGCAAAAGTACTAAAGGAAAATAAGCTATCAACACACTCGCTGCATACCTATAATCAGCATTTTAAAATCAGTCAATCATGGTAGAAGTATTGATGAAGCAAATGCATGTTCTACATTTTCAATGCTAAGGAAATGCTGCTCAAACCAAAAATTTTGTTTTCTAGCAACAATTGTAACTAACTAGTTAACCCTTTGGCTGGGTTAAAGCACCTCAAAAACAATCAAATCTGGTGTAATTTATTTTCGAAAATTCAATAAAATCGATATTTTATGAACATGCATAGCTCAAATCTTTAATTTATTTCTATGAACAAAAATTTTTGTATATAAACATTCATTCACATATCTGCTACTGAAAACAAATAAAATCATGTGCAATTGTCCCTGTATGAAATGCTTGGAAGCATTTTTTTTCGGTAGAGTCAAACGCTATAACGTAGCCGTGCGAGCCACCATAACAATCATTTTTTCTGTATATTCCAAGTATATTACAAGTCCAAAAAGTTTACGTAACTTCTATCATTTGAATTGTTTTTATTCTGATTAGACAAAAAACCACTAACGATCGCAGGATCAAATATATTTTATTTTACCGTTTTGAAAGTCGAGCTGATGTTGACTGGTTTTTCCAACTTTTATTCTTTCCAAGGAGGAGCAAATTGTTTAGCTTTTAGCACAAAGCAACGCCTCTCAAATAATCGTTTCATATTATAAATCATCGACTGATATCTTGTTGATGATATCTAAAACTTATTAGTGTTGATATCCTTTGTTTAACGTTACTAGGCGACAGCTTTATAAACGTCTACCGAAATCGACATATATGTCGTTTCCCCATGCAGCCAGTAAACAACATTTGGGTCGTTTCCCCTGCCCAAGGGTTAAGACAATAACATCTGTGATGAATGCACAACTTTAACAGAAACTTTCTAGCTTAGAGTTAACGTAGAATAATGATGGTTGGACCTAAAATTTTAGCTATTGGATTGCTTCAGTGTTTAAGTTTTGTTGTCAGCAAGGGAAATATTTTTTGCTTGTCAGCGAGAAAAGCCTTTTGACTTATAAACTAATAAGGCAAAGCAATTCAAGAGGAAGCAACTGTTTTGTATGATTTACTAAAATGAGATATTCACCAGTACTCCCACAACATGTGATTTTTCAAATCCCGATGTTCCCTTCAGCTACTATAAAATTTCCTTCAACACCTAATTTGTTGATGTCGCAGAGCTCACATATTTTTAAACATTAAAAAGTTACCTCGAACTCACATCCCGGAACAAGTTCAATGTCCTTATATGGTCCAACCCAGGGCTCTTTATGACCAGGGAAGTCTACCACGGCTTTGGGATAGATGTCTTTGAGAATTCCATTATGACTGCAATTAGTTGCATAGCTGCTTATGTAGTTACCAATATTTGAGATTGATAGCTGGTATTACCACTACTACATGAAATTGTTTGATTTCATGATTTCAAACATTCATATACATTCATACATTCAAATATATAGGAATTATAGCTGGTGTTACCACTACTACATGAAATTGTTTGATTTCATGATTTCAAACATTCATATACATTCATACATTCATATATATAGGAATTATAGCTGGTGTTACCACTACTACATGAAATTGTTTGAATTCATGATTTCAAACATTCATATACATTCATACATTCATATATATAGGAATTATATGATTGGCTCTGCAAATGAGAGAATTCAATCATGATAGCTCCTTATTGGGAAAAATTACTCAATCATTCTCATGAGGTGGAAAAGCAAAACGATGCGGTAAATTATTTGAGACAAAACTCCCTAACGTTTTTTATTAGTTTAAGTGGCTAACCAATGGTATATCATGAATGTGAGAAGTTAACTAGTTGTATATCGCGTGAGTACAAAACTGACCAATCAGCTGAGCCAAAATTCAGAAGTGGAAATGTAAACCAATCACAGTTGAAGTAGATTCAGAACTTGCACACTTATCTTTTTGGCTGATAATTCAAAGCTGTAATTTAGCAATGTGGGCAAGCAAGTACTCCTTACCAACTATTAATTTACATGTATTGCTAGTTGCCAACAGCTCGAAACTAGGACATTGCTCTTAAAATAGCGGTACCAGTTAAACTGCATTCAAGGTATTTCTATGCTTGTTATCACATATATATATATATAATTATATATATATATACATAAATATATATTTATGTATATATATATATTTATATAAGTTGGAACTCAAATAGTTAGCGTTGAATTCATTCTAGCAATTAATATAGATATATAATATCAATATAGACTTCAGTCTAGCAGCTGCTGCAGAAATTTTCAAAGGTAAACTGATGATCAATAACTCGCTTCTGAGAATCACCATCTTATAATGAGTAAGCAATTCTTTAAAGACACTGTCTATTACCTTTAGTATCTAAACCAATCATGAAGGCTAAAAAAAACAAAGAAAATTGTTTCTGTTACCTGACTTGTGCAGTATTAGTTTGTTCATTGTGAGGTTCCAGGGTTATAGCTAGCCTCTTGAACCTGACTTTGTCTCCTTTAAAAGGGACTGGTCGTCGAGCCAAAATTCTGCTTCGGTTGCTTATGGCTACCCAATGAGGAGTTTCATCACCATCAAAGATTACCTTATGATAAAACAAAGTCAGTGTATGAGCAATTCCTTGAAGATCGAACATGGTGCTTGCTTATCTTACTGCAATCAGAGGCTGTGTCTGTTTACAGCATCAGCACACAAAAATGGCTCTGGGATCATGGTTAAACCTGTTTGAGTCTAATCACGAGGGAACTTCAATGAATGGGGATATACCCAGATTCAGACAGAAAGTTAAGGTTCGATGTCATTCCTGTCATTATTGGTGGCATTTTTTTGGAACTGAACCTGACCTTGCTGTTTACAAGTCAAACATTCTAGACCACAAGGCCATGGCTGCTCTCAAATTTAATAAAATTGCATAAAACACCAAATAGTCATAAGAGTTTGATAAAAGACAAAAATATTAAATAGTTTACAAAAAGTTAACTAGCTGACCCTACCAAATGTATGGCTGGTTAATATGATGTCACAAACTTGAGAGAGTCAAATGACTAAAATAGAATCTGTTAAGCTTGATATGAATATCAGGTTTTTATGGATTAATTTTACAATCAGCTATGAAAGTGCCAAAGGAATTAGCTGCGATAAGACCAATTCTCCTACCTTCGAATCTAGTGCTAGGTTATTTTTAAAATAAAAACTAAAAAAGTGAATTTAAGAGATTTAAAAGTACATTATTATCTATTTTAGAAAAATTAAAATAATTACTAGTAGAGAAAAAGGAGTACATTGTAGCTAACTGCAGTGCTAATTAATAAAAGTGCGCCTTTGTTTTTGGTAGTGTTGGACCACGGTTCTTACAATCTTAATATGTATGCCATTAATTAAAAACTACAATCGGCGGCAAAAATTACCAATAACAAAATAATTATGATTTCCATGCAAAGCTAGCATTTTATTTATAAAGCAGCAAAATTTAAAGAGTTTAGCAATTACTCCAACTATTAATACAAAATGTTTGCATTTTCAGAGTATTTTTTGTTCATTTTTTGTCATAAAAACAATAACTTTTGTTCATTCGAAAAACTTAAGATTTAAAGCTTTACTTAATTTAGCACTCTAGCAGTCATCAGGTGTGTTGATAAAGCTGAGAATCGGTATGTTTACAGTTAGTCTGAAATTTTTAACGCTGTTGTAGGTGCAGTTGTTCGAGTGTTGATCCATCATACCAAAAGTCAATAGTTTGAATTTGATGAAATGCAAACTTTCGATCTCACCTTTAGCAGTAGCTTTAAACAGGTGGACAAAAATGGCTTTTTTAAAGAAATTTTTTTTCCTATCAGCTCAATATTTCCATAATGCAGCAATAACTCTTTTTTGAAAATTTATCGAAAATGTATAGTCTTACAACTTTTCTGCAAATGGTCCAGCTAAACAGTAACTTCAAACAAGCATATAGTGTAAAGACAGTACTAACTTACTCGAGTTTCTCCTTTATGTTTATTTCTGCCAAGTTTTAGGTGCAATCCAACGGTGCCAATTGTAGTTTTTCCTTCCATGTACTTTCTCATAAAATCCTGGGTAAAGTTCAAAGGTCGTAACCTAGTGCACTCCCCTTCTTTCCATTCATAGAAGCTATCTACTCCTAAAACAATGCAGACGTTTAATGGAAGCAAAATTTGTTTAAAATCTTCAGCTATGCAGCAAACCCTATCAAACCGTTTGCCTTTTTTAGAGGCTAACGATCTTTCATGTCCTATTTCCTGCTGACCAAAATTTTGCAAAAGTTGTTAAAAGTTGAAAGTGCAGAAAGAACTAAATTTTTCTGGAGAATATGAGTTTCTTTTTTCAACTACAAAATCAACCTTCAAAACAAGTAAAAATCAAAATGTAGCATATGGAAGTCTTTTAGCAAAGAGCCTCAAGTTTACAAACAGTGACCAGCCAAAATGTGCAACATCACCTTCAGATCAGATTCTAGCTTTGTTTTAAACTTGCATTCGGCTCACCAACTCCTCCTAAACCTTCATGTCAATTTTATCCATCAGATAAAAATTGCTTTAGTATATTTTAAAAATACTTAGTTTTGAGGCTCATTCAACTAAGTCCAATGAGGATGCATTAAAAAACAGTAAAGTGACAACAAACATTTCTTTATTCAAAGTCTAATACGTGATATTTGCAAAAAAATACAATCTAGCATATAAGAATTCTTTAACAAGAATCATCAAGTTTACAAACAACTGCCAGCCCAAACGTGCAACATTGCTTTGTGATTTTAACTGTGTTTAAAGTTTGCATTCGACTCAACAATTTCTGATAAACCTTGATGCAAATTTTTACCCATAAAATAGGATATACTTTGGAGGGTCTTGTCTTCATGCTCACAAAACAATGTAACATGATATATTTAATAAACAATGGATTGAATACAAATACTTAATCAAAGTTGTAATCTTTCCAAAACATTTTGCAATAAAATTTAGCATATTCAGATGAATACTGTTATTTTAATCCATCTAAAATCAGTTTTGTTTTACAAGCCTTTTCACATACACACACACACGCACACACGCACGCACGCACGCACGTACGCACACACATCCCATGCACCATTGCATACATGTAAACACATGTACACACACATGGACACACACACGCACACACCTGCACACATGTACACACATGTACACATACACATGAACACACACATAGACACACACATGGACACACACATGGACATGCACACAACACACATGCGTGCGCACACATGTACGCACTCACGCATACACACGCACACACAAAGATGCTTAGCAAAACTTTTCTGATTGTTTGCACACAATTTGCAACAAAGTTTTTTGTTGGAAACAAAATTTGATTTGTCCAGTTAATGCTTAGGTTTTGTAATAAAACAAAGTGAAACCCTATTGATTAGCCAAAACATTGGCTTACGGTCTCTCCTTTTTTACTGCGATTGCCGATACATCGGTTCACAGTAACGAGAGAGTTAAAAGTAAATGTTTTTGTTACTAGCTAAATGCAACCTGGTTAAAAACATGGAAGCATTCTTCTACAAGAAAGATGAATTTCTTACCAAACCGCATTCTCCGTACAGCATGGTTAGTAGACTTCAGTTTGTACAGATTTGCCTCAGCTTGCCTCAAAGTGAAAAGAGAAATCTTTTTCTTCCTGAGAGCTTTCAGAGATTGGGAAGCCAAATCGGACACAGTTGTAAGGCTATGTTGAAAGCGTTCGAGTTCTTCACCGTAATCAGTGAACTCTTTCAGCAGAGCTAGAGCATCAAGTTGCTCTTTCTGAAGCTGATTAGTAAAAGAAAAGTAGTGTTATGCCAGGCAGTATTGCAGACGATGAAGCAGACAAATCTTAAAAAATAGAAATAGTTTGCAAGTATTATCTCTTGCAATATATGGAATTGGCTTTTCCATAAAAATAAATCATTTACTTATCTTACAAACAATAATGAAATCAGGTTGACTCACTAACTTTCAAAACTAACTTGTTGTAACTCATTTATTTCACCTTTATGAACTTTTGGATAGAGTTCTTCCCAAAAGCTTTAAAGCTTGCGTTATCCTCAAAACTGGCAAACGTTGTTGAAGGTATTTTTGACAACTAATTATTATTTTTGTGAAACGCTTATCAGAAAAGCACACCTATTGTAAAGAAATTTCTTGATTATAGCAAAATCAAACTAGTCATTGCCTTAAAATGTCGATTTGCAAAAAAATTTCATAGAGGAATATCTGATCGTTAAACTGTGTTATATCTAATTGTTATTTGAACTAAAAATTGAGCTATAGGCTCTGAAACTGATACATATATGCCCACACATCTGTGATGTGTCATGATTCGAGTTTTAAAAATGGCAATCTAATGATCTACAACTCAATAAGAGAGGATAGAGTAAATTAGATGTAAGTGAAATATCGAAAGCTGGAAGTAGAAGTATCAACAAGGACTTTTACAAGATTTATATGACAAAAGCTCATGGCAACATAACCATTATTGCAACAATAAAGATAAAAATGACAAAAACAGAAAAAAAACGATAGTTTTAAACTTACTTAACGCACACACACAGACACACACGCGTGCACACACGCTGTAAAACATAGTTTTTTTGAAACAAGCTTTAGTGGTGATGATGCATAAACTAGTGACAAGCAGGAAAATCTAGAGTGGTTCAGAAAGACAAATGAGTGAGGTGAACTAATTTGCATTTACTACCAGCATCTATGTACTCTGAAACCTAACATAAATAATCGCAGCTGTAGGCCTAATTGGGAGAAATGACTTATAATAAAGTTGTTAGCTTAAATTAATTGTAAAGGTTGAAGTTGTACTCTATTGGGAAAATGGTTCACGATTGTTCAAGTCAATTAACAGAGCCATAAATTTTGTTAACTTACACTTTCAAATGCCAATTTTTTATTTCTTCGGAAAGCTTTGTTAAAAAATATTATCTACTTTGGTGAGAGTGGTGTCTGTCTGTCCGTCGGTTTTTCCAAAGCTAGGGTTCAAGGCTACAATAAACCTTAGGTTAGATTATGGCCACCCAGTTTATCCTTCAACTAGCTCCATCATTTGCTCTCACTTACTTTAATATTTTTTTTTATTTACCTTCTAATTTTATGAAAAATAAATACAATTGCTTACCTTTGTTGTACACCTTTCCATAGTAGCTTCCATCACATCCTCAATTCTCCTTTTCAGCTTATCTGCTTTGCTGGGTAAACCATCCTTAGCATCCTTGGCTCCGCTGATCTGCAGTCATACAAAAATGCATCAGAAGTCGAACTAATTTTTTTACTTGAAAGCCTCTGGTAATATAGGCAGTTTCAACAACCTGGCACATGCAATATATTTATGATAGCTAAATAACAACGGAAAAAAGTTTTATTTGTAAAAATAGCTTTTCACAGTAGGTGCTGCTTCAGTAAATATCGATAATAAACAAAATTTCTTTAAACTTGGCTCGTGTTACGTTGCGTAGCAGGTGTATGATACGAAAATTAATGTTTGACCAAGCCAAGCACTTCGATTTGTTTCCTACACTATCTAAATGTGAAAGGCAACTACTATGAACAAGGTTTTAATTCTCATTTTTAGGAAAAGAGTTATTTTTTGCCTGGTGTTCTTAGTTATTTTTAGTTTAAACTGCAAAATAATCATTACAGATAGTCTAGATCACTGTTATTTTAAAGTGAAATAAGAACCAGCATTGTAACCGTTGAACAGTTTTAGCACCAAAAGCCAGTCTAACTTTTTTAGAATATTTGTTAGGACATAATTTTCTTAGAGCTAATTAAATTCAAACTGTTGTACTTTCCAAATCACATCTATACATCTTTTAACCTACTGAGCTGCTCTTTTGGCAATTTCAAAAAAATTCTGAGCAAAAATAGCAAACAAGCATTTGCTTTATAACAATTGTCCGCTTTGAAATAAAAAATTATTGAAACTTAACATTTCAATGCATCATATTAATTTATAAGCTTCTAAGCACTACATAAAATTGAAAACTTCTACAAAATATATAGTGGAATACTTGGTCATTTTTCTATAGTTTTCTAAGCTGGTTAGATGGGTTGTTTTCTATATTTAACTTTCAACTTGTAACGATGTTAGATTAAGCAATTTTGAGTTTGTTAAAATAAACTGCCTTCCATAACAAATTAAACCAATTAGCAACAGAAAATTTTCAATATTAGTGTGTAAATGACAGCTATTTTGAGTTTTACACAGGTACTTTACCATATTTGATTTGTCTTAACTCTGAAATCTGTCTTAACCCTTTGGCTGCCATAAACGCATACATGCGTTTTAGGGACCACTGCCATAAACGCATTATTGCGACTTTCACAGCAATTGCGTAGTTACCTAATTTTATTATTCGTTGACAACATAACCCACGATCTTTAAAACTTTTATAAAATTGACAGTGTTATCCAAAAATTTGTCAATAAAATTAGCCTAGAATAACAAAGCTATTTTAAACTTCTGTTTGAGAATTTCTAATTTAAAAATGGACATTCTTTGTGCGAGGTCATTAATTACCTCGCTAGTCAGAAAACAGGCATGTAGTTATGTTGATGATATTGCAGCCACGTCAGATTCAGATTTTCATGATTATACAGACAATTAAAGCAGCAGCACTGTCTCTGATAGTGGTGAAAGTAATAGTTTTGTAAGAGTAAGGAACATTGTGGAGGATCGTTTTAGCTTCGCATCAATCGTAGCTTCACAAAGCTTTATCATCGCACCAAGTATAGATCCATTGAATTTTTGCATAGCAATATTGGTAAAAATGTTGGCAAAATAAAATATGTAACAAAAATGTTCTAAATAGAGATTGAAATTGAAAAAATACTGTTTACATATCATGAAGGAATATCGGCAGTTTTCGGTAAAATGGCTGGCACTAGGCAGATACCCGAATTTGTACATGGTTGGCAGTGAAAGGGTTAACCTGCATGGATGGCTAACACGTGGTAGCTAGACAATAGTAAACCCAATGGAGTGCAAGATGTGTATAATGAATGTTAACTGATATCTAGCATAGTTACTACCTCTTTCCATACCTAAACCAACCATATCATAGTAAGGAACTCTCCGAGTGTACCAATCCTGCGCCAGCTCGTGTGGTTTCAATTTTCAATCAATTCACCTTTTGAAAATCCTTTTTGTTTGTAAATTTGTATTATATCAACTGATTATTGACTTGACAACTTACGATAAGATTGTTCCTAGTATTTTCAGGCTGATGTTTGTGTTTAGCACGCGTGTGCAAGCACACATACGGTGAATATTTTCTTTTGGTTAGCATGAAAAGTGTATTTTAAATGGTGACGCGTAAAAGTTTTGCTCGGCTAAAAAGTTGTTTGCATGCTAGTTTAGCAGGGCAGAAAAAATTGGGATTAGAAAACACTGTGGAAAGTATTGAACAGTCAAAAGAAGGTGAAATGCTTCCAAATGAATGCAACAATTCGAATGCAACTAACTGAGCAAACAATGCAAACATTTTTGTCTCAAAAATATTAGTTTTTGTTCCTGTGTAATATAAATAAGTTTTGCCTATGCCACTTGTTCTTGAATATGAGCATTTAATAGGTTATTATTATATAATTTACAAACTTGCCGATTTATAGCATACTATTTGGTAGTATCACTGTGGTTATCTAAACTTGGTTTTCAATGGATCGCCACCCATAACTCGTTTTCTATTGCACATGAAAATACAGTTTTGGCTGCATACTGTAGCAAACCTACCAAAGAGTGCAATGATCTTTTATACAAAATTGTCAAATGAACTGTATTTATGAAATAAAAATATGCATTCAAATTTGAATAACCAAAGAAATAATAGTTCCAGCAAATTGCAGCGCAGGCTATAAGATCTTTGTTGGTTAATTACAATCAAAAGATATTGACTCTTAGAGGAATTTCTGACTTTGCAAATGCGTATATGTATATTTATGAATCTACGACAAATCAAGGAAAATTAGTGCCTGCTCTAATAATTGGCTTGGTAAGCTGGGCAATCTGGAGCTGTACAAACTCAAAAGCAAAAAGGTTACAAACGCTCTGCACCTAATTTTTTGTACAAACTATTTTGACGAAACATTTTATTATGCCTGATGCTGCTGACTTCATAACCCAACTACTAACTGAAAATAACTAAATAACCTTACCAGAAAGTTTACTTCTTTACTTAGCTTTGCGCAGCTGTCATTGAGTCTCTGCAGGTGGCTCCTCATCTCTAAAATCAACCGATTATTAGAATTGAATAAACAAAATTCTGTAAATGATGTTAATTTATTGCTTGAAAAGTGTGACACGCAAACTATAAAAACCCAATAAAAGTAGTAGTTTGTATTATATTCTTATGTCTGAATCATTTAAAGTCTTTAGCTCTTTGGTATCCATTTTTGAGACTGTTTACTTGTACTGTAGGTTTGAGAACACATTTGCTTCTTCCTTCGCAATGCTTTATAAGGAAATTGCGATAAAAATGAAAAGCCATTTGGCTTATATAATTTAGAGCAGTTAAAAAAAGAAATTAGGCTTTTAATTTTTGTAACATTTAACTCTTTCACTACCGCATTAAAATCTTACCAAATAAATACTCTGCCCAAATTTATGAAATAAATTTTTCGAAAAGCCGATATACAGCTAGTATTTAAGCAATATCTCAAGAATAAAAGCAAATATCGCTTACTGTAAAATACATCTTGTTTAATAATAAATAAATAAATTTTCTACAAGATACATACAAAGTGAATTCCACTCTAATACAATCTTTAACATTTTATTTGGGTTGAACGATCTGGTTTTGCCGTTTTGAAAAATAGTTAGAAATGGAATTGTTGAACCAAAGAATTTCTTTTTAAGTGTATGTAATTGGCACAAGGTTGTTTCACCGGAGACAAATTTTGATTGGTCTAGCTAATGTGTGGGCTTCATAATGAAAAGAAAAGTGAAACTTTATTGATAAGCTGATATATCGTTTTACGGTTGATACTTTTATCACCGCGAATTGTTGGAAATATTTAGCTAAAAATTTTTACATCAATAGCAAGTGATTGGCAACAAGATTTTTTTTTACTGGAGACCAAATTTGATTGATCTAGCTTATGTGTGCGCTTCGTAATAAAAAGAAAAGTGAAACCTTATTGATAAGCCGATACATCGGCTTACGGTCTGTACTTATATAACCGCGAAAGCCGATACATCGGCTTACGGTACCGAAAGAGCTAAGCTAATCTAACCAAAAAGCAAAAGAACAAGCAAAATTAATTTAGATAAATCTAATTTGACTTCTATTAATAAAAAGTGTTTTGTAGCTGTCATCAGTTTATCAGTGCAGTGCAGCAGTCAATACTAGTGAGCTAACAACAGATTCAATACTAGTGAGCTAACAACAGATTCAATACTAGTGAGCTAACAACATATTCATACTAGTGAACTAACAACACATTCATACTCATCTTTGCAGCAAGATTTATTTCCGTGACCAGTTTTCATACATCTTAAACAATGTTCTGTGAACTGTTCCGACAAAAACAAATGCCATTAGTATTTCTTATTTATATTTAGCAATAAAAGTAGCCAGCTACATATAAATAATGAGACCAACTTGTGTTTGCATTTTAGTTGCACACTAGCATGCCAATTGCCCATAAGCTTCTTGACAAAAATTTACTATTAACTACAGTGTTGACTGCATTGTGAAAACTTTTGCAAAATTTGTGAACTTTGGTTACCTGTTGCCAAAAAAGCAAAATTAATTAAAATCAATAAGACTCCCATATGGGTTACCTTTCTTTGCACTCTCGGAGGGCTCATTTTCAACAGTGGATGAAGTTATTGCTCGTTTTGCGGTCCGCTTCTTCTGAATCTTTTGCTGACATGGTAGCTCTAAAAATAGCAGATAAGTTCATCTTTTCAGTTTCAACTCAAGCAAGAAATATAACAATTTACTATTTTTATAATAAGCTAAAAAGAGGCAAAGAAAATTTTTGAGGTAGCAGGGAATATTCTGCTTTCTACACAATCCAAACAAACATTTAACATTAGAGGAGTAACAGAAGAAGTTAAGCAGTTGGAAATCTTTGTCTTTCATTAAAAACTTTTGAGCAAGAAGCGCCTTAGCGTTTTATTTTTTTCTGTTTTGACCCTTACCATAAATTCCAAGGAAATAGTTAAAAACTTTACACAAAAATTCAAGCTTGAAAATGTAACCTTGACTTATAACGGAGGTGACGTTTTTCATAACAGGAATTCTTGTAAAATTTAGCTTCAGAAAATTGTGTCCCATAAACACTACCTGATATGACATGTCAGAATTTATTTATAAAATAATAAAATACTAATAATTCTATGCAGCATGAGATGGGATAAACACAACGTTCCATTCTTCAACATTCAAACTGCCAACGAACATTTTTTCTTTCTTACTTTCGAACTGTTTAGTGTTATTATGGCCTTTTTAAGTACCTTCCGCGTTAAAAAAACAGTTAATCACTAATGTTGATGACATTATAGTCATTTGATATTTTCGTGATTAACCAGATAATTAAAGTAGCAACACTGACTCTGATGGGGGTAAAAGTAATGTTTTTGTAAGAGTAAGGAACAGTGCAGAGGATCGTTTTAGCTTCGTAGCAATTGTAGCTTCACATAACTTTATCATCACACTAACTATAAGTATACTGAATTTTTTGTCTAGAACTATTTGTTAACATGTCGAAAAAATAAAATATATAACAAAAGTGTTCTAGATAGAGTTCGAAGTTGAAAAAATGGTATGCATATCATGAAACAAAACTGTCAATTTTTGATAAAATGGCTGGCAGTAGGACAATAGCTAAATTTGTACATGGATGGCAGTGAAAGGGTTAAACGAATTTCAAAAGCTAACTTATAAGAACCATATAAAATAAATTTCAGTATTACAAATCAAAGTTGATTGATTTATAAAACAGGATGTACATTTTAGTTTAGAATGCCAGTTTTTTTCTTACTAGGCTTAGTAATAAAATAAGTCTTTAGTGAAAAATTGTGCAAACAAATTGTTTGTAATCGACAGTTGAATGATGCAGAATGAAGGAGTAAAGTTATCATACCTTGGCATGTTCAGTATAAAGTGCAGTTATTCAGCTAGGATCAAATTAGCTGAATAATTGTACTTTATACTGAACATACCAAGTTATGATAACTCTATTTCTTTTTTACAACTTATGAGCACATATCAGAAAAATCTAGTTACAGTATATATCTCAGGAATACATAACAGAGAAACTTAACTATACTCTCGTTTATGAAGGTTTTGCTTTAAGTTTGAGGCATATTTTTTTGTACAAGCTTTTGCAATAAAAATATTATTGTAAATACAAAAACTTTTAATAAAGCTATTATTTGAAATTTTGCAAAAATGTTGCACAGTAAAAATGGTATAAGCAGAATATAAAAATACCTGGAACCTCATCTCTCCATGTTAATGCTAGAGGTTCAGGAGTGCCTGTTAGTGCCATAAGTTCAGGATGTCCAGACAAACCAAGAAACGCAGTTTGAAACAGCCGCTCCACCGCAGTCAGTTTCTATAGTAAAATGTTCAATCAATATAGTACTAATTATAGTTATATGCTATATTTATTGTCAAACTAAAATACATATAAACCTATCTTTTTTTAACTTTGCATTTTTTATAGGTACACAACTTTTTATTAATATAATTTATCGATTTTTTCAAATGGTATTATACATTTACGTAAATTTATTTTACAGATTAAATGATTTATACGATGAAAATTGTAATAAACTAATGCTGACATTCTCTAATAGTTACATGTAAATAGTCTACAACAGCCCTTTTATATCTCCGTAATCTTTCACAAATATTAGTTTGTTCAAAATTTTAGCTGATGGTGCTAACAGAAAAGTTTGCTACTAAAAACTAGCTTGTTACAGTATTTTAAAAATGAATTGCTAAAAAGCAACTTTTGATAAATTTCTATAATTGTGGCATTTTTAAAATATGAAAAAAATAACAAAAAATTAAAATGTGCAAAACAGTTTGTCTTTCAAAATACTTTTGTTTAACTTTAAAATACTTGAGTATAGGAAACAGATTATAGCTGAATCTTTAATAATATAAAAAAAAACTTTTTGACAAAGCTTTGCCTTCTTTACAATGAACAAATAATACAAATAATGCTGGTTTATCGTATATGCAAATGCAGAATAAAAAGTTTCGGTGAATATAAAATAATTCTTGTTTATGATACAATACTGCATGTTTTTTACACCAATAATACGATAAAACGGAAAGCAAAATACATTTTTCTATTTCAAAGTATTTGTAGATGCAATTATTTTAATTACTCCATTAAATAAATGGTGTCATTTTTACAAAGCTTAGTTATTATTTTTTGTTCAATGCTGAGTGGATTGATTTTTAATAAATGGAGCCAATGTAAAAAAAATCATTATTAAGGAGTATTATAGAGATATATAAATTCCATTAAAAATGAATTTCATTTTACAATCTCATTGAAAACAATGTTATGATACCTTTTCAGGTGCTGATTGCTCCAGCAGATCACGATATTGCCCTTTCCACTGTTTAGCCTTGGAGATTTTTACGTAGACTATGGGGCTGTTTCCAGAAGTTGCATCAGTGAAATCGAACTGTGTCAAGATGCCTGAGCTGCAAATTAATTTTTAGAAGCTACTACTATGTGACACAAAACAGTCGAGGGTTGAAATAATAAAGGAATAAGTTTTAGTTGACATCTAACCTAATTTCACTAAATACATTGTCCAATTGGACTAATAAAAACTGACATAAAGCAAAAAGTTATATGACATTAGGCAACTATTATTCTTGGCATTTAAATAACATGTCTTATAAATTTTACAAAGCTACTAAAACAAAAAAGTAAAAAAAAAACAGCTATTCACTAGTGACAAAAATAGTGATCAGAAAAATGATTCAAGATAGAAAACAACATTATTTTTATTTCATACCATGGATCATCTTTACATATTGTAGATTTGAGTCAAAAATATTTCCTTTATCAATTTAAATAGCGTTTGAATTATTTCGCTATTCAGTTCCAAGAACTAAGGTTAGTTCAGTAATAGCAAATTCCATTTTACCACAAAGTGTTAAAAACAGCCTTTTTAAACAAAATCTCTTTGATAAACTATTTGGTTATGAAAAGTTTGAAATGCTGAAGGGAGCAATGCTGCAAATTATCAAAATTTTCTTTTAACTCTTTTGCTACCGAATTTGTTTCTAGCTCTGCCCGAATTTTATTCTCCATTTACACAAATGTAGCGATAACGTCACTAGTCTTGTGATAACTTGAGAAAAAATAAAGATATCCACTTAATTTAAAAAACAAGTTGAAAAAAATACTTTATTAGGAAATAGATAAAAGTCGTAAATTTATTTGACTACAAAACAATAAAAATTTTAAAACTTTACCAACAATAATTTGCCAGCAATGTTGATAGTCATATGTTGGCTGTCGCCATAATATTCGGTTAGTATTACAGTTTTCACATGAAATAAATGCACTAGTAGCAGAGTCAGAATCTCTCGATATAAAGTTACTAGAGTCCCAATGGCTAAGAATGTTAGAAGCTTCTACAGCTGTAAACAATCACAGCATTATTTTTGTACGTGTTTTTTCCGCGGTGAACTTTCTGTTTGATAATCAATGAACCGCTAGTGAGAGGCCTGCTGATTAGTCAATATCATTAGCAACAAGCTTGTTTTCATGGACACTAAATCTTATTGGTCCATCTGAAGCTAAGGCTGAGTATTTATAAATAAACCAACGCACTGTCTAAAAGCCAATGTACCGGCTTCCGGCCACAAAAAGAAGATAACTTGAACCGACGCATCGGCTTGCGGTAGTGAAAGAGTTAATTGCTTTTATTTTGGTTCCATATCCATAAGTTTATTTTAACAATGCTAGAAATTTTTAATATTGATTTATATCAAACCATATTTCTGAAACAATTTTTTTATTAAAAACTTAATATAAAGTTTAACAAAGAACAAAAATCTGAGTTTTGATGATGAGCTCACAATAATTTTTCAGTTAATTTTATTTGGAACTATCAATATTTTTTTCGCATTTACGACTGTTTTTTATATTTCAGATGAACTGACTGTCAGGATGTTTCAGTAGTAACATCAACAAAACTTGATTGCTGTTGAAAGGCTCAGATTAAGAAAAAGTGTGATTATGAAGCCTGTAGTTGCAACGAGACTGAGTGTTTCAACTAAAATCAAGTTTTATCAATTTTACTAATGAAACACCTTAGCCATCAGATTACTTGAAACGTTAAAACAAATTCAAATAATCAAAAAGATTTTTTCTAAAAATATATACTAAATATTTTTTTAAGTTCATCTCTAATTAAATGTGGCTTTAACAATATATTCACAACATCACCACAAAATTGAGGTTAGCTATTTACAGCTTGAGTTGTTCGCATTTAACAAGATTTCTTCTACTTTGGAACAATTTAAACAACTTATAGTTGCTACTTCATAAATGTTTTTGCTTACAAGGCAAGAAAACAAAGCAAACAACTGAAATTACCATTTCGTCTTGCGGACACCCTGCCAACCAAATTTTGGTTGCTCAGCAAGTATCTTAACCTCATTTCCAATGTATGGCAGTTTAGATTTTTTCAGAGACTTCTCAAGCACGTCCATGCGTCCTTTCCACATCAAATTTTCAGGAAACACTACCGTAACCTAAAACATGATATTTTTTAAATTTTTCTGTAGAAAAGCACTAAATTAATTAAAAACATTTTTGGTAATAATACATTAAGACCAATATATAACAACTAAGACAATAGTTAGGAAGTTGTCAAGAACTGTTGAAATACTTAAGATTTGCCAGAATAAAAAAATCTGGTATTAAATAACATCAGATTTAACTAATCTCTATAGACAATTTGTAGCGCAACTCCATGATTCTACCTTAATATATGTACATCAACAGGTCTACCTACAGGCTACAGCTACAGGTCTAACCATTCAACTTGATTGAAAAAAAGAAAAAGAGTTTTGTCTGATCGAAAACTGAAACTTGAGGTTTCAATGAAATATGAGCAACTGGTGATGGGATAAAGATGCTGTGAAATACCCGCTTGAACAGTTCAAGTGACTGAAGATGGCAGTTCTTCCTTTTTTAATAAATTTGAGTAAAGAGTACTCTTCATTGCAGGAATCTGCTGCATTCACATCAAATAAAATCATGGTTTAATATGATTGTAAGCTTTCTAGTTTTACAGTTTAGCTAGAAAGATTCTGAAAATTTTTTTAAAAAATACTACTCATTATTTGCATTGATTTTATTAAATTTTAAACTGTTTGTATCTCTAAATTAAATAAAAAATTGTAATACCGATTTTTATTTAAACCACTATTTTTCGAACTAAAATTTGTAATAAATAATATTTGACAAAAATATATTAACTTTTAATTTTTTATCGCATCAGCTATGCTTTTATTAAAACTTTTCTAAAGTAGCGATATATAAGAATTTTGTTCTTAGCTTTAAAAAGTTTATTTTTCTTGAAGTTTAACAAATTTAATTAGAATAGTTGACATCATTAAAATAAAACAAACAATGCCTATTTAAGTACTTACTCAACTGTTTGAAAATATTTCAGTCACTCAATTTTAAGTGTTTTTTAGGTAAGTCATCAGAGTATCTTATGAACAGAAGCTTTCAGAAGCTAAAACTTTATTATATCAGATTTTACAACTTGCCAGCTTCTAGTCTTTAATTTTGAAATATGGTGAGCAAAATTACTTTTGGACTTTCCCTGCTTTATAAGCAAATTACTTTCAAAAATTATTTGTACTTTTTTACATTCATGCTGTGCATAACTCAAACATGGTTTATTTGATCATTATTAACGCGCAATAAAAGTTAATCGGTAAAAAAGTCTTTGCAAAATGGTAGTGATAATTACAATAATAAGTCAGTATCCATGAATTTTTCATTGTGGTTGTCGTGGGGGCCGTTTTTATTGACAAATTTAACAGAGAAAATTGATCGGCAAAATCCTCAAAACTATACTCTAATTTGAAGTCAATAAGAGCTAAAGCCGACCAACTGTATTCAGATTGGTCTAAAAGGTGGTTTCCAACTTGTTCTGAAGGCTATAGATTGTTTGAATAAATCATTTGAATGTTTCTTTAGAAGCAGAGTGCAACATATTAGCATCAATAGTGGCGATCATTAGAGTGTATAGAATTATATTTTTTAGCTCCAACATGTTTTGGTTTTTCACTCAAAACTTTGAAAACGATATGATTGAAATAAGTTATAATTCTAGTAGTTCAACCAAGTTACCAAATCACCAAGTTACCAAGTTATCAAGCTATCAAGTTACTAAGTTTACCAAGCTATTAAGTTACCCAGTTACAAAATTACCAATTTTTCCAAGTTTGCCAAGTTACCAAGTTACCAAGTTACTAAGTTACTAAGTTACTAAGTTACCAAGTTACCAAGTTATCAAGTTACCAAGTTATCAAGTTACCAAGTTATCAACTTACCAAGTTACCAAGTTATCAAGTTACCAAGTTATCAAGTTACCAAGGTATCAAGTTTACCAAGTTACCAAATTATCAAATTATCAAGTTACCAAGTTATCAAGTCAACAAATTACCAAGTTACCAGTTATCAAGTTATTAAGTTACAAAGTTATTAAGCTGCCAACTTTACCACGTTACCAATTTTACCAAGTTACAAAGTTATTAAGTTACCCAGTCACCCTGTTATCATGTTACCAAGTTATCAAGTTACCAAGTTATCAAGTTACCAAGTCATCAAATTATCAAGTTACCAAGTTATTAAGTAACCAAGTTACAAAGTTACCCAGTTACCAAGTTATCAATTTACCAATTTTACCAAGTTATCAAGTTACCAAGTTATTGAGTTACCAAGTAACCAAGTTATCAAGTTACCAAGTTATTGAGTTATCAAGCTATCAATCTACCAAGTTATCAAGTTACCCAGTTACCCAGTTATCAAGTTAACAAGTTATCAACTTACCAAGTTACCAAATTTACCAAGCTATCAAGTTACCAAGTTATCAAGTTACCAAATTTACCAAGTTACCAAGTTATCAAGTTACTAAGTTATCAAGGTATCAAGGTATCAAGGTATCAAGTTACCAAGTTATCAAGTTATCAAGGTATCAAGTTATTAAGTTACCAAGTTATCAAGGAATCAAGTTACCAAGATACTAAGTTTTATTTAATGTAATTCTTTATTTAACATCGTCTGTAAATTTTTTACCTATATCTTAAATCGTTTTCAAAAACGCTGACTTTTACAATATAAATGCTGCTGCACTTTTCAAAGGGTATAAACACCATGTAATGTAAGCATTAACTTAAGTATATAAGTACTTAATAATATTGATAAGTATTTTTTTACCACTAAAAATTATACTTAGGTATAATTTTAGTTTGTGTTAAATTTAGACAGGTGTTTCAAGCAAAACTTATCTTAGATTATAAAGTTAATTTTGCTGTAACGAACCGTTTCACCATTCTCAGATTTCTCTGCAAGGATTCCAACACTCAGATGTGTTACATTGCTCCAAATGAAATTGTCAAAGTCTCCATCAAACTCAAACTTGAATCTCACAGAGTCTCCAACTTGAAGCTCTGAGGTCTCATCCGTGTCTAAAATAATGAAAAATTACATAAATGACCATTTCACCTGACAGTTGCGTAGAAATTGCTCAGTTTTAGATTTTACAAATTGCACTTTAACAAACAATAAGAATACATATTATTAAGTACCTAACACAGGTGTATATCATTATTTCTTATTTAAATTGAAAGATGAATAATATATTTGTAGTTACCCTTTTTAAGGCTGCCACTAATATAGTTGCATTTCAACTTGTTTGCTTTATGCTTCATGCTTTTTCATCCAGTAACCAAATTTTAAACTAGCTAAAACATGACCTCTGATTGGCTGATTTTACAAACACTTTTTCATTGGTTAAAATTTTACAGTCAATTTCAGATTACAATTTTTTTGTCGAGTCAGTGTAAATATGAAAAATAGCGTACATTTTACTTTATATACAATGTTTTAGAAAAAACCAAATGTTCAAAGCCTTTTATTTAATATTTTATATATGCTTGTTTTTTTGACTGCCAGAGAGTGACTTATGAGATACCAGCGATGTGCACTTACTTCCTACTATGAGCAATCATGTCTCTTTATTCTTCAAGCAAGTTTTTAGCAATTTTAAATGTTATAATTTACACAAGAAGATAGTTTTTAAGTTTTTCAAATGCCTGTTTGCTTTTCAAAACATGGTAAAGCTCACCAAAATATCAAAATTGATGTCCCTTCTTACAAATTATGTGACTTACAAGCTCTCAAGTCTTGTACTCTGTTCTTACTCATCTCCAGATCTTTCGCAAGCTTTTTGGCATCATCGAAGTCTGTAGCTGAGCATTTACTACTTTTCAAGTTTTGAACGGTCCTCGCCACAGCACTTCTCAGCTTCTTCATGACCTTAACCTCGCTGATTCCTTCTTCCAGCTCTGCTGCCTCTTCATCCTGCCGCTGAGTGATGCTGGAGAGCTTAAAAAGTATTTTACATCACGTATGAGAATCAATTTTGTTTCTATTACATTTTACATGATTAATAATCTTTGCATTTATTGGGTTTCAAATTAATGAATTATTTCAAATTAAGCTCTGCTATAATATGAGTCATGACAGGTCAGCTGTATGAACCACGCTTACAGCAAAAAGGGTTAAGAAAAATATTGCACTACACGGGAATTGATCTTGGATAGTTGGGCTTGCAGATTTGAAGCCAAGTGCAATGCCACTAAACCGTGCAGCCACCTTTCCATACCCTGGAATAATTGTGTATATAATAATTACACATCACGATCTCTCACAGTTCCTGGGACTGCAACCGTAATTGCAAGTGATTAAAAATTAAAACCAAGTCGTAAACTAGATTAGTGAATTTATTATTGGCTTGAAAACTTGTTGTCCTTTTATGTAAATATTTAGTAAATATCCATATTGTTAACACTTTGACCAGGTATAAGCCCCCAAACACAACCGAAGTTTGTGTAA
The DNA here is from genome assembly GCF_963576615.1 of Watersipora subatra. Taxonomy (NCBI): domain Eukaryota; kingdom Metazoa; phylum Bryozoa; class Gymnolaemata; order Cheilostomatida; family Watersiporidae; genus Watersipora; species Watersipora subatra. The sequence goes on along the minus strand of NC_088715.1, from coordinate 54,592,969 downwards.
TTTATTTCCGAAAATTCAATAAAATCGATATTTTAAAACATGCATAGCTCAAATCTTAAATTTATTTCTATGAACAAAATTTTTTGTACATAAACATTCATTCACATATCATCTACTCAAAAAAATACAACCATGTGCAGTTGTCCCTGTATGAAATGCTTGGAAGCATTTTTTTCGGTAGCATCAAACGCTATCACGTAGCTGTGCGAGACACCATGACGATCGTTTTCTTTGTATATCTCAAGTATATTATAAGTCCAAAAAGTTTATATAACTTCTATCATTTAAATTATTTTTATTCTGATCAGACAAAAAATTACTAACGATCGCAAGACAAATAATCTTTTATTTTACCGTTTTGAAAGTCGAGCCGATGTTGACTGGTTTTTCCAACTTTTATTCTTTTCCAAGAATATTTTTTCCTTTTCACGATTTGTTTAGCTTTTAGCACAAAGCAACGCCTCTCAAATAATCGTTTTATATTGTAAATCATCCACCGATATCTTGTTGATAATATTTAAAACTTACTAGTGTGCATATCCTTTGTTTAACGTTACTAGGGGACAGCTTTATAAACGTCTACTGAAATAGACATAAATGTCGATTCCCGACGCAACCGGTAAATGACATTTTGGTCGTTTCCCTGCCAAAGGGTTAAGTTGACCACATCCTTGAGTAACTGCGCATATATGTTCAATGGAAAACTTTTTCACATTCAAGTTTAACTTTATTGCGATAATAATTTTTACAATAAAAATATTTTGATTATGTATAAAAATGTAAAACAGATTGTACCATACTATATTTGAGGTCAAAGCTAATCATCATACATAATTAGTTTGAGCATTTTTTAGTACAAAACTTCAGAGTTGGCGCTTTAGTAAATATGCTTACAAACTTATGGAACAGAGTCTCAGATTTAGTGGTTTAGTAAATATGCTTACAAACCTATAGAACAGAGGTTCAGATTTAATGTTTAGTAAATATGCGTTTATAAACTTATGGAACAGAGGCTCAGATTTAGTGGTTTAGTAAATATGCGCTTATAAACTTATGGAGCAGAGGCTCAGATTTAGTGGTTTAGTAAATATGGCTTATAAACTTATGGAACAGAAACTCAGATTTAGTGGTTTAGTAAATATGCACTTATAAAATTATGGAATAGAGGCTCAGATTTAGTGCTTTAGTAAACAAGTATCTCTAAAACACTTTGACTGTCGTTTATTATTAGAGAGTACAAATTTAAACACATTCGGTTTTACTGCGAACAACATTATGTATATAAAGGTGATAGACAAAATAGTTTAGCTTGAATTGCCTCCTGATATAGAATACAAAGTTGTACTAATACTTGTTATAAGCATTGCCATTCTGTACATATTTATTAAATGAAATGGCAGTATGAAACAGTGATTCTATTAATTACCTTTTTGTTGCATTGCTCTTTTGTCTCTTCACTGTATTCATAAATTTTTGCAACTATGATGTCAAGGTCACCATTGAGTTCAATCATTTCAAGGAGGGTCCTACCGCACTGAAAATATAAACAGTAATGCTAATCACCTAATTCTGTCTGCAAATGAACCCGAAATTTGTTTCGATTCACAAAAAATAAACACTTGAACTTGTTTTTACAAGGTAAAAAATAATCAGATAAAATATGATTTTATTTAAAAATATAAAATAACTAAAAAATTGGAATATTAGTACAGTTTCAATTTTGAAAAAAACTGGGGGAACAATTATGTCTTGACCTGTAAACAGCATTGTAATCTTTCTAGTCAACTCTAAAAAAATAAAAAGGCGTCAGCAAGTTGAGTTGGTATACAGCTTAAATACTATTACTATGCTATAAGATAAACAGATCTTTGTTGAATATCTGGCTTACCATAATTTTTGCTTGAAAATCCCATCTTCGAGACAGTACTAGCTCTTCAGTCAGTAGTTTTCTCAAATTTTCCTTGTCAATATCATCCAGTTGCACTGAAAATTAAAATATCAATTTCTATTCTAAAATTACAATATGTAGTGTGCATTTGAAAATAAATTTTAAAAAGAATGATCTTGAATAGGAACAAATGAATTTAGATTGCTAATACTACATGACGATCTAAATGCTCTTTGTGATTACAGGTTCTTTGGTTAGATGAAATTTAATTTAAAATACTTCTCCTATTTGGTTAGAAATTGATTTTAACTAGCCCCTTCCAATGGCCAAAACTTGATCAGTCTATTTAAAAGGCGACTTGAATAAAAATATAACATTTTCACTAACATGATGGATTGCCAGTTGGTTTTTAACAATTCCAAACATAAATCTTTTTTAATCCAATTCATATGTTTCATTCTGTGTATGAAATTTTAAATAATAAATAAAGCAATTTTGTAGACTGAATTAAACCGCCTCATTTGTCAGCGAATCTTTTGTAAAATTTATCGCTTTGCGAAAGTATGTATAATTTTTAGTAAAACTACTTAAATAAAGCAGAATATAGTTTTTTTCATAAGCAATATTTTCATTGATTGAAATTATTTTTAAAATTGTATCAATCTAGTTGTGGCCATCTGAGTTTTGTTAAGTTTTGCTGACAAAATATCGAAGGGTACTTTTTATAAGCAATCAACTATATCAATATTTTGCAAGGATAGTTTTGATTATGAAAAGTGGCTTATTGATAAATATAACTACAAACCAGCCTTAAATTTTGCCAGATATGTGTTCTTTTTTAAATTCTTGGTCTTTTTATTTAGAGCTGAGCTACCTGATCCAAGACTAAACTTCATAGACATCCTTTTAAAAGCCAACAGTCAGAAAAATGGCGGTCAACAAAGTTTTCAGTTTATTCCCAAATAATGAATTTGATAAGCAATTAACTTGTACAAGCTCATAAAGCATTGAAAGTTCTGCAATCTGAGTTTTAATAGTTTGCAGGGTGACACAATAAAAAGTTTTTTGCTTTTGAACAAAGATGTGAAACCCGAAGGTAAAAAGAATTCCTGCACATTTGTGATTAGGTTTTTATAAAGAACACCTCTGAGCAAATGTCCCCGTCAGCGTACATAAATTATAAAATCATAATGTTCATGACAACTCTGAGGCGTAACATTGTTTTTTCTTACCATTTTTTGCTCCTCTGTCTTTTACCAACTCAACTACCTGATTGGCTATCAAACTGTCGGGGAGATAGCTAAATCCTCCATTTGGCACTGGATATTCCTGCATAATATTTTATAATAATTTTTTGAGCACTTAAAAACTGAAAGATTCAGCTGATCACAATGAAAAACAAAAACAAACAATCACATTTTTAAAACTTTTTGTTTAAAAATTTATTAAAAGGTGATGCCAACAGCTTTAAATCAGATTCAAACTCAACATCTAAGCAGCCAAATCAGGATCGTGAGTTTAAAAAATGTAAATTTTGTCGTTTTTATTGTTTTTATATTTCAAATTTTCAATAGGTGATTTTTAAGCCGGAGGGAAAAACATAAAGCTATATATACACACACCGCGGCAATTTAGTGTAATTTGTATAGAACAATGCACCGTTTTACTTATTAGCTCCTTGTGAACCACAAGTTGTGTACTGCAGCTCGTCACACTGTTTGCTTGCGATCAACAGATGTGTAGTGCTGCTTTAGGAGGCCTCGTACAAAACTTTTCTGCATAGTGAGTATTCAATTAACAAGCCTATGGTATCTGTACTTAAACAACAAGAAACAATCATCAGCTGCCATTGATCCAATAGAAATTGTGTCTACAGTCCGTTGCAGTTAACACCGCCTATTCTTGTTGGTAAAAGTAGCTGCATATTTTTGCTTGCTGCATGGTTATGGTTAACTATCGCAAAATTGAAGCAAATTAAGAAAATTATCCCTTAGTATCCCTTATACACTCAGCTCTTGCTTGAAGCCCACTGGCAAAACATGTGCACAAGCTGTAGCTTGCTATATGGTTGTATGTACAGTTTTGACGTTTTTGTCTCAGGATTATTTTTGGCAAGCTAATTGTCAACAGATATGTCTCAAACCAAAACAGAAAATGCACAAAAAACAATCCTGTCACTTATAATGAAAACTTACTCACTTTAAAATAATATGCTATAGTTCTGCCCCGCCTAAAAATCGTTTTACGAATAATATTAAAGACTTAACACTAAAATACGCAGTTTATGTTACAAGTGTCATAATGGAAACTAACTTTTGTAAGTGTAATGGTCAGCAGATTATGCTACTGGTTGATGTTATCGAGTGGATATACAGAGGGTTTGATGCAAAGCTGACACTAGTGGTAGCGTTTTCAAGCGTTTCAATAGCATTCTACATCATTGTCTTTCGACTTTTACACACTTACATAGAATAGAACAGTGTTATTATAAATTGCGAATAAAACCAGAATTTACAACGCTAATCAATTGTCAAAGTAAACAGCCACACATATTTGCACTTATGCAGTTATGTCGCATTCATAAGACCATATAAAACTGAAAGAATTTTAGTGTCAAACCTGGGTAGGTAATAAAAACATTAATATTCTGAGTAGAAATGTTCATACCTCACTTTCATCACACTGAGAACATAAGTAGCGATTTTCCTCTACGCGGAGCCCTTTAGTGCATTCCATGCATATAGCATGCTGACACGGCAGCATCTTCAATTGGCATAACTCTTGCTTACAAATCGGGCACTTGCATAAGTCAATCAGTTTCTCAATCTTGGCTTCGTTTCTTTCACTCATCATTCTGAAACAGTAGATGGCAGGTAATTTTGAAAAACAAAATAATTGGCGCCTCTGAATATTGCGCGACTCCATATCTTTCAAGTGTTTCATTATCAGTGTTACACACATGTAGCTTTCGTTTAGGCAAGTCAGAATGCACACTTAATTTTTGTTTCTAGGAGTGCTTCTAGAGTAATCTTGTTTGCTGCTTAGCAAGGGTATTACTGACATTCCAGTTCATCTGAGCAAATATAAGTGGAGTGCACCTTGGTTTTTCAGCCTATGAAGCAGATTTTAAGATGGCTGCCAGCCAATTTTGTTTCAAGTAATGACCAAAAGATGATTTCCTATTAGCCAAAAACAGTATATTTGAGTAATAGTAGAGTATTGCAACACAAGACAATGAAGTATCAAGAAGTGGTGTCTAATCTTAACTCGTGTAGCTCAAAGCTTTTTGAGCGGTTGACTACAACTAAATGGTTTTTACTTTCTAAGACCCTTTTCTTAGCCCTGCGCTCACCTTGTAATAATAGTAGTAATCTATTATTTACGTGTAAACCTGTCCAATGTAAATGACTAAATAGAGTGTGATTGCATCATGGATAGCTTCACTAACATCTGCTGGTATATGCAATAGCAAACTCTCCTCATCTCATTTTTCTGTTATGGGGAGTTTGATTCAAAGTATTAGCTCTAACAATAGCTTTGATAACTTAACAACCCAAGCCTGCCTCAATAATACCTGTTGACCTCATTGATTATAGCTGCTGATAACTTTACCCATTAATAATTTTGGTGTTAGAGAAATTTAATAGTGTACTCAAAGTACCTATACAGTGTACCTGTCGTAAAATGCAACAGTACAAGTGACCATGCTGTGCAAAAAATACATCGGTGTGGGTGTGCTGGCAACTGCCAAAGTTGACAATGCGATGGATACTTATGCAGTAGTACTTTTACTAGAAAAACCTTCAAAATACACATCTTTTGGTTACAGAACATCTCACAGGAAAAATGCTACTACTTTTTATGAAATTAATCACAAGATACAAAAGGCCCAAAAGATTCAACCATCTAGGTGACTAGGAAAAGTCTGTAACATGAATGAGAGAAATTTTAAGAGTTAATTGAGTGGTAATTGTATAAACTGAGAAAATAGCTGGAAGAGTTATAAAGCTTGTGTAACGTTTTAGCAAATAAAACTGTCTTGTAGGTGACAAATAAAACAGCTAATGTTTTTACTGGACAAAGAAAGGGAACCTTAGGTAAACTTCATAAAATACCTAAATTTGAAGAGAAAACTCTCCAGGATAAGATATGACAAGTTAGATATCTGATGTGGTTTTGGAAACTTTGCAAAGATGATGACATGCCAAAAAGGGAACCTCAATGCATCACATTTTGACAAAAAGCAATAAATCAGAATAATTAATGAGAGTGAAATAGCAAAAGTGAACTGCGACAATAATAGTTTTATAATAGGTTTAATCCTTAGCTGTAAAACACTTTGTAGAGCAGAATAAGTGCGTAAAGCGGTAAGCTGATGCACAGTTGTTCCTAATTTGTCATAACTTGTAGAAACACATTGATTCATTTTAGGATGCTTGCTGCCTGGCCTCTACTGGACTGGGTATTAGGCTTAGTTCAGACCCATACATTTTGATAGTGAAAAGTGTGTTTTAATTAACATGAGCAGTCGTGTCCCAATTATCTGCAATAGAGCAATCTGCAAAAAGCGCACGACTTCGCGCGAATTGAATTTGGTCAGGTTAAAGAAATCAAATGACATCATTACTAGTGTTTTTGGTCATTTAAATCTATTAAAGATGCTACTTTGCAACAGACAAAAAGGATGAATGGTTGTTTTCTTATTAATTGAAATATTAAAGAAAAGGCAACTGGCAGCAATTAAGCATTTAATACAATAAACGCTTTTTAACACAAGGATTAAACAATACTGTTTAATCCTTATGTGGTGTAAAACTTGGTATTTTGGCGTCTCTTCCAAAAATTGTATTTGATCAACAGAGGCAAAATTCTCCATATTCATACAAGATAAAATAACTACAACAAACCAACAAAATGAAAACTTATGTTGTTAGTAAACAGGCAAAAATTCTTTATTTTTCTATTTTGCGTGCGGTAGAAGGAAAAAACCACAACATAAGCCTGAAGTTGCTTGGTGCATTTGATAGCCATCAATTTTAGCTTAGCGTAAAGAATCCACATCTAAGCATGATTGCCTAAAACATTGCTCTCGCGGAGCAATGTCTGGTCTTTTGGTTCACATCAATCGCAAACCTACATAAGTTGAAATAACAGTAACAGAAACTCACACGGCTTTGCACGTCATAGAAAATATACAAAATTGGTTTGAATCCGACCTTACTACATACATGTAGTACTCAAACAAATTTTTATCAATTTGACTATGAAGAGAAGAGCAGTTAGCTGAAGCACATGCTAATGATTAGTGGGACAAAACTTTGTATCATTCAGATGCCCTTGAATGACTACAGCTAAATGATTAGCTATACTAACCTGCTGTTCAGAGAATGAATAGAATATATTTCTAGATTTGTTGTTTTTTATCTTTAGTCAATGTTAAGTAGGCTACTAGTCAGTCGGACTCGTGCTGTGTGTGCTCCCTATGAAGATCAATAACCAACTGGCTTGTATTAGCTGATGCACTTGTTAGCCGTGTATACAATAACTAGTTGGTGACGCATTGGAATTCCAACCTTGGGAATTTCCCTATAAAAATCCTTGATCAGGACTTTCCCATTTTGTTGGGAGCCAGCATTAGTGTCGCTCAAATGCTTTTAGCATTGTTATTGTTAATTTACTTAATCCAAGATCATAGTTATGTTTTCACAAGGATAATTGATCTGTTATCTGAATATGGTCCCATCTGAGAAACCAGGCCATGGTACATACTTGATGTAACTTGTCAAGAGTGATGAAGTGAATTCCATTATAGTCAGAACAATAAATGGTTTGGTGTAAGCTGTAGGCAGTTTATAAATCTATATATATTTCTCAAAGTCCGCCTGTCTGTCATTCTTGCTATAGCTATTATTAGAACCGCGCAGCGGCAAAATGCTGATGTAACGGCATGGAGTACCATCATTAGAAGCCTAGCCTAATTAAATTAGCTTAGTGGAATTTTCCCTTGGCGATATGCCAGGCTAATAGCTTAAAAGGTACAGTTGTTTGACAAAGTTTTAAAACCTTTGCAGTTGTTTTTATTTTTCTCTAAAATTATTTCAACTACACAAAACACTTGCCTCACGATATGTAGTTTGAAAGTAAAAATGGGAAATGTTGTTATATGTTGAATACAAATCAGTTTTCTGTCCAAATACTTTTTTATTACCCGAGCAACGCCAGGTGGTACAGCTAGTTATGTATATTTTACAGACAGCTTAGGTGCAGATCAGAAGCTTTTAGCTTCCACACAAAAATGTCATCTGGTAAGGGCTTTTTAAAAACCAACAAGCTTCTAACTAGTTCATATCTACCTATTGCAAGTTTGTTTCTCATGCCAATTTCATCTCTCTAAGCATGCATATCGGTAATAATTTTTCATGGTCATCATACTTTTCAGAAGCACAACGACCAGTTTTACAGCTGCTTCTACAGTTGGTAATGCGGCTAGTATGCTAGCTGCATTACCATGACCATCTTACTATGACCACTGTTATGGTCATTATGACTCACGATGTTATGACTATCACTATGATTCCATGACTTGCATGATGCGCATTAGGAGTTGTGCACAAGTTGAGTTACCGTACGCTACTAGCAACTGCTGAAATATACAGTAGCAAACTCCCCTTTTTTCTTTGTTTTCTGCTATGGCAAATTTGGTTCAATCTATAATTTTTATCCATTGCTTTGATAATTTAAACACTCTGTGCCCATCCTAATAATACCTATTGACCTCATTGTTTATAGCTACTGATAACACCGTCTATTAGTTTTTCTAGCGCTATCGAAATTTAATGCTTCCCCTGAAACATATATATCTTAGTACCTCTACTAAAAAGGATTTGAATATAAAGTTTCTGGTTACAAAACATCTCGTTGAAAAGAAGCTGCCTCTCAGTGCACCACAAATTTCGAGTTACAAAAAGCCCAAAAGATCCATTCATCTAAGGAGGTCTGAAAAAATAGGTAACCTGATGCTGCCCAAAGCGACCAATCCGTAAACATCAGTTAAAAGTTGGCGAAATTATTTTGTTACGAATAGGCATAGAGCTAGAGGTGGAATGAAAAAGGCATATGAGACCAAATGGTACGTTTAATCAAATGATATGAGCTGAAAGAAGTAGATCGCTTGCATCACACTTAAACTCAGAAAGGGCGTGTTATAGGTGACATAAATTGGCTAAAATTTTATTTTACAAACAAAGGAAATACAGTCAAACATGGATAACTCGTCCACGGATAGCTCGAACACATGGTTAATTCGAACATTTCCTTTGGTCCGTTCCCACGTAATGACAAATTGCTATAGATAACTCGAACTCAACACTGTTAATTCGAACTGTTTTTTTGCCCAACAGCTACCGAAACGGTTGTTTTCGCTTTAGAAAATCGCTTTATTCAAAGCCATAGAGGTAAACTTCATCTTTTCGTAATTCATAAGCGTCGTTATTACCACCATCGGCAAAATATTTTTGTCAACGACTTTTCTAAAGGTTTGGTGAAATTTGATTTATACTGCGATACGATGAATAGCACGGGCTAGCCGGGTCACGCGCGCAAGAATTTTCGCCACGCACATACAAAACAAAAATCGCATGTTGTTTTGTATGTGCGTGGCGAAAATCCTTGAGTGCGTGACTCGGCTAGCCCGTGATGAATAGTTTTCCGACGTTGATTCCGTGTTGAATCAACGTCGGAATGTTGAATGTTTAAAACGTCTTAAAAAATGTTGTAATTAAACGTATACGTTGTCTGAGCTACAAAAAACTATTCATCGTTTGACCTAAACACAGAATACGTGTGTACATTCAATAAGTATCTATTAAAAAAGCGTGAGTGATATAGAATGTACCGTAAAACCTCGTAAAACTTTTAATTGAACTGCCTCGGAGTGTTGCTCTTAACGAATCCCAGGTAAAGTAAGGTAATCTGCATAAACTTCAAGAAAAAACGGCAAAATTGATCGTGGGTAAAACCCCAAAAGAAAAAAATGTCTTTTCTTTTGAGCATTTCAACAACGATCAAGTTTTGCCAATGTCAATCTAAAAACGTCCTGGCAATAACATCACCTCAAACAACAAACCAATCTCAAGTGATAGAAAAATCTCTATACTTTTTCATGAAAACGTTTTAAACTTTACATTAGAAGCATTTAATTTGAAACAAGCCATTTGTGCTTTTGATTTATATTATAGTTTGTATATGTACATGTATCTACTAATAAATAAGTAAATATATGTACTTGTGACAGTGCTCTGATAACTTGAACGCTCTGATAATTCGAACACTTTTGCTCGGTCCCTTGAAGTTCGAGTTATCCATGTTTGACTGTATTTGATGAATGACATGGAATATCAAAAGTTTGGACAGAACAACTATCCAGCATAAGTTATTAAAAATCAGATATTGGCCCACAGCGATGGTGGCATTCTTGGAAACTTTTGAATGATGATTACATAATGGGCTGAAAGAAAAATAGTTGTAACTTCATATAGCACAAAAGAGAAGTTACAACAGTTTTCCTGTTTGACATGTAATGTCAAAAAGGAAACATCCGACTATTACATTTTTACAAAAAAGTTATAAGTCAAAATGACTGATGAGAGTGAGCTATCAAAAACAATCAGTGACAGTAATATTTTTATAATAGTTTTAATCTTTAGTCTTGTTGATGAACTTGAACAAAATTCCTAGTGGATCTTTTTGGAAGTACATTGTATAACTTTTATCTATCACTTGCAATTGTTTTTTATGTTTGAAGTTATCGGACTGTTAGGATGTTTCAAGATTGCAATCGACAAAATGTGATCACGTTAAAACGTTGCAAAGTTATCTCTTGGCAACTATAGGCCCCATATAATTGCATTTTCGCTTGATCTGAGTACAGTAGACACTACTATAACGTAAATTTCAGATAATATAAAAAAATTGATGTCAATTTTTTGCTTCCTAATATGTAAAAAATCCTACATAGCGTAAAAAATCAAGTCACGCAAGTTTTAAAAATCGATTTGAATGTTATTTCATTCGCACTTGCAGAAGAAAAAATGTGTGCTATCGGCCATGTGGTTAGCTTTATATCTATTGCAGTTCTATATAACTTTCGTGACAGTCGATTTCGTCGTAATAGATTTGTTCAATGTGTCGACAAAAAAGTGAATATGATAGCTGCGCAATTGTTCATTAATACAAAGGTGATCGATTGGTGCAGATGTTACAGCGTCAGTCTACCGGTCTTAATGTCACGAGTTGAAGTACAGTAAAAAATATCTTACTCCTAACCTTGACCCTTGGATAGTGATAGCCTAGACGGCGAACAGGTTGAAGTGTTTTTAACAGTAGGAATATTTTGTTGTTTTGCTTTATTGAAGGCGTACAAAATATTTGTTATTAGCTTTACTTTGCAGAATAGACTTTGCTGTTTAGAAAACTAAGAAATCGTTGTTAATAAACGTCGCAAATGTGCAATCTGTATCAACTTGTTATTGAATTTATCGCAACCCCGGTCTATAAAAACAGAGAAATTGATCATATAAAGGAGAAAAGTTGTCGATGGAAACCAATAATGCTGCAGTTACGGCACAGCCAACAAATTGAAAGAGTTAAGAAAAGTTTTTCCTTTTTGCATGGCAGAATAATTGGAAAGATCTTGGAACGAATCAGGCTATTTACAAGTATTTTACTGTTCTTATAACATAAACTCTCTATAACTTAGATGTTCCTGGAACGGATTATGTACGTTATAGGAGCATTTACTGTATTTGAATTTTGATCTAATTTGGTCGATTTTAGTCATGAAACATACTGGTCATCAGATCACCTCAAACATCAAAACAAATTGCAATAAATACAATAATAACTATAATTTTCAACAAAAACTACTTAAACTTTGTGCCTTTTTATCTTTAGTGAAAAAAAAGTTGTAAAATTTCCAACATCCAGACAACCGATACAAAAATGTATTACACTAACCTGCTGTTCAGCGAATCAGTGGAACAGATAGAATAAGTTTCTAGAATTGTTGGCATTTACCTTTAGTCAATCTTAAGTAGGCAACTAAGCAGTCTGACTCGTGCTGTGTGCGCACGCTACGTAGATCAATAACGAAATGGCTTGTATTAGTTGGTGCCTAGTTAGTCATGAACACAATAGCTATTCCATGATGTAATGGAATTCCAAGCTGGGAATTTCCCTATAAAAATCCTATATCAGAATTTCCCCTTTTGTTGGGCTCTAACAATAGTGATGCTCAGAAGCAATTAGCATTGTTATTGTTAAGGTACACCATCTAATAACATAGTTATGTTTACACAAGGTAAACATAATTATTTGCAGATTTTAAAATGGCTGCCTGCCAATTTGGTTATAAATCAAGAAGTGATGTCTATTGGGGGTCCTACCACACAAAGCTGTCGTCAGAATAGTCACTTTTAAAATCACTGTCGTCACTTTTAAAATCACTGTCGTCACTTTTAAAATCACTGTCGTCACTTTTAAAATCACTGTCGTCACTTTTAAAATCACTGTCGTCACTTTTAAAATCACTGTCACCTTTTTCAAGTTGGTAACCTTAACAACCTCTTTCTTCACATTCGTTATTTTAATACAAATATCTATACTGGTGGCACTGAGTTGCGTTAAAAATCTGAAACTCGCTCAGTTTGAACTTCTCCTAACCAAAAGCATGGCTCAACCAGCGCCCTTCACAAACATATTAGTGATGTTTGGGAGCGTTGCTGATTACTCCTCGAAGAGTGACAGTCGTCTTAGGTTTTTAGAGCTATATTTCTTGTACTGAAAATAGACCGAGATTGTCTTTAATAATCACTGTCAGTCACAGACTTGGAAACGGATTTGCTGTCAATGTCGTGGCATTTCATTGCTTTAATTATTTGGCAGTCTATAAATGCTGGGCCAGATGCTTCAAACAAAAAACTAGTGATGTTTCGGTTGACCGTGGTGATTTATGAACAAATAATAAGTTAGTAACGGTACGGCTACACGTAACAAAACTTCGGTTGGTTTTAACCAAAATCACGAAACGATTGAAACACACAGAATTATTCTGCGCTGCTAGAATCGTGCTAGCGAGCACGATCTCAGCAGCTTTTGCAATTAGTATAGTCCAAGAGACGTATAATGACACACAATAAAAGTATAAGTGCAAATCAACATAGTACACACGATGCAACTGCTTAAATTGCGCTATTGAATGTATTTATTGTTTGGACGCTATAGCTACAATTTGTTTATTTTTTAATTACATTTTCTTTTTAGCAGCAAAAGTTTTGTGGTAGAGAATGTTGACATCTCTAGCGCAAACAAGTCAGCTGCATCGTATTTACTATGATAACTTTCTGTAATATTTTTCTTGTGTGTCGCATTATGTTTTCGGACTACATATATCTTAAATTTTGCTAAAGTCGTGCTCGCTAACCAACAATAGCACGACTTAAACCGTTACATCGTGTGTTGTATGTTGAAATGCTTTCGTATTTTTATTGTGTGTCGCGGTACATGTCTTGGACTATACTAATTGTTAAAGCTGCTAGAATCGTGCTTGCTAATAATTTGTTTAATCTGTTAAAAACGTTTCGTCGACGAACTCGGTGGGCATGCACAGCTCAAATAATTCTGTGAATTTCGACTGTTTAATTCTGCGTTTTTCGTGATTTCGGCCAGAACTCAGAACCAACGAAAAATTCGTTATGTGCAGGCGTACTTTTAGTAATCCTACTTACGCAATCCTCGTCACCTACATGGATAAATGGTCGTCTCGTCTGTCACTTTTTAAATATCCCTGTCGTCGGGTCGTCAGAATCGTCACAAAACATGGGAGGACCCCCTCTATTCCTAACTTTTGTTGCTCAAAGCTTTTTGAGCGGCTGACTTCAACTTAATGGTTTCTACTTTCTAAGACCTTTCTCTTTGCCCTGCGCTCACCTTGTAATACTAGTAGTCTATTATTTACATATAGAGCTGTCAAGTGTAAACAGGCTGACTAAATAGAGAGTGATTGCATCATGGATAATCACTTGCATCTGCTGACATATGCATTAAAAAACTCCCCTCATCTCAGTTTTCTGTTATGGGCAATTTAATTTAAAGTATTAGCTTTAACAATCATAGCTTTGATAATTTAAACACCCTGACCCTGTCTCAATGATACCTATTGTCCTTACTACTCAAAGCTGCTGATAACACTGTCTATTATTTTCTAGCGCTATCAAAATATCGAAGCGCATATACAGTAGTACCTCTACTAAAAAGCCTCTAAATATAAATTTTCTGGTTACAAAACATCTTGTTAGAAAAAGGCTACCTCTCAGTGCAGCACAAATATCGAGCTACAAAAGGCTCAAAGGATTCATTCATCTAAGGTGGTTCGGAAAAGTCTGTAGTCTGATGCTACCCCATACAATCAGTTAGTAAGCATCAGTAAACAGTTGGCACAATTATTTCGTTACAAATAGGCGTAGAGCTAGAGATGAAATGAAAAAGACAAGGAGATCAAATGGTACGTTTAATCAAATGGTATGAGCTGAAATAAGTAGATGGCTTGCATCACACTTTACCTCAAAAAAAGCGTGTTGTAGGTTATATAAATCAGCAAAAATTTTACTATACAAAGAAATCGTAGAAAATGTCATAACATATCTAATTTTAAAGAGAAAAAAATCCAGCATAAGTTATTAAAAATCAGACGTTGGCTCACACCGATGGCTCTGGTCTTAAAAACTTTTGAAGCATGATTACATGCCAAAAAGTAAACACACAACTAATGCATTTAAAAAAAGCAATAAACCGAAATGACTGATGAGAGTAAGCTATCAAAAAGGATCTGTGACAATAATATTTTTATAATAGTTTTAATCTTTAGCCTTAATTATGAACTCGGACAAAGTTTTAGCGGATTTTTCAGAAAGTATTTTTATTTTCCTATCACTTGTGAATGCTTTTGATTTTTGAGATGATCTGACTGCCAGGATGTTTCAAGATTACAATTGACAAAACGTGATCACCGTTACAACGCTCAGAAGAAAAATACATGTGAAATGTCATCACTAGTTGGAATCGTTGCTATAGTTGGTATCGACCAGTGCGTTGGAGTCTTTATTCTGTTGATCTCTTTGCAACTATAAGCGTCATATTTGCACTTTCCGTTGATCTGAAGCCTGGTTCACACTACATAGCCGTAAGTCCGCGTTTTCCTTTTGGCGTTCATCGTTGATTATGTGAACCGTAAACCGACAACATGGACAAAGTAGCGCGGACACGTCAGAAAGGTTTGCAGCTGTCAAACCTTACCAGTATTTTGCCGAGCATTAACGACTGAGTTTCAAATGTGGACTATTCTGCAATGGTAATTCGCGGCCGCCGATCGCGTGATTTATTTATTTTCGTTTATGACCATTGCTTTAGGACTAGAATTTGATTTCAGTCACGTGAAAACAAAAATGTCTTTTTGCGAAAATTTGAAATGAAAATTGGTAACACTTTGTCAATGATGCAAACGCAGATGGGTATGTAATAGTGTGAACAATGTTATCATCGAAAATGACCGAAGTATTGTGGAACCGATGCCGAAATACGACGGTATAGTGTGAACCAGCCTTAAGCGTTTTAATTGCGAGTAAATTTGGTCGATTTTAATCATGAAACTTCATGGTTGTCAGATTACTTCAAAAATCAAAACAAAATTGTAAGTGCTACAATAATACCCATAATTTCCAACAAAATATATTAAAACTCAGTGCATTTTCATTTTTAATCAAACAACGTTGTGGAATTTCTAACATTCAGACAACAGATGCAAAGCTTCATTAAACTAACTTGCTGTTCAGAGAATGAGTGGAATAGGTTTCTATACTTTTTGGCATTTACCTCCAGTCAATGTTAAGTAGTCAACTAGGCAGTCTAACCAGTGATGTGTGTGCACTCTTTGAAGATTAATAACCAAATGGCATGTCTTGGCTGGTGCCTTGTTAGTCATGCACACAATAACTAGCTGATGATGCATTGGAATTCCAAGCTAGGAATTTCCCTATAAAAATCCTATATCAGGACTTCCCCTTTCATGGGGCACTAGCAATAGTGTTGCTCAAAAGCGATTAACATTGTTATTGTTAAGGTACACTATCTAATAACATAGTTATGTTTACACAAGGTAAACTGAGCTCTTATTACAGATGTAGTACCCTCTAAGAAATCAGACCATGGTACTTGCAGTAATTTATCTAGATTGATGAAATACATTTGGCTATAACCCCAGCAATAAATGGTGAGAAGTTGTCAGAGGGCCGCTGAGAAATTAGGTTTCTTTGGTTTTAGCATGTAGGTAAAAGCTAACAGCTCTTTCTTCCCACACACAGAACACATGGTAAAAGCTTTATGGAAAATAACAGGCACATTCAGAGAAATATTTGAAACTTATCTATTGCATATTTGTTGCCCATGCTTCTTTCATACATTTGAGAAAGCATGTCGGTAATAACTTTTTGGTTTCATCATAATTGACAGCAGCACGATGACCCATTTTATGACTAGTACTACAGCTTGTAGTATAACCAGTGCTAAGACATATTATTGTAAGGTTATTATTTTATTACTGCTACAAAAGCCGATTGTTTACAATATCATGGGTGCTGATGGTTTGGGACATTTTTTGAAAACATTAGTACCTGGGACAGTTTGGAATTGCTTGTCCAGGTTACCTCCTTGTTCCCAGTCAGCTGGTTAATTTTAAAAGTTTCAAGAATATTTTTGTTTTGTAAAAATCAACCAAAAAAGTAAGACCACTATCGATAAACAACAAACCAAAGATTAACCAAATATGGTTATTAAAAATTCGGATAACAGAATGATTTTATAGATAATAACACTTAAAAATTAAAGTCAATTTAAGAATGCTCAGTTCCAAATGTATGCTACCCAATCAGCTAACTTTTATCTAACTATGGCAAAGTAGCTATGGCCTAGTTAATTCATTTGTGCACTTTATATCTTAAAACAAAACTTTTGGAGCCAAACTTAAAAGTTCAATCTTACGTAGCACTGTATTGGCTGATTTCCAGGATCATGTCAAAAACAAAAGAACTGCTGACGCTAAGATGACCATCACCAGGACTGGCGAGGCCATGATTCTGTAGACGAGTCGGCTTTACTACCTTCTTGAGAAGCAAGTAGAAGAACTCAATCGGTTCCTTTACAATAACATAAACTGCGTTTGATTATAGAAAGCTTGCTTTGCTGGAGTGTGTTTTGCTAAACATGTCAGTGCATCTGGAAACTTCTGCTTTCTGAAGAACTACTAGAGCAAGCAAAATCAATATATGATAATTACTTTTCAGCCATTATAAACTGAAAAATACTGCTAAGCTTCCTTGAGATTATAACTTCCTTATCCGATAAACAGCTAGTATATTAATGTTAGTATATACATGTATAACTATGACGTGGCGGTTACCACTTTGGACAGCTAGGGCGCTAGTCAGGGGTTTGAACTTGATGTTAGGAAGGGCGGTGATCTTAAATTGTTCCTGTGCTGCAACATATAGGCGGTAGGGACCTTATTTGGTGGGCCCTTTGGTGACTCCTGCACCTGGAATTCTCCTCAGATGTTCTGGCTGTGCCTGTTTGACTTGGTAGCCTAATTAATTTTGGCATTTCAAAGATGTAAAATAAACAAAGAATTTTCACCTTGAGCAGAAGCATGCCATATCTCTAGTGAGTATGCAAAGAACATTATGAAAATAGCATGCATATAGAGCTCTATGATGCTCATTGCCAAAATAAATCAGCCTATCTAGTTTTTATAAACTAAAGAATTTCACTGCAAACTATGCTATTTAATAACTTCTATTTCTAAAGATCCATGTTTCAAAGCATCTGCTATTCAAATGCTACACCCCTTTAGACAAAGAGTTTTATTGTATTGATGTGTGTTAGTAGAAATGGCTACCAATGAGACAAAGGTAAGGGTGACATATACTTGTATCAGTTAGAAGAGGCCAAGGAAGGTCACAATTTATACATAACCGAGGCCATAATGTAATCAGATAACACTCTCAATGTTTGACACAAAGAGCTGCTTCCTCAAGCTCAACACAACTGCAATCAAATTTTTTAACAGACTTTAGTTTTTGTATTTCTTTTTGTAAGATCAGTATATGCACTTTTAGCTTCCCTATGTATACCCTAGAAGGGTATAGTGATGAACGAAATGATTAAAACAATATATGTCATGCCATGAGCCCCGAGATAAGGGTTTGCTCAGTTCTATACAACTCAGTCAACTGGGAGCTATCCTGCGTACACCGTTTCCAGCAACATGTAATGCCTATTGACGAACTGGGAACGAATCCAATTAAAAATTTTCCACATTCACTAACCAAGTTTGTTATGAGACAAAATTTTGATTACTTCAGTCAAAAAATTGTTTGAATATTGATAACAATCTTGAGCAAAAACTTATAATAATACAAAATCAACCACGTGGTTATATACTGGCTCAGTTTTTTCGTACTTTGTGTACCCAGATCAAAAACAATTCTTGTAGCAATTATCATAATATTGTCATAAGCATACCATTGTAATCCAATACCTTGAGTGTTTTCAATTGTGTACCTTTTATGCTTAGGCAGCCCCTTAGTACCTTAATTTGTTTATGGCTGGCTCGCTAACTACATAATGTAAAGTGCATAAACATTTGATGGGCGTACAGCACTTATACTCACTGGTCTCATTTCAGAATCTTTTACCATGAGAGATGCAATTGTTGAGCCTATTATTATGAAAGCAAAAGTTGCAGCATGACCAACTCATACTAATCTTATTTGGTTGATCAGTAAATGTACTCATTGTTATATCTGCAATAGTTAGAACAGAGTAAAAACTTTTTAATACCTATTGCAGTGGTTACATATTAATGTTGTCTGCCCGAAACTAGCTTCTTCTTCCAAAAACTGTTTGTCGACATGAATTGGGATCTCTGGTACTCTCTGTGCTTGGAAGCTCATCTAAAACAGTAGCCACCAGATGCTGTTTCTAGGTTGCCTGCTCAGTGGTTGAAAGGCCATGACCAGACATTACAGCTAGACTTTCCAGGAACCAGCACCATAAACGGGTAGTCGCTAGTTACTGCGGCTTGACTACGATTTTGAGACAACTCTCGAGACAGTAAGATTAAAATTTTAACAAGTACATTTGAAGTAGGTCATGTTGACTGGAAGACTAATTCACTGGATGATGCAATTATTGCACCATTCACCACATATTCTAGAACTTTCAGCAGTTTCGTAATCTAACTAGGAATTCCAAGGTAATTTTTTCAGGTGCTAGGTAGTTATTGACTCACCTCTGATGTAATTAGCTTGTGTTCATGCTTATCTACACAGGTGCTCATACACAATGCATTGCAATCTAAAATAAACAATAGCTGCATTTATCCAGTTTTTATTATATAGGGAAATTACACTAGCCGAAGAGTGTATGGCTATCTGCCCAACTGAGTGAGCAAGTTCCTTTTATATACAATAAACTCGCTCGTTCCGGCTAACAGAACCGAGCAAAAATCGTATAACATTAGCAATAAACAGAATCTCTAATTCGTTGGCATGGTTATAATACAGCGATAAATAGCAATATAAAATATGAACAAATTAATAACGATATATTAAAAATAACAACACAGCATGAAATATATAACATATAAAACTATCTACACGAATTACAATGTCATGGCCCGGCGTCCACCACACACTCCCCTCCATTAGAGACCGTGTCTAACTAATACAAAAAGAGTGGAGCAACCAGCTGGGCCCACGTCTCAAGCTGCTTAACACGGTGTTCAAGGCAGCTAATTTCTTAATCAATTAAATGTTTGTGGTCAGTAGCTGGCGTATCTTCTTTCTGGTACTGCGAGCTGCCTTTTAGAACTGTTTATTTTCTTCCTAAAATTATCGCGGCAAGACCTGAATATTGGTGACCAGCCGCAGGCTGTCCTAATAGAGTGGTCCGGCAGTCTGGACTAGGCTCTTGGGTTATCTGGTCTGTGGCTAGGTCGTTGAATCCTCTTGTTGCCTGATAGACCCAATCACTGTATCGTTCCGGCTTTTTTTCTAGTACGGGACGAACGGTGATTTAGATATTCTGTAGCGGTGATGGAGGTTTCCACGACCTAGGAAAACATTGCTAAGTGTCTGAAATCCAGGTCCGTACCTGACTCACCGGGGCTTTCTAAAGGGGAAGGGTTTGTTTCCTCTCTAACTTCGCTTTGGGGAGGTGCTGCAAATGGTTCGGAGTTTGAACGCTTGTGCAAGTTTTCTTTTTCGGTATTGGTCAGTAGAGTTGCTTTTTCCATTTTGTCGAGCTTATCAGCTGGACTCATTTAGGAGGGGAACTCCATTAATTCTTCATCAGATTGTGGCCATTTTCTTTGTGAGGGTCGAGCCCTTCTGGCTCCGTTCATATTTGGCCCTCTTTAAAGCTCAAGCGTTGCCGGAGCTTGGCCAGAGCTCCCTGGGCAAGCATGATAGGGTTTCAACTTGGACTGGTGTTCAGTCGAGGTTTGGCCTTGTCTTTCCACCACATATATGTGGTTGGGCTAGGCGGTTATGACTTGGTAGAGGCCCATGAACTTAGTTGACAAATAGGTTGGGTCCCGTCTTTCACAGGTATAGAGTGCTCCATGAGCAAAGTTCTACCCATATCGTCATCTCCAGTGCTAAACACTGACCCATATTTGGTC
Organism: Watersipora subatra; assembly: GCF_963576615.1. Classification (NCBI taxonomy): domain Eukaryota; kingdom Metazoa; phylum Bryozoa; class Gymnolaemata; order Cheilostomatida; family Watersiporidae; genus Watersipora; species Watersipora subatra. Next base: position 54,572,291 of record NC_088715.1, on the reverse strand, counting down.
AGTAGGGTAGCCAACTTTTTAGCCTGCTTTGCATCCTAGCATGAGGGTCTGGCAGCCTGATACAGTTTTTGGAGATGCTGGAGATGCTGGCCTCGCCTCGGGTAATTGGCACAGCAAGGCCTCCCTTGAGGGGAGGGGTGCCAGCAATGGGACGAGGTGCTTCCACACTAGTGTAAGTGCCTACGATGGTTCCTGAACGGATGGTCAGGGATTGGGGGTTTGGGTTGAGACACCTAACCAACACATTTCCATCTGCTCCGGGCTCGTTCAGACTTGTAGCTAGAGACGGGCTTTCAGGGTACCCTTCTATTATCTCGAGTGGACATATATTTTGCACGGTCAACCTACACCTGACTGCATCCTTTGTTCTAGCTGGCACAACCAAGTCCCTAATTACCTGGACTTTGTTCTGGAGAAGATTCCTCACTCAGTTGGTACAAGCCAATGGCTTCCCATCCACCTTAACCACGGGTCATATGAACTCCATTGAGCATTGGTGTGCCATGAAGAAGGGCATGCCAATAATTGCCTTGTCATTTCAAGGCAATTCACTGACTTGACTGATTTCACAAGAAAACATGAATACTATTAAAATATTTATCTAAATATATTCCTATATTCCTTGATAAAATTATCATTTATTTTTAGATATAGTAAAATTTGAGCAAAGACATTAAAACCTAGACTATTTTTACTATTGGCAGAATTGCATCTTTTAGCACATGTAGCTCTGTTAACTTTTTGTGCTATGATATTGTTAAATAAATAAGCAAATCTTCCATTAGAAGCAGAAAACTTCTGCATGATAAATCCTTAACATTACTTATAATATACAGACATTTGGCAGCACATCAACCGGTTAATATTGCCAAATAGATTTTTTTTAAAGTTATCTATTTTTGGTTGACATGTAAAACAGATGGCGGATGTTAAAGGCTGTACATAAAAATTTAGCTCAACTGCATTCTTATTTAGGCAGTCAATAGATTTGGTATACTCAAGAGGCTGTGTTTAATGTGCTGCTCTAAATGGAGGTATTTTCAGTAAGCTTAAAAACTATTTTTTAGGATTTTTTTACTTAGTTTGATCGATGGAGCATTTTTTTTTCATCATAATTTACTTTAATTTTAAATAGCAATGGGTAGAGAGGGGTATGCCTAAGCAAGCATAAGGGAGTCGCATTTGACCTATTTGGGTTCCCTAAAAAATATTACTCACTCTAGAAATGGCTCTGAAACATTTCACTATGGAGGTATTAAACTTAATGGAGAAAATCATTATGAACAGCAAATATTCTAATATTTTCTGTGAGATTAAATTGTGCAGTATACCACTAGTTGTTGACCTTTCAACTACTTGCTATCGACTTTGTATAGCCTAGTTACAAAGTTTTTGCTGCTTAAAATAAATGCATTCTATTTAACTCCAACAAATAAGAAGCAATGCTTTGACAGACTCGTTAACATTTTTACTGCTGAATGTACCAACAAGTTAGCATAAGTTCCAGTCTTATTTGAAGCTCCTTTGTAAAACTTTTAGCAATGGAAATCTTGAACGTCCTATTATTGTAACTCAACGAAATTAAACAAAAGATTTTAGCAATTTTAGACCATATGATCTAGAGCAGTGGTTCCCAACTGGTGGTCCATGGAACCCTAGGGGTCCACAGGAGGTTTTGAGGGGGGTCCACAGGCTGGTGCCAGTATTGGTTTTTCTAGCTAGTTATTTAAAGCTATTTCTGTCTTGTAGTGATTGGATCAATGGTATAAAACTCTAAAAGCATAGGCAACGGCTATCATATGGGCGGGGTTTAAAGATCAAGCTCTGTTGGGATTGTGCTAGCCTGGGTTTTGGGGCTAATGCAATTCCCGCGGGGTGGTCTCGTTGCCTTGTTAGGTTTTTGGGTCCAGACTTTTATCAACTATGTGCATCAATCGCTGGATAGTACCTGATTTCTGGTTAGTAGCACAAAACAACAAAACCTCTAACCAGCAAACACGCAATTCTCTCTCTCCTTCTTCAATTTCAGCGATATACTAAGATCCATGGAAAATAAAGCATTTCAATTTACAATGCATTGTTATAAACACCATATATTATGATGTTCATAAAAAGGTCCGTGACTTTTAGATAAGGAGCTCAGAGGGTCCATGGCTCCAAGGTAGTTGGGAACTACTGATCTAGAGCTTGTTTGTTACTACAGTTTTGCTTTTCCCCCTTATGACTTACTACTAGTCTGGCTATTTAGTGTGCTGAGAGTAATCATCAGATGTAATAAATATTTGTACAATAATTCTTCAATGTGAGCTGAAGGCTACATAATCTAAACTATTTGTTTGTCTAGAACCTTTAACCATGCCTTTAGACTGACGGGCTGACAGACTGATGAACTGATGGACTGACGGGCTTACGGACTGAATGCCTGACAAACAGAAAAAACTGTTCTTATCATAGGAAAGAAGAATGCTGTGGTAAGCTTATTTTATATGACAAGTGGTAGTAGAGTAGTAATAGTGATACGATATTTGCATTAGTTATCAGTAGATTATACAATCTTATAGTACTAAAACCCATAAAAATATAAATAAATCGTTTAACTTTCATATCAATTTTCACTAAGCAGAAGTTGTATAAGTAGCATTGTTCACAATGTTGACTTTTCTCTGCTAACTACAGTGGTTACTTCTGCAGTCAAAATATCACACCTGGTAAAATATTTTACTTCTGGTCTCTGGTGGATAAACAGACATGCAAGCTTTTTTCTGTAGCATGGAAGCATGCAAAGTAAAATATAGGAAATTAGCAGAGCTGATATAAGTAAGTTTGCAAACAGAAATGACAAAACAAATCAAAAAATTCTTCAATTTTAATTTCTTGAAAATAGTAAAGCTTAAGCAAAGAGCTAACTAGTGTTTTCTGGCAAAAAAATTCATTGACATTGTTGATCAGCAGACATCTATGTATGTCTATCACTGACAAATTAAATAGGCTTATAAGTGCTTCAGTACTCAAAGTGTCCAATGATAGAATATTATACGATTATATAATGCTTAATCTTAAATCTAGATAATTCATTGAAAGATTTTAATCCAATCAGTTGCCATATTTAACATGTTGCCATATATAATTTTCATAGTTCGTACAATTATCATGAAGATTGAATTTCATTTTTAAAGTCTTTGAGTGTACACCTGATCTGTGCTCAAGACAAGTTTTGTTATTATTTCCATGTATGATGTATGTCTCGTGCTTGTTACTGTTTGACATTTGATGTCTTTATTTTTCTCACTATTAAAATTGAAAATTACACAAATATTCCATATATTAAGTTTATTCAATAAAAACTTTTCTAACACTGAGCGAACCTCGATTCTCACTCATTTTAACAACTCATGTGTTATACTGTTATGAACTGAAAACTTTGCAAACCCTAGTTTACCACAAGTTTGGTGAACCAAATTTCTTATACATGTATATAACATTTTTATAAAAATACATTGTAATAGATTAAATTCATGAGTTAAGAATGTTATTAAGCTCTTTAGTGAAAGCTATTTTAAAATGGAATAGTACAAAAAGGAGAAAATGTTAGCTGAAACTGTGAAGGTAGAGCAAACGCATTTCCTCCGGGGTTGTGTATACATCTGGCCTTTCATCCATAGATATTGGCTTGTCATAGTCTGCTCGTGCGTATCTATATGGCTCAATCTCGTCAAGGTAACATCTGAATCTTGGGTTTTTAGGAAATCCAACTGTGCAGGCTAAATTGTAAAAACAGCAGATGCATATAAACCAAATTACATTCCACAAAAACTTCAGCTTTCCATGGAGCAACTCGATTTTGCTGAGAGATCATTGTTAAATCACAATCACATGCATATCTATCTAGAGCACAAATACTCTGAACACAAGTACTATGACTACAGGCCATAGTGAATATCTTTTCTTGTTAGATGACTTTAAATGTCTTAATGTATATGATGATTGTTTTCCGTTTTGTAGCTGTTATTGTTTGGTAACCTTCTGTTGTACCCAAGTTGCTCTAAGTTATATGTTTATATCAACTGATTTACGGTGTCTTTTTTGTTTTGAAAACTGAATATCCATATTCTTCTGGAACATTGTTAGCCATACTTTTACTTCTATGCGTCATTCACTGAAATTGTCTAGCCAAGTTTCAATAGGCATAGTTTGAGCAACAGCGCTTTTGAAACACGCACTGCCTCTGCTTGCAGTATGCTAAACAGACAATGTAGTCAACCTTGGATGAACTGCTCACACAGCCACTGCGAAATTGTCCATTAAACAAGAAACAACTTCAGTCTTTTTATATTTATAGCAACAGCTCAAAGCCATTCTGTATCAGAATCATATTTATTAATTCTGCACAATTTGATAACTACTACAAAGTGATAACTCCACCATGAGGTTTTAAAATCAGTCAAAAAACCCTAAAACTTATTTTAGTAACGAAACTCTTATTTAAAAAGCTATCAAATAAAAACTTCAGTTAACCTGTGGCAGTAATTAGATATTACAAGTACAATATACTTACCATCACCATCGATATTGAGAAGGTATCCCTTTTGGTTGTGGTCAACTGACTGCCAGCCCTTCTTTGGCTCAGAGATGGTAAGCTTCACCTGAATAATCAAATATCAAGTTATTTTGTCTACTATTTCAGGCTTTACTAAGGAAAGCAAAAACTGAATCCAAAACACTATTGGTTTCGGAGCTTCGTTTATATGAACCAACAACAGCTAACAGCCATTTCAAAGTTTTTGATAGTTCGATAAGTCAAATATGATGCAAATGGTAAAATATAAAACTGCTGAAATGGTTTTAAAATGCTTATAGATCATTAAAAAGCATTTTTTCTATAAAGTGACGTAACAACGTAAGAACGTAAAATTTGCAATAGCTATACTTGGTGTTGCAAACAATGGAATCTTAAGATGAGGATATTGCATCTACCCAGTGTGCTTTGAGTTTCTACTACACTAAAAAGATGCAGCTCTACCAAAAGGTACAAGTCTAGTTTTTTATGCAAGAGCTTATGAATAATTTTTTACAACAACAAAAAACCCCGAATCCAAAGTAGTAAAATTTCTGCCCACCGATTCATTATGATTTAGCACAAAATTAATGCGTAGTCAGTAAACATAGAAGTGTGGGGACCAAGGACCAAAATAAAAACATTTGATTTTACAAACTTTTGCACTCAATAAAAAGATATTTCGCAACATTATTTTGACAAAGACTTAACATGTTAGCAGGCACCAAAGCACTAAGGAACTGCTAATAACCACAGATTCTGTACATTTTAGCAGTTTGAACACAGCTAACTGCTCCTATTGAAAAAGTTTGTAGCTTAATATTTGCTAAATGAAAAAAATACAAAAGTCTGTTTATAAGGAAATTGATAAAAACAAATGTATTTTTCTCAAAGGTTGACTTGCAACGAAATTCACATTACAGTTATTTGATATCAATAGATTCCCCATGTCTTACTCTGTTGTGTTGTAGATGCAAAATATGTGGAATTGAAATTACAAGCTCTTGAAAGCTAAAAAACGAACAGTTAATAGCAGCCACACGAGACCGCCGTAGTTTGGATTCTTTTTCCAGAACGGCTCAAATGTGACGTGGTTGTGGGAAATGGTTTCTGTTTACACTTTCATGTAACCTTATTCGTCAAAATATTTTCACAAATATACTTCACGCATTCAATAAAACCATGTCTATTGTTCTTACGCATCTGTTTTATCGCCTTTGTAATGCAGTCACTTTTAGCACTGATATCTTATAACTTACCGTAAAAACTCATTTAATTTTTTAATCTTACCTCGAAGTAGTACATATCATTGTCTAATGATCAAGCCAAGCCTGTTGGTCACCTGTGATAATTGAAAAGTGGTGCACAAATTATTTGCGAAGTATTGGGTCACATGATCAGATTACGACTTGACGATTAGATCAAGCCGAAACAAAACTGTAAAGTAGCGAGCATCTATATTTGATACAGGGTCTTTGATAAAACCCGAAGTGTTTGTCATAAACTAGTGCTACGATAAGTTTTATATTGAGCTCTTTATAGGCTTTTCAATTCACGTGAGAACATCAGGTGATGAGACAATAACCAAACTGTCATGACTACGTCAGAAAAATAATAAGACTCCAATCTACAGCGACTTTTTGTTTTTGAGCTTTTAAGAGCTTGTAATTACATTCCCACATATTTGGCACCTACAACACAACTGAGTAAGACATAGTGAATCTTTTGATACCAAATAACTGTAATTTGAATTTTGTTGCAAATCAACTTTTAACCATTTCACTGCCATATGCGCATTTTTGCGAATTTTTCAGCAATTGCAAAGTAGCTTAATTTTATTAATCGTTGACAACTTAACCAATGATCATTAGGACTTTTATATTATGGACAGTGTTGTCCAAAGACTTCTCTATAAAGTTACTCAAAATTAACGAAGCAATGTTAAAATTATGTTTGAGAATTTCCAACTTGAAAACGAACATTTTTTCTTTCTAGCGTTCGAGCTACTTAGTGTCATTATGGCTTTCGTAAGTACTTCCTGAGTTAGAAAATAGAAAATTACTTATGTTGATGACATTATAGTCGATTCCTATTTAGATTTTAGTGATTAAACCTACAATTAGAGTAGCAGCACTGACTCTGATATTGATTAAAATAATAGTTTTGTAAGAGTAAAGAACTTCGTAGAGGATCGTTTTAGCTTCTTAGCGATCGTAGCTTCACATAGCTTTATTAATGCAAAATGTACAGATATATTTACTTTTTTGCATAGCAGTGTTTTTTAATATGCTGAAAAAATAAAATATATAACAAAAATGTTCTAGATAGAGTTTGAAGTTGAAAAATATTGTATACTTATCATGATGCAAAATCAGCAATTTTCGGTAAAATGGCTGGCAGTAGGCCGATAGCTAATTTTGTACATGGATGGCAGTGAAAGCGTTAAAACCCAAATAGTGCAAACATCGCATGTGTTACTCTTCCGCCACAGAGTTGTTTCATACTTTTGCTTTTAATTTGATGTAATGTGTTGTTATAGATTACCAGTCAAAAACATACAATAAATTAATCATTGGTTTTAAATCACAAAAATATAAAAGCAAACAGAAGCAAAAACATTCCTCAGGCACAATAACATTATTTAGTGTTTCAGTCAAAGGCTTTTAAAAATTTGCCTTAATCTTCCATTACTAAAACAGAACCGAGTTTGAAATTTATTGCAGTTTTATCAAAAACCCAAGTTTAAACTATCCCACTTCACAGTGCAAACAAGTTGGCTGACTTTTTATTTGATTTTAAGAAAAAATGCCAACCAGAACAACATTGTACATTTTTGCAGCTATGTTCCTCTTTTGGTTGTTACACGCCATAGCAGCTTTGGTTTTTCTTAAACAATATTGCCTTTAACAATGATGACTTTTACCAGTACAGATCAACCTTCAAGATTTTATTTAATAATAAATAGCATCAAGCTGATGAACAACTAAAGTAATGCATGTATTATACCTGTACTTCATCAGCCTCCCAAAGTTCTCTTATCATCTCCAAGTCTGTCGTAGGTCCCAGCCAACTTTTGCACTCAGGGAACTCTACTGTGACTCGTTCTTTTCCTTCTTCTCCCTCAATGAGAGTTATATGACCCCCTGAACTCTTAGTCACTCCGCCCCAGCCTCTGAGAGGTTCTGGAATCGTTCTTCTCACGCACACCTTGTCTCCAACCTGAGTTTTTAAAAGTGTTTTCAAGGTTCTTAGTTTGATAATTTTAACAGGCATTTAAAGAATCCGTAAGTTCATCACATATTTACACCAATAACTGAGAAAATTTTAATTTTGGTAATAACTTTGAGCTAGTTCAGAAAAACATGACAAGCAAGATAGAAAATAATTAGACAGAAAAAACTAGATGACACAAAATGAGACAACGTAAGACAGGACAAGAATGAACAATTGTGACAGAAAATGACAAAAGTGACAAGAAGCAATAAATGAGACGTAATACTATAATGAGTGACGTAACAAGATTTGACAAAAAGAAAAGAGACAATATGAGGCGGCATGTAACACCAAGTGACAAAACAAAAACTAATTAAAAGTCTACTTTAAATGAGCAGCTAGGAATATTCACAACCTTTTCAACCTTATATAAATGAATTATCAAGATATTTCAACAACATCTGTGTCTAAAGTTTTGTGACAGAAATTTATGATAAAATTATGCTATTAAAATAATGTCCAATAATTTTTGTAAAGGAAAGCCTTTCATCGCTTTTGTATAAATCCATGGCTGCTGTAGTCAATTCTACATATATACATGTATTTCCATTTTAGTTGCCATTTATTCCAAAAGCTAAATTAAAATTCAAAGAGTTTCAAACACTAAAGCTTGATTTAAAAACATATGTTTTTGTGGTTTCCACAGCCAATCTTTCATCAGTTAACAAAATAAGCTAATAAAATTAAACCATGCCCGAGTTTTATCACCGTTGAATGTCATTTCTATCTTAGCGTACAGCCTGCTCTAAACACCGTTGCTGGATATGTACATGCATTGTGTATTTAGTAAAGTATGTTTAGATACAAAAGTCGTAGCACATTTAAGCAAGCGGAGATACGCTACATACCACCAAGGTAACTTTAACAATTGCATTCTAGTTGCTAAATTGGTGTAAATGAAATCGGAAAGCGTTAATCCAAAATTGTTTCTGCTGCTTGCAACTTTAGCATAAATAATGCTCTGTGTCTATGTGCTTGAGGTTTGTAAGCTACAAAAAGGCTATGATCTGCATGCTGCCTTAGCTACCATACACAGAAAGAGATATTACAACATTGTTCAAAAACTAGTTTGTTGCTATTATTATCAGGTTGAAAGTGATTCTATGTCAATGACCTAATATTTGTTGCTTTCTCTGTGAGGAGTTAGATTTTCCAGACTACTGGGTAATTGGTGTTTGCAAGTCTATGTTTCTAAGACTATATAAGACCAAACTAAAACTTTCTAAAAATTTTAGTTTGGTCTTATATAGTTTTCAAAATACGTGAAAACTAACTTTTACATACTTTCACAGCCTTAATACAACCTCAAAGCTCAGCAAGATTCAAAATATTTCATTCCAAAGATTTCTGGAGAGAAAAGTGCAGATTTCCATATTTTAGACAAAATTTACATGGAAATATTCGAGACTAACTAGATTTATAACCACTCTGTAAGGAACCAACATGTTTATGCATCATTTACCTCAAATCCGCAGCCAGGAACCAACTCTATATTTTCATAAGAGCCTGTCCACAACTCCTCACCAAACTTGACTCTGGCCTTCGGAAACAGATCAATAAGTAATCCATGAGAGACCCTAGTTTTGATAGAAAAAGCTCATGTTACAATGCATGCTGATAAACTTTAAAATACAGCTTTTTGACAAAATATATGAGTTTAAAGCAAATAGTTAATTTTTAAGAACTTAATTCACTTTTTAAAAAAAAGAGAGTACTTTATATCAGTCAAAGTATGAAGCTTTGAGTTAAAGCTAATTGTCTGTAACAGTGCTAGCTACTTGATGCTGTTACCTAGCAGAGGATTCAGCACTTTCTGATTCAGGATGATAAGTAATTGCCTTTCTCTTAAGTCTGACTTTGTCTCCTCTGAATGCAATACTTCGTTTTGTCAATATTTTAGAGAATGATTCTATAGGAACCAATCGCGGAGCCTTGTTTCCAGGAAACAGAACTTCTGCCTGTCAAAGTTCAGAGTAAAAATATAGGCAAATGAATTCTAATTACATAACAACAATTTTCTGAAACAGCTCAAATTAATTGGACGTTACATTTTCTGGCTTAAAAATTTTTGCTTAAAATTTAAAAGCTGCATAATACTTTTTTAAAACAAGTTGTTATTTGGTAAAAATTATCAATCAATAAATTTTAGGCGTCTATTACACATTAGTAAAGTTGTAGTAAAATGGTGCGTCGAGAATTTCAATGATTTTTCGGCACATTTCACTCAATATAATATTAGTATATAATCAGCTGTATATGCTAATTAACAGATAAACCATTTCCGGTAGAGTTTTACTCATCTTTATGCAAAAGTCTATTCTTCAAGATAACTTTGGTTCATGAAAATTCAATGATTATTGATATTGACAATCAAGTGCAAAGTACTTATTTAGGAAAATGCACAAGAAAAGAGATAATGATAAAGTTAAGAGTTGATTATATATTGATAGTATTGATACATTATACTTGTTTGAAATGTTTTTAGACTCTATAGTTTGCAAAAAGGCAATTTTAGATGTTATGGAAAGCAAGTATTAGAACCTACAGCATAGTTAAAAAGGAACATTAAAATGGCGGGCTTTAGTAACAGAGCCTATCAATTGTCATATGGTGGCATACAAAGTGTATAGAATCATCACAGCACCTCTGATTCACCGATATATGATCTCATGAGTATCCCGACATCTCCTAGAGTTGTCTGCTCTTGCAAATAATGGTACATTGAGCCTTCAGAAATCGCATCTGATTTTAGCCTCACACAGTCTCCTCCTTTTGGTTCGTCAAAGCTGTCTATACCTGATAATTTTATATACTGGTCAGCACTTGATGCTTCATGCAGATATTTTAGGTGGGAAAAAGGAGAAATGAAGGTCAGGTTAATCCCAATTTTTGAGTGCTTCCACTTTCTACCAAATTAAACTTCAAACGAAATATTTAAGACTTTTAAAACTCAATGATTGGAACTCAAAAATCCCTTAGATGAGGCTAAAAAACCCTATGATGAAGCATTGGTTTGAAATGATGCTCTCTCCTTGTTTCTCTCCCATGTTTTTTGCTCTTTGCTTTCCTCAATTCTTTTTTACTCTACCTTCTTTTTTCCGTTATCCACTCTTTTGTTTTTCTCTGTTCATCTTTATTTCCCACTAACTGTTTCTATGTCCTTCTCTTTCTTCACTCTTTTCTTGCTTTTCCTCACTTTTTTCTCCCGTTCCCTCTTTTTCTGTTTCTTTTAAATTCTTAATTTTGCTCTGTTGTGGTTTCTTTCTTCTCCTTTTTTATCTCTTTTTTTCATTACATCTATTTTTCAATCTCATTTTTTCTTTTACAATTGTTTTCTATTTTGCTTATTCTCTTTTCTAGGCCGTATTAGTTATTTTTAATATTTAGCCATTGAATGCAGCGATCTTTGTTGCGGTTTAAATGCTACTGCATTTGTGTTTTGTGTAACTTATCAGTACAAAATTTAATTTTTTTTATTGAAAGTAAATACACAAGCCATTTCCACACTTTTTTCACTTCTCCGATAACCCAATAAGTAAGCTGAGTTTTAACTGCTGGAGGTACAGCAATGCATTTTTCAACGTAATGCACTTTTTTGATTAATCATTTATTATAAATTAGTTTAATTTACATATCACCTGTTTCTCCTGCATATAGTTTGTGATGTAAAGTAAAATTAATGTGCTTAAAAACATTTTTTAGTTTTGAAGTAAATTGAAACAATTTAAATCTTTTCCAACTTGAAAATACTTTTGGAATTCAAATTATTCACTTTTTACAAAAGTTTGTAAAATAGAGTCAGAAACAGAGATCGGGTTTTAATATGAGAAATAGTTGTACAGGTAGACTTCAAACCAGGGATTAAAAAAGTTTCATAAGTTATTTAGTAGAAATTTGAAAATGAGAAAACTAGACTTTTCATGTGGCCTTATGGAAGATCATAAATTAAATTTAATGAGTCTCGGTAATTATGGAGAAAACCAAAATAGTAAAAGAATTGAAGCAAAAAGAAAGCAAAGTATTTAGCATAATATATAATATAATTATATATTGATCACTTACCATAAGCAATTCTTCGTACATGGTTGTTTCCAAATTCGAGCGAATGAAACTTTCTCACCGCTTCAAGGAGAAACAATACAGATATGTTCTCCGGTACAGTAAGTGTGTCAAATGCTATTTTGACAAAAATTGTTTGGTTGGCGAGAACTTCTAAACCATTCTTTAAATGCTCTATATAGTCAATGAACTCCTTCTCATGCTTCTCTGCTCCAATCTCCTCTTGGTCAACCTAAATAAAGTTTGTTATTTTAAGTATCATGTACTGTACCATAGAATAATGGTATTTACAAAATTTAAACATGTCTGTAAATCTTTTACAGCTATTAAAACTATAACATTGTTAAACTGCATATTTCTGACTATTTTGATCCAACAGATAATGACAATAAAAATACTTTTTGCTGTGAAAACAAAACACTTGTGAAGCGGGTTCTTTAATTGACCATTATCTACAAAACATTTTGAAAACTAGCCGATTTACCCATTTTTGGTGTTGAAGGTTAAATTTCAAAACTGACAGCAGCCAAGTATTTGTAAAATAATGTACATAAAAAGTTTTTGATAAAAGTTCACCAGTGCATGCTTTTGATGGCATGATAGAAATATTAGAATTTTCAAACTACTTAGTTCTTTAAAAAGATAACTTTGCAACTTCAGAGTCAAGTGTAAGTTGTTTTGAACTGCTTTTGGCAATATTCTTTGAGGGCAAACCAGATGGTTTGTAAAACAGGTCTATAAATATTTTGTTTGTTAGCCTAACATCTTATTAAATAAAACTGAACTTGCAGCAAACTTTCCAATAAAATATAGTTAATTACTTTGGTTTGGCATTTGGTTGCAATCAAATTTTGGTATTTTCTGACAGCCCTTGTAGTTTTTTCTTCCGTTTTAGCCAGATCAGCCTCTTGCTTCTCAAAAAGGCAAAGCTACAAAATAAAGCAACGTTAATGACCTCAAACTGCAAGCAAAATGTTTTTCAGAATATAAAAAAATTAGATAGACCTAAAGGTTAGCTGAAAACAACTGCAAGATTTTCAATTGACCGTAATTGATCAATTGATAGCAATAAAGGCTTACAACAAAATTATATTTTTAAGAAAATTGATTTTGTAAACCACAAATACTGCATCAAAGTGGCAATTAAAGTTTTTGGGTGTTTGAGATTTTGTTAGTCAATTAAAAATGTTTTTTTTTTTCAAAATATTGTGATGTTAGTAATAATTTATTATACTAACTATACATACAGAAAATAGTTTTACAGTTTTATTAATGTAATTAGTAAAACACAAAAAAAGTATCTTCCTGTAAAAATAATCATGTTCATCCACAATTTCATCCATTTTTCGAAAGCCATGGTTCTAGGTTAAAGAAAAAGATGGCATTTCTTCGGTTTCAACTCACAAATTTCAGCATTGCAACTAAACATACTACCATCTACCTTAATGGAACCCCCACTAGCATTACATAACAACTTTCAGCAATGCAGGCAGACACACTACCATGTACTCTAATGGACCACCCACTAGCATTACAATGTACATAACAACTTTCAGCAATGCAGCTAGACATACTATCATCTACCCTAATTGACCACCTACTAGCATTACACAACAGCTTTCAGCAATGCAGCCAAACACACTACCATCTACCCTAATGGAAGCCCTACTAGCATTACACAACAACTTTCAGCAATGCAGCTAGACATACTACCATCTACTCTAATGGAACCCCACTAGCATTACATGACAACTTTCAGCAATGCAGCCAAACACACTACCATCTAATCTAATTGACCACCCACTAGCATTACATAACAACTTTGCACATTTTTATTACAACTGGAAATATTCTATTTCACAAAGCTGTCTAAACCTGATAATTTCATCTACTACTTAGTACTTGATGCTTCATGCAGCTATCTTTAACCCTTTGAACCCTAACAGCCGGTTTTCTGACATTGCGTAGGGTGTGTCAGAATCCTTATCGGCAGGAATTCCGGCATTAACATGGCTTTGTTTACAAGAGTCGTTTCTAGGTAACAGCGAAAACCAATCAAACTAATTTTTGTACAGGATATTAGACCAGAAATTTAACTTTCATTTGTAACTGTTTCAATGATCTTTACCTACTTCCTTCGCTTTAATAACAAATTTTATTAGACTAATATCGCGAAACAATTGATACGACTTGTTGGTTGGTAGATCATAAACGATTGTGATGCAAATAAAGAATTTTATAATAATAATAATAATAATTTTCCAGTATATTTTGAGTCAGAGAATGATGATAAACATGTGTTCAATAGATATGATGCTATTGTAAATGTTTTTACAATTTTTTTTAAATCGCACAAACCTTTATAGTTTACCCTAAATAATGGTAAAGTACTGTTTTTGTTCTGTTTGATGATATTTGCTGTGGGTTACCCAAATATTTTACTAGTGTTTACCAGATATCATTGTATTATGAACGCGCTCAGATACATTTAATGAAAGTTTAACAGCTTCAAATGGTTGGACAGATTGCCCCGGGTTACAGACATGCATTAAAAACCCCCCAGGGTTCAGGGTGTTAAGTGGAAAAAAGAGAAAAACAGAACCAGCTAATCTTTATTTTTGGCTGTCTCTGCTTTCTACCAAATTAAACTTTAAACAAACGATTGCAGACTTTTGAAACTCAACAATTGGAACTCAAGGTTTCCTTAGATAGGGTTAAAAACTATGTTAGAAGTTAGGGTCATTTACTAGGGTCAGGCCCGTATTCCCTGGGGCGGCTGGCCGGCTGAGCCGCCACAATTTTTTTAGAATTTTTGGCGGCCAAGTACAGTCTAGCTTGGAAAACTCGCCCTCGGATAAAATGTAAAATTTTGTCACGAACACTTGGTTAACTCGAACGGCTTTGTTTGGTTCGTTCCCGCGCAATGATAAATTGCTTCAGATAACTCAACCTCAACATCATTAACTCGAACAGGTATTTGCCCAACAGCTACGGGAAGGGTTTTTATTGCCGTGTTATCACTTTAATTCAAGCCATAGAGATAAACATCAACTTTTAGTAGTTCTTCGGCGTGGCTAGCATCGTCATCGGCAAAATATTCTTGTTAACGACTTTTATAAAGGTTTGCAAAAGATCAATTTTAATGAACATCCGCTTGGCAATGGCCCAACAAAAGCGTAGAAACCTTTGGATGAACTTAAAATAAAATTGGCAAAATTGATCTTTTTTGAAATGCTCAAAAGGAAAAGGTTTTTTTTTGAGCGTTTTAACTGCGCTCAAGTTTAGCCTATTTTAATCGGTAAACGTCCTGGCAGTCACACCACCTAAAACAAACAAATCTCAAATAATAGAAAAATGTTTATACTTGCCGATAAAATTTTTTTAAACTTCACATGAGATGCCCTGTTGAGGCCCTACATGTAAGAAACCTGTTGGGGGCTTACACCGTCCCCTCCACCCCCAGATGCTCATAACTAGCCGAGTAACATTTGCCGCCTCGACTTGCAACCAGAGAATACAGGCATGACTAGGGTGCTAGTGTAAAGAGAGCATCAGAAAACAGTACTCATACCCTGTATAGTTACTTGGTACTAGTAACCATAAAAGCACTGCATTACTGCTAGCAGTACACACAAAACATTTTTTTGGTTAGAGCCAGCTTACTCACAAGCCAATGAGGGAAGCTACTTTGGTAAAACCATTGAAATCTGATAAGTGAACATTGGGGTTATTTCAAAATTTTTCACTAGTTACCAAAATATAGCAAGTTATGAAAAGTTAGCGTATTCTTTGATTCATGAAAATGAGTTCACCTAAATATGGAGCCATTGAATACAAAAGAATCATAACCTTTGAACTCATACTGATGGTTAGTATATGTAAAGTTAAACAGTGCCGCTTAAGTATTATAACAATAGAAAGTATTTACAAATTGACTTCTCACTAAATAAACCATTTTATTAAAAGTAAGTTTGCAATAATTTATACTACGCAATAAACCATGCTGCAACATGCACGCTTCAAATTTAGTGCGAGCTAGCAAATTTCTCATATTTTGCACCATAAATAGTCATCTGCAATGATTTTGGATGTTTTATAATTTCCATGAGTAGAAGGTATGTAATTGGGTATAAAGACGGTGTTTATATTATATCACATGTACTTCACACTTTTAGAGAAATAGGGAAGATTTTGGTTTGACTGGCTGATGATACACAATATCAAGTCGAGCAAACTTTGTTAATCATAGATAAGCACATGCCTGACCATACTAATACATTATCAAAAACCTTTGCCCGATATTTTGAGAAATATTTAAATATTTGATGTGTTTGTAATATACCCAATGTTGCTATTATAGCCAATTAAGTCAGTTTATACCTAAAGAGTTTCATTGCAGTTGTTTGCTGGTCATTGATAGAGTTGTTAGCATATTGGCCACATGGGTAACTGGATAACATGAATAACATGGAAGATAACTCCAAATGGATGGCCTTGCGTAATAGTAGAAAATTTCTCATCATGTTCCTTGTTCCACAATAATATTTTATGATTATCTTGGCATATCCTATTAAAAGTTTTAAGACACTCTTTATTTTTACCTATTTGAGTTTACCTATCTTATCAACATACCTTGTAGCTTTCGATAAATATCTTTCATATAAAAGCTCATGATCATGTACTTCAACTTACCAACGAGCTTGAGTTCTCACTCCATGCAGTGCCTTCATCATATAATCTTTGAAGACTTTTTTGAAGGTCTGCATAAAAAAATATATCGGTATATATGTATATTACGATATGGTTATATATTGGTCTTTGTAACGTGATGCTGTTGGTATTAAACAGCGATTCATTGCTGCTGAATTGACCAGACAATGCAATAGTCCTTTCATGCGATGTGTAAAATTATTTTGCTGTTTACTATTTATACTGTTTATTGCTATTTTTATCAGTTGTGCATATTGTAGTTTATCTGTGTTAGTACATAAAATAATAAACAGCTACTCACGCTATTTAGAAAATAACAAATCACACATATTGCTCATGAAGTAGTTTGAGAGAGATTTAAGTGCATAAATTTATACACGCATAAAGTAATTTATATTATGTATTACATTGTTATTAAATATTACATTTTAATTTGTGCTACAGAACTCACTTGATAAACATGACTTTCCATTTAGTACAAAACATGGTTAAAAGTTGA
This sequence comes from Watersipora subatra, assembly GCF_963576615.1. Classification (NCBI taxonomy): domain Eukaryota; kingdom Metazoa; phylum Bryozoa; class Gymnolaemata; order Cheilostomatida; family Watersiporidae; genus Watersipora; species Watersipora subatra. The sequence goes on along the minus strand of NC_088715.1, from coordinate 54,555,195 downwards.
ATTAAACAGCCGATTGAAAGATGACATAATTCTGTAGCCAAGAAACATAGAAAAAAAACTTACCATCAGCATTGAGCGAGATCAAACTTTTTGGTGGTATCTCACTTTTGGTTTTTCCAGTTTCTGTAAAATTACTAGAGCAGTATTTTCGTAATTGCGTTAAATACAAACTTTTAAAGACTTATCACATTTCTAGATTGTACAAAAACACTTTTCTTTTACTGATTCAAAAAAGAATAATATATACATATATACAATTTATTGTATATAATTCAAAGTAAAACTATTTCAGCAAGCGCAAAGTAAAGTATGCTAAAGCTTTTTAAAATCAACTGCCGATAGAGTGCCCTATAAGATAATAGTCTGCGATGAAATTTTGTATCAAGCAAAAAAGGGTGAATTTATTGTGATGTACTGCTACAAAGTGGGGTATGTTGTCATTTTAGTTACGAGCATTCATGTGACAGAAAGGCCCCTCTTGTCTTTATTTTCTTAAATGGCTCGATTAGACATCACACATAAAGTTTCTGTGAGAGAGTGCTGGGGTGTTTTCCCTGTGCCTGCTGCAGATTTTCTGTTGAAATTGTCTCCTTTAGCACTATAGCAGCTGGATACCAGATGCCCTTGCTGGCATCTCTTCAGAGCATTTAAATCACTGTCAATGGAAAGTCTAGAGTGTTACCACTACACCATGGTTACTTTTAGGATTGAGTATGTTGCTGGCACCATAATTTTTATTCACAAATACAGTATTCTCACTTATTCAGTAACAACTCCCTTTATATTTAATTAGACAATTTTTTTTATCAAGTTTACAATGGAGGTAGAAAATTCTAAAGCGGAGTCTTCTGAATTTTATATCTTAGCATACTAAAAATCTCAGCTAGAACTATATAGACTGTGGTGTCCCATCTCTATGGTTTAATGGGTTGTATTATTATTTTTCATAAAACTTTTTTTACCTGTAGTTTCTTCAGCTGCAGTCGCTTGGTTCTCTTTCCAAGTGATTGCTAGACAACTCGTTCCCACTTGCATCAACTTTTCTGTCATTTTCAACTATTCAAGAAACAGCAATGTTAATTAATAGCTCAAACAGGCGGAAACCACTTTTACATAATACTTTTAGTAATGCCATATAAGCAATTCAATCAACAAATATTTATACATATCTAAGGTAAAACCTTTTATGAATAGGAACTAGCCTGGGGCACAAGCAGTTTAATATCAGCTATAAAGCCGGTAAATTAAACCAGTTGGATAAAATAGCAGGTAAAATAAATTTTCTGCTGAAATTAAAATTACTTTTGTAGTTGGAAGGTTCCTAGATAATTATTTCAATTCTCAGTTGGCTCGTAGCAGTTTCAGTTTAACTCATCACATTTCATAAGTTCAGCTTTTAGTTAATTCATCACATTGCCTACTCCAAGTTGACTCTTTACTTTTGATGACTTAGACCTTTCATCAACTGATGATATAGCCTCTTTACGAGCAATTAAATCAACTTGATTTTAATAACATATAAAATTTCAGCCTTCAATTGACTCAACGTTTTTTTAAAGTTTGAACTTCCTGAAGACTCATAATATTAACAAAATTGACTTTCTCCTGAAATACTATTTTGGTTACAAACTACATAAATATGTCATTTTATAATAGTAATTTTGTCAAACTTCCTTCATGTCTGCTTGTTCCCCAACTTGATTACACTGATAATCAGATAATCCTAAGAAGGATAACTGCAATCATACTTTTCTTTAACGATACAATAAAACTGTTCATTTTTAGGCTGACAAGTCTTTTGCTTGTTCATTACACGTTTTTGGGTATGGAAAAAAATTATAAAAAAGAGATTGTAGCATTTTTCAGGCATTTGACCCAAACTTGCTGCAGTTAAGTTTACAAGTATTACTTGATGCGAAGTATTGGGGTTGAAGAGCTCTTTATAAGGCCCTTTCCAAGTTTTTCCTTCTGGAAACTCCACAAAGGCCACCAAATCTGGTTTACTTGAGGCTTCTGCGTGTTGACTGTCTATACGTGTAAGAATGCCATATCTATGAAAGATGACAAAAGTTGTAATGAAATGCAAAAGTTAGCTAAGAATGATCATGAAAGCAGAAGAATGTTCAAAAAAAGGAAAATGTACTGAGAAACAGTCACCTGCCACTGGTGTCACAAGTATAGAGTTTCCGTAAGTTGTAGCTAGTATTTGAGAAGATGCAGTTATTATTACAGCCAATTGTACATACATTCTGTAAAACCTAATATTCAACAAGGGCGCATATAAATTGTCGTAACTTTTGAACCAAATAATTTATTAAGATATATTTTGAAACCAAATCAATCAATATATAGTTTTACATCAGCTGATGGCATAAGATTACCACAATTTTTTTACAGAATGAGCTCAGACACGTTTTCCTTCATTTTTGCTGAAACCATGAACGTGTTCGAGATGGAAGATTTATCAATATTATTACATCTTAAGAAACTATTATTACTGGTAAAAATTAAATAATAATTTGGACTAGTACTATTATTCAGTCAAAATAGCTTAAAACTTATAGATCTAAAATTAGCAAAACATTTGTAATGCGCCTGACATGACCGGCCATTTCCAAAAATAAAAAATAATAAAAAATATTGCAAATCGAAACTACACTCAGGATGGGTTTCAAACATTCTTTCTATTGGCTCAGCACATGCAGATAGTTATCTATTTTCATCTAAATAAATATAAATTCAATTTCCCGATTAATTAACTACTCACTAAGCAAAAAAACTTTCTAGGAAGCCTAAGAAAGCCACACTATGAGACTTTTGGCCATACGTAAATGCTTTGCCGAGCCGTGCTACACGGCTCGTGGTTGTGGAAATGGTAAAAGTGTTGTAGCTGGCTAATTCTCCTGAATCACTGCAGAACTCTGGATAATGTAAAGTTTTAAGCATTATTGACATTGTCAATGTGGTAATCACTAACAATGTTGGCCTTTGTGAATGTTGTCAGCTTATTCAAAGTTTTCAATGTTTTCAGCACTCTCAATGTTATCAATAGCATTAGAATTGCTCATTTTGGTAGCATTTTGATTATTTCTAGCTGTTCATTTTATCCACCGCATCGAGTTTACCTTTCATTGGAGATCTGCCCACTTTCTTGAGAATATGTGTCAGCAGCCCATACCCTCACTTGATCACCTACATATGGAAGGTTTGATTTTTCCAAAGACTTCTCTAACATGACAAGTCTCCCCTTCCATTTGTGCATTTTAGGAAAAATCACAAGGACCTGGACAAAAAAGTGGATAGCAAATGTAGTGCCCTTTTATTACAACAAAATTAATTACACTTAAGCTATTGAAATACATGTACAGTATGTACTGATTATAATTAGCTGATGTTGTATGACCTTGCAGATAAGTAATTGCCCTATAATTTGATACCGGGTTTACCCAAACACGTGTGCTTTAGTTTTATAATTACTTGTTGTATTGACGTTATGCCATACCTTTTGTTTTTAACAATGGTTTAAAAGCACCTAAACAAGCTGTTTGGCTTACTAAAATGCTCAAAACTTTTATAACCATTAAATATTAAAGTTCAAAACAAGAAAATTCAAAAGTTCATTAAAGAATTTTGGAGCATTGTAAAATTTTCATCATAAGATTCTGGCAGAATTTGGAGTGTTGAAAACATTCAAATGTTAAATTATTATGCTTTGGTAAGTAAAAAATCATGTAATAGTTGAAGAGGTCATCAGCAAAAACAAACATACTATGTCAAACAGCAACCAACATTTGATTTTGTAAAAACAATTTCAACAAAACACAGTGCTGTTGATATTGACCATTTTTAAATGCATAAACTATAAAAGCTCTACAAAATGTAGCTATAAAAAGATTAAATGCTATGAGAGTGTTTCAAAAAGTTAATAAAACTGATAGATTAATTTTTAAAGTAAACAAAAGCTAGTGCCAAAAAGCTATACGTTCATAAATAAATAGCTTATGTGAAAAAGAGAACACGGGCAAAACAAAATCAGTTGCCGAGTAATAAGAACAAGCAGTGATCAAGTATTAAAGGATCCGAGTAACTCTGAACTCAAACTAGCAGCACAGTATTGCATGACAGTTGAGCTGTTGTTGAGAAAGTCAAGAGGTGATAATTCTGAAGCTTCAAATGAGTAAAGTAAAAGTAGGCATATTAAGTCATCAAAAAGTGAAGCAGATAAAATGAAGGTTTTAGTTAAGCTGATTTCAATGACACACGCTCATCATAAACTAGCAGTTGCGAAACCTATAGAAAGAGCAGTTAAAAATATAAACAACTAAATAGCATTTACCAAAAAAATTATAACAGAGTTAAAAATATAGTAAAAGAAAAAATGACAACATCATATCATAATGAACAAAATCAACGAAGAAAAAAAAAGTACAGCTCATCAAAGACAAGTTTAATGCTTGCTGGGGTTTACTCTGCCTGTGTAAACTAGCCAATAATTAGAAATATTTCACCAATATCTTGGCAGGCCAATAAATTTTGAACAGATCTGATTTTCAGCCGACTACAATTCTTTTGAAAAATTCATTAAATTGCAATTTCAACCAATTCATCTTGCAAATGTTTGGAAAGCTATGACATATAATCAGACCAAATTGGGTGCAGTTTTATTTTTTTACGCATACTACACTAGCGTGAGCAAATAACTAATAGGAAAATGAATGTTTTTGTGCGTGTAATATCAATCATCATTGTAGACCAGTTAATGTGCATATTTAAGAGGCAGACTATTAATCAAAAAATTAACTACAAACTACTAACAGATCATCTGCTGGTTTTTATCCAGTTTTACTGTGCTTGCTACAAGTAGTTATTTTAATTGTAACATAAGGTGGACTTCTAAAAATGCAAAAGTTTTATGCAGACCTTGCCGTCTGAAAATATCTCATGTAGGATTCCTACACTTCCATGTGTCACGTTTTCTCTCAGAAACTCATCCAGGTTTTCACCAAGTTCATACTTTAGTCTGACTGAATCTCCAACTTGCAGCTTTGGCTGTTGGTCGAAATCTACCAATAGCAATGAACGCAAACTCACTAAATACCTGTAAATTATGGTTTTCGGAAAGCGTAAAAGTGATTTTAATTCTTCAATACTTTGAAATTTTTTTAATGTATTCACTACCTACATGTAGTGTATTTGCCAACTAACCACTGTTTAGCAGGCTTTCTGTTAAAACATAAGCACTTGCAAGCTTATTTTCAAGTATTTGCGCTTCCTCCAGCTTCTCATCTGCGCAGTCACCATCTGCCAACAATGCTATCATCTGTTCGGCTGATTCTCTTAACTCTATGTAAGTCTGAAAGGCTCTATTCTTTTTCACCAACTTCAACCTTTCATTTTCAAATCGCCTTTCGAGATCTGTTATCTGAAAAACAATTTATAACATTATTTGGGTAATTTTTGTGAACTGATCTATGCTAAAATTTACTTTGATTCATTAATTATAGCTTTAAATATTTAAGAAAAATTATCTAAAACTTAACATCTTTTTTAAAAACTTGAGTGGCTATTTTAGCTGGCAATCAGATTAGAGTTTGTGAAATAGCTTTTGCTAAAAGATAAAGGTTAGGTTGTTTAAAAGGGATCTAACTAGTGATGTCACAGTTGGTGCAGTGCTGAAGTTTACTGTTGACTATAGCAAATGCGATTCTAGATCTATACTAATAAGTTCCACTCCATCATTGTGTGTTTCTGTTAGTCTATGTAAATTTTACACATTTATATTGAAGCTTTGCAGACATATGTTAAATTCTTATTGCCAAGTCACTATAAATGTTTGGTTTTAAAACTCTCTCTATTTCATGAAAACCAGCCTCTGGATTGTATATTTGATAACATTGGATAATAAATATTGGACATCCTCGAGATTAATGCTGTTGTAAAATATATTATTCAAACAATTAATCAAAATTTTCACTGTAACCATTGAAACAATAGCTCTGTCAAACTTTAACTTTACAAAGATGATAGGAAATAAATAAACTCAACCACCACCCACAGGCTTTTTACTAGCAATCTTTTACTCAATATGCGACCTGCTTTTGACAGTAGCCCTCTTACTGCATCTGCTAACCTGCAAAACAATTTAATATGGCTCAAATTATTTTGTGAAAATTATTGATAGCGCCATGTGCACTCAAGTGCTTGCTGTATTTCTGTCGATAGTTAAAATACACTCAAGGACTTTTTTATTTAAAGATGCATACGCAGTGAAACTTGATTCACTCAAAAAAAGACAAGTTTGAGTATTAAACTGCCAAAGGTGTTTTCAATCTGTCAACCTTAGCTTTCTGCTCTGTAAAACTTCTAAATAACTGTTTTTTTAAATTTCCAGTAGCTAAAGAAATTGACTGAAAGCCACATAGTTTTTCTTAAAATTAAATCCAAAGGCCTCATAAAATATAAAACAATAAATTAAAAATCACACATGTTTCAAGTCATTTAAAAAGCAAAATGCCATTATTAGCAAGTATATAACTACTATTCCCCTTTCAAACAAACTTAATGTTTTGGAAACTTTTTCAGCATAAAGTCTCACTCTAATATAACATGGTTTTAATTAAAGACTCACAACACATTGTAAATTGGCCCAACAGACAATACTCATTATGATAGTTTAGGCTGTTGTGGTTACACTGCAACTGGCTACTTGGTTAGCTTCAGCTACCTATAAACTGATATTCTGCTTGATACAGCAAAACTTACTACAGTGAACCCTTGAGTTTTGAGGTCTCTGTTTCACAGTTTTTTTGCCTCGCGATGAGGAACACAATATTTTTTTTGTCCCCTCAATACCCCATTTTTTCTACTATGCCATATCAATAAAATTGCTTCTCGAAATTAAAACTTGATGGCTAGTGGGCTAATAATGGTGGATTCACAAAAATGCAAATTATTTATTTGCCGAAACTTTTTCACCATGCCTGAAATAGATGCTCTCTCTCTCTCTTTCTCCCTTTCAGTGAAGAATGCTTCGTGTTTCGTAAAAGCCTGATATCGCATTTGGGAAACAAAAATTCAGGAAAAGTAAGCAAGAGTAAAAAATTTTCATGCATTTTAGTGCTTGATATACTATTTAAATTAATTTTATTCATCATACATACATAGCTACATATGCAACCTTAATTTCCTTAGCCATGGCTTCTAAGATTGATATCAACATTAAAAAAAATTTATGAACTTGATTTGATTCCAATAAAAAGTTTGTTGCGGATCAAAACTAATAAATACACAAAAGTTGTGGTAGGTAACTGTAGTTCCTAAGGTTGCTATAATATTTGGTTACTATTTTTTATATGTACATTAACTATATGAATTTTTAATGTTTTTCATCAGGGTGTGTTTGCATTACATAATTATTGTAGATTTCTATACCCCTCTATACCGTAATTTTGCCTTTTAATGCCAACATTAGAACAAATTAATGTTGCATAGGGGGGGGGGGGGTCCACTTGTGTTACCAATTCTTGCGTGATGCTTGCAATAGGGTGTTAATGATTTAAAGACTTAGGCACAAGACATCCCAACATAAACACAAAAAGAGCTTGAATTTTAAAAATGCAATAGTTAGTGTACTATTGAATAATTTTAGGTGATCATAAAGAGCATAGAGTGAGATCATTGAATCTTCGGCTCCTTAAAGATCAATGAAAGCTTAAAACGCTCACACGTGCTACACTAAGACTGCACTAATCAGAAGTTATAAACATTCTCTCTGTGAAGCTAATTAGCACTGCCCAGATCAGTTGAAAAATCCATACTTGATTCGTGTTGCGATAAGTGAGTTGTTATCTTTTGTCATTTAAGCATTTTTAAAGCTAGCTGCTTTTTTACAGAAACACCTCAAAATGCTTCTGTACATTTGGTTAACCCTTTGAACTCTGGCTATCATCTTTAATAGACGTGATCATCCCTGGGAAGTTTGCCAAAAAATAGGACATTTTAAAACTTTTGCTAAATATGTCTAAATCTGCTCATAATCAAATGATATTTGATGAAACATTGGAAAACAAGTCTATTAACACACTAAAAAAATTACAAAATAAAATAGGTTATATGTTTGAACTAAAACTGTCAAGATTTATATCATTCAGGTGAAAAGTTTTGTGGTATCATCACACTCATCAAACACATGCTTATCATCATTTTCTGGCTAAAAATATCATCAAACTTACAAAAAGTATCGCATAATTTTTTTTATCTATATCACTTTCATCTTTCCCATTCAATACCTGAATTGCATCAAAATTTTTCGCTTTTTCTAGTTGTTTTAGTAATAAATAAAGCTAGTAAAAATATTCCAAAATAGTAAAATGATTGTTGTAACATGCCCGGTCTAATGTTTTATTCTTTGAGCGTGCAATTTCTTTGTGTTATTACTTAAAAAACAACATTTTTAACAGAGCTAGGTAGACGTCGGTATACCAGACATCAGGGCTTCTCACATTTACTACACAACATAAGAAAACTGACTGTCAGGGCTCAGAGAGTATGTAGATTGTTTAGTCTTTTCAGCTATAGAGATTGCACATGTGTCATACCACTAATAAATGTTCTAATAAATTTCACAACATTAAAACTCAGAAAATATTATGATTACCTTTTCAGCACACTGAAGTTGTGTCTCTTCTCTGTACTTCTCAATTCTGTTTCTCATTTTTTTTAAATCTTCACGAACGCTGAGAATTAATCTACCCTGCTCCGCTAGCTAAATAAAAGTAGTAAAAAGTCAAGGAAAATATAGTGTTGGAATTGCCAATATAATAATATAACTATCATATGTAGAATCTAAGTAAGCACAACAAATTTTGTTATGACAAGAAAAGTTTTTTGTGCTAATTGTTAATGGCTAATATGTTTGCCATTTAGAGAAATAATTTTATCTATTAGCTTTTTTATATGCATATCAATTTTTTAAATTTGTTCAGTTTGAAAGCTACTTTGTGTATTTTTAGTACACAGTTAAATCTAGAGCACAACATTTTTTTCTTTACTGGCTGTAAAAACTTTTATCAAGATAAAAAAATTGGAATTATATAGGTTTTCTATCATACTAACATTTTGTTTTTTTTTTGAATTTTAGTAATTCATAAACAGCTCTTTTGTTCAAAAAAAGTTTAACTAAACTCGGTTTACCTTTAGTATTACAAATAAACATGGGAAGGTGATTATATCATATGAGGTCTTCAGGCAATAGGCATTCAGATAAGCGAAAACTTTCTAAAGATTAAAATTAAGCGTATATCAGTGATGTCTTTTTAAAAAAGCGCAGTCACAAACCTTTATTTGTTTTCTTTACTACATTGTAGTGGCATATACATGTAATTCTCAGAACAACTGAAACAGTTTTCTAAACTTTATATTGTTTAAGAAACTTTCTGTAACCAAGCTATTTTCTACTAACTTTTAGCTGAAAATCTCTTATCTGCAAATAATTAAACATTCCAACCATAAAAATGGGTTTTAAACTATTTGTAGGAGTAAAATGTACTTGGGTTATTTTGAGACAAACTCTCTAACAAACATATTCAAAGACATCATATTATGGGTTATTTTGACAGCCGAGTTTGAAAACACTTTACTGGCAAAAAACAGGAGTTTAAAAGATACAATAAGACAAAAAGGCTGATTCTTGGGCATTCCACTAAAATAATGGATACTTAGAGCGTTTCGACAACAAAAACCTGTAGGCATGCCCTTCATACAACATGAGTGTCAAATATGCTGCTTAAACATTGAAATAGGCAATCATACTTCTCATGAGATTAGTTGCCATAAAGAGAGGGACATTCGTCACTAGAAATTATCTATTATCTGCATCTGTTCCATATCTACTATCAATATATAAACTAAACTATTACTTATATCACAAATTAAAAATGATTGACACATGATTAACATGTGACTGTGTGACTCTGTTCAACAGTTTTTTTTGAAAGTTTAATAATTTAAATGATTACTGACATTTTTCCTACTTATTATTATTGTATAAAAATTTTCCTATTTAATGTATAAATTTTGTTAGTTTATTGTGCAGCATTCCAAAGTTGTAAGGCCATTATTTTTATACATTTAGTAGATTAACTAAAAGTTTTAATTCTGTTTTTTAATATTTAAAAAATTAACAGTTAGCAATAAAAAATTGTTGCAGATTAATGTAGATCTTTGATAAAATCTAGCTTTAAAATAGTTTTCTTACAAATGGTCTGTAATTCAATGGCTTACTGCTTTATATAACAACAAAAATAGTTTGGATGACACAAAAACTTTTACAATTTTCATGCAACGCCACAATTTTGAAAAGTTTGATAAAAATTTTGAAGTGTCCAGAATCTACCACTTATTTTTTTATCGACAGTTTAGAAATATTCATCTGATTTTATGTTAGTACATGCAACTATATAGGGTAATAATAAGTTTTACAATAAAGTGTTTGATTCTGTGAATAACAAAATATGCAAATTAATAGGAAAATATACATACTATAGTTTTTCTAAAGATCAATAAAAAGCAGTTTATCTGATTCGAGAAATAAGTATAAATGGTACCATCTCCTGTACTTTGCAACCTTATTCCTGACACCATTTGCCGATAAAGCCTTTCCTTGAGGATAGAAAGATCCAGGTCATTGCAAGTTACTGCAATAGCAAAATTGTGAGTTAACATCAATTAAAAATCATTAGTGGTACTAATTTTATTTAGGCCGGCTAAGCTGCAGCTGTTTTTTAGCTTTGATAGGGTTTTCTGTCTGGATTGACTTCACAGACTATCTCCAGATTTTCTAGTCGTATTATCTTCTTTTTATTAGTAACAGATATATTATTTGTAAGATCTTTGATTGTTTGACTATAATCATAGCATCGAAAACTAGATCTTGTTTTTAATCTATATTTTTTATTTATGGTGTTTTATTTTAAAAAGCATCTGCCAGTTTTATTACTTTACCTTCTTTGGTTTTAAAATTGAGCAGAAGATTGATGAACTACATTTAGTTTTTAAAACATCAATGCTGTTAGCAATAGTTCAAGTAGATAACACACCACAGCGGTTTGTTATAGTTCAGATTCCAATTGTAGATGCACATCATCTGACAGATTTTGATTAGATACAGCTAGCAATATTTAACTTCGGTATAGCAAGTAAGTATGATAGGTAAGCAAATATGACAATGTATGTATTATAGCTCTATGTATCTGTTCACCATTGACAATTATCTAGATTTCATGTATTTTAGTCTTATTGAATGTGCACAATTCAGTAATCTAAAGAAAGAAATTTAATGGAAATACTGCGAGAGCGGCTTCATACAAAATAGTATAACAACTCTGCAATAAGCATTAAATCAAGCAAAACTATCTAGAGTTTGAACCTTAAGGCTGGTTCACATTTAGTTACAGTATGTCAGGTTTGCTCTTTTGACAAGTATGTGTCGACTTTGTGCACCATAGACTAATGGCAAACATTGCAGCTGTCAAAATTTCTTGGTATTTTGCCGAGAGTGCGTGACAATCTATGCTAGGTGCAACACTTTGGCAGTGTTGACTTTGACTGACATAAATTACTTGATCTGCATTTTCTGTTGTGATAGTTGCGGCTAGACTAGTATTTCATTGCTTCAGAGACAAAGTTATATACACATTCTAGAATGAGAACGCCAAGCTATGGACCATCCGCTGATGTTAAGTGAATCAGTTTGTATTATCGTGAACAAAGTTATCACATATGATGACTATTGTATTGTTGGATCTACTGTGGTATAATACAGGTACCAGGTAAGTACCAGACTGTATGTACCAGAATGTAGGTACCAGACTTAATGGAAAAGTTTCTGATACCAAAAAACATAACTTACACATTTATTTGATAGTTACTTCATACTTATATCGTAGAACCTTTACAGAAGCCTAGTTGAACTATTTACAAATAACTAAAAATGAAAATGCTAGAATATTTATACCTACCGGCATTCGGTCGTCTCTTTCGTACTAGTTCAGTAAACTGGCTAGCCAATAAATTGTCCGGAAGATAGTCAAATCCTCCATTAGGTACGGGACATTCCTAAAAATATTTACAAAAACCGAAACAAGTAAGTTGAAATGTGGTTTGGAGACTTTTCAGTGACCCACTTATGATGGCTAATTTTATTGTAAAAATGAACTTGGCTTGACTTCAAACTATTTTTAGCTTTGATTAGCTTTACTACGTAGTTAGTGATGAAAATCAATGGAAGCTAAGGTTATTTCCATAACAAGCTGTCAGGCTGCTAGTGACTCTTTACTTTGGTGATTTCACTTTGCCAATGCTATTTTTATTGGAAGTGAGTTCTCTAGACAATTGTGTTGCTGTAAACTAATGGTAAAGTAGCAGCCTGTATCATAAACCGTTTAGATGTTTCGCAAACTGTTCTGTTTGCTTATTCACTTACGCTCAATTATCTACAGTATGCTGCTAGAGAGCAAAAGCTAATAATGTTAAAGAGCTGTGAAACATCAGAATATGCTGGAAAATTTGTTGTGAGCTCACCAAAGTTGCGCCACTCTTATGTGTCTTATTTTGCACTGTGCTGTTTTAACAATAAATTTTCTGGTTTTTTAACTTTTTGATAGCGGTTTATTGTCTTGTCATGAGAATTTACACACTTGATATTTGATGATAAAATATTTTTTTCTAATTAAACAGCAACCACTCAATTCTTATTACAACTGGAGTTGTCAGAACATGGCCTAAATAAATGTTAGCTACCATGACAGTTAAAGATGTACCTTAAAAATTATGGAAACTATGAAGAGTCTTAGAGGTTGGTAGATAAGCAGTATACATATGCTGATAAGGGGAACTAATGTTTTCTTTAGCTCTTCAGACTGAAGTACGCTGGTCTCCTCATTAACAAATTATAGCCTCAAAATGCTTCAAAGTTGAGACAATTAATAGAAAAAATTTAAAAGTTTTAGAAGTGTAATTTCCCATCATGAACCACTAATATGCAGAGCATAAAGTTTGATTCATTCATTCAAGAATAAATTTCACTCCAATCTTTATAATTCATTTAAATTTAGCCTTACCAATTATATCTTTATTAGGAATTCAACAAAAATTTGATGTTGAAAAGATCATGTAACAAAATGTAAATGTCTTCTGATAAAGAGTTTATGCTCTGAAAGTCCAATTACAGTAAACACGTCTCTGCTTAAAATACATGCTCAATTACTTCATTGACACAGCGTCTTATATTTACATAAAATTCAGGGAATCTCTAGAACTAATCAGTGATTAACTCAAGCAGCCAATACTGATAAAAGCATTAAAAGAATTTTGAAACCATAGATATAGTAAACCCTATATTTGTATCTATATATCTATATCTATATATTTGTATATGATTTACTATATCTATGTTTGAAACATATAATCACAATGACAGTAATCTTTTCAAACAAAATTTTTTTAACAATGACAGAAAATAGCTTCATTAAGTATTTTACAGTAAACATGCATGTTGAGGATTTTAAAATAAAATTGCATCTGTATATTGAATCAGCAACTATTTCATAGCATATGGAATAAATAGCAAAAAATTCATTGGGTTTGTAGTAATTTAAAACGAAACATAACTTTATGACAAATTAAATATTTCTGGCAACCAGCAAATGTGTGATTTAGTAAGTTGTACATATTATATTTCTCTCTTGTGTGCGCATTGTGATGACTAAACAGTAACCTTAAAGAAACTTTTGAGGTATGGGTAAAATTAAATTTACAGAAATTAGATTCTCTACTCTACTTTATTAAAAGAAAATAGTCATGCAGATTTTGCTTACCATCTTAAACTTTGCTACCATCAAAAAATGCTGAATTATTGAGAAACTAGCAGAATTCCACATCATTTTAATGCTTGGCCTTTGTATTTCAACATTAGCATAAATATTATTGCGCACCTTCTGCAGCAAAAGTAGAACATTATATTGGCCTCATTTATTTTTTATTAGCTTTAAGTGGTAAAGCAAGATGGAATAGTTCTTAAATTAAAGTTGATTAAGAAGAGTATCCTTATGACAACTTTCAAATGGTGGCTGCAGGTAAACTTTCTTTTACACGAACTAATGAACAGCATATAAAAAATCACAAAGTTTAAATTTTTCTGGCTTATTTGATCTGATGAAGCCTAGAGGTATCCAGAAGTGAGTTTTTATTTGCTTAGAACTGAAACCATAGAAACATTCTTGCATGCTTGCATGCTTTATCTTAAATGCGTTTTTAGAAAAAAAAATTATATCAAATATTCAAAGTTAATTTTTGTATCGATTTATTCTTTAAAGTGGCCCTTTTTTTGCTTCTTAGTCATGTGTTTTAGTAACTTACTGATTAGGGTTCAATGTATTAGTGAGTTATGGACCAATAAATTATTTTATTTTGAGAGGTAAGGTAACTCTCGCTACTAAAATAAGTTTTTACTAAAACATAGTTAAATATTTGATAAAAAACTTATTATTTGACAATGTTGCATATAAGCTGTCACAATTGTTTACCCGCAAGGTTTGTAAAAGACGTTTTGATACCAAACTAATAAGCGTAAAATTTCCTTTTACTGATGCCAAAAAAGGCTACAGATGTTTTGAAGAATAAGATGGGCACTTTTTGACCTCCTTCCTCTACTATCATGACAAACAAGTTGAGTTTGTTCTGAGTCAGATGAGTTTTTAATATTATTATAGCTTACAGTTTTATTACATCATTGTTCCAGCGGAAAATACAATACTCACACTCACTTGTACTACTCTTTAGATAATCATGAAAATCCATCTATCTACAATTTTTAAAGCCTCTGTAGGTCTAATGCATATGACACGGCTGGCCATTACAAAGAAAATGCTTAAATAAAAGTTAAATTTTTTGCAAAGCAAAACTAACCTCAGCGTGGGCTATAAACATGTTTTCTATTGGTTTAACACAAGAAAATGATTGCTTCATTTAACCATAAAAATGATAGGCTGATTAAGTATAACTACTTACTAATTGGAAAAGTTTTGTATGTAGCCTACTGAAGCCTCAACACATGGCTTTTAGCCATGCTCAGACACTGTGCCAAACTGAACGAAGTGGTCCGTGGCACTCAATGAATTACTCAATGACCCAAATAAATATTTTTTAAAAGTATTCAGTTTAATTCACAGATGTTGTTTTGCCGCAGAACAAGCTTATTGTAGCGCAATCCTTACCTGATGGCAAATATGGCATCGATATATGCTCTTGTTGACAGGCAGCTGGTCAATACAGAGTCTGCAGAGAAAATGCTGACAGAAGAGGACTTTAAGCTCATCCACTTCTCTTCGACAGAACTCACAAGTTCGCAGTAGCTCTATTGGTGCTGTAGCAGTATCTCTGAAGCTCGATCCCATTGCTCTTCAAATGCATTCAATAAATTTGTGTTTTATCATTCGAACGACGTACATGTAAGTTCAGCCCACTTTCAAGTTTTCTGCAAGCCAAAATTATGTTGCTCATGGAGTAATTAACTCTTGAGATATCTGGAGACTATAAAAATGCTCACTCCTTTTTGCATAGAATTTCAGTTATTGTTGTATAGGTATTATATAGCTTCATCTATTAATACCTCTAAGGGCATAAATTTATGCTTCATTATTTGGTGAGAAATGTTCATCTTCTCTATAGTGCAAAAGGATGGTGTTCTTAATGATTGTTTGTAAAATGGTAACTTTTAAAATAATCTTAAGTCTAACAATTACAACAGAAATTTATTTACTTAATATTTATAATTCTAACATTGAAAGACATTTATATTTAACCAAATATTTTTCCATAAAAATCAAAAGTAAATTTTCTTTGAAAGGTCGATTTACCAAAAGTAAATACTTAGTATTTATATTAATTCCAAATCTAATATGATGAATGTATTGAATTTTATTATTAATGTTAAATGATATTACTTTATTTTAATTCATTCATCCTTTATTACTGCAATAGAATAACAGGCTGAAGCAAACATTTGTGTAAATTTTGAAGGTTCCAATTGTAAGACCAGTGCTAAAGATACCACATAAGTACTGTTGGCTGTCACAACCTTTACTTGAGATTTGAGTGCGATAAAGCATAAGTTAATCAAAGAAAATTATATTTGCACAAAATCTTTGTAAAGTGTTGACTGATTGGAACCTATCTAAAGTTTCTTAGTAGCTAGTATTTTTAGTTAGTGCAATCAAACTCAGCAATGAACAGTCAGGTAAAAGCATTCAGCATTTCTACATATATAGCGGAGCCGTACATCGAAACTTGCCTTTGCTAATTATAAACGGTTTTATACTTTTTTCGACAAACATATCACTGGTGTCAATTCATTTTCACTGAATCTCAACTTTTAGTTAATAAGCATCTTTAACCTACCAGTAACAAAGGTACAGTTTCATTCACTATTAACATCATCATAATACCTACAGAAACTTAATGTCGAATGTATGAAATAGTGATAAATAATACTTAAATTTGTTTCTGATGCCATTTTCAGGCTTAATACTGCTTTTGACGTAATCATCATTCCAAACATAATCTTTCAAAAGGCATTATTTGGCTCTAAAAAGGAAAGAGACAACTCTCACCAATGCATGAGGCATGCATGAATGCCTTAAAAAAATTGAGAAATAAATACTGGTTGGTGAGTTGGGAAGTCAAATTAAGCATAATCAAAAACATTGTCTCCACCTTCCATGGTTGACGTCCTAGCTAATACCATTCAAAATTAAAAATAACAGTTTGATGGTCGCCTTTTTATTTAACAAAGCACCGGCGCCCGAAACGGTTTTTACAAATATGTTGCATTGTTTTGTTATTTCTTATCTAAAATGATGAGGAGCCCATTTTTGAGCTGCTGTCTCACAGATTTAAATGGAAGGCCAAACTTTCTAATTTATTCCTTTATGGGTTATTGGCTTAAAACGTATATAGCTATTTTAAAGTTTGTCTGTCGTCTGTCTGTAAACTGGCTGTCTGTAAACCGGTTGTCTGTAAACCGGCTGTCTGTAAACCGGCTGTCCGTAAACCGGCTGTCCGTAAACCGGCTGTCCGTAAACCGGCGGTCCGTAAACCGGCTGTCCGTAAACCGGCTGTCCGTAAACCGGCTGTCCGTAAACTGGCTGTTCGTAAACTGGCTGTCCGTAAACTGGCTGTCCGTAAACTGGTTGTCCGTAAACTGGCTGGCCGTCTGTAAACTGGCCGTCTGTAAACTGGCCGTCTGTAAACTGGCCGTCTGTAAACTGGCCGTCTGTAAACTGGCCGTCTGTAAACTGGCCGTCTGTAAACTGGCCGTCTGTAAACTGGCCGTCTGTAAACTGGCCGTCTGTAAACTGGCCGTCTGTAAACTGGCCGTCTGTAAACTGGCCGTCTGTAAACTGGCCGTCTGTAAACTGGCCGTCTGTAAACTGGCCGTCTGTAAACTGGCCGTCTGTAAACTGGCCGTCTGTAAACTGGCCGTCTGTAAACTGGCCGTCTGTAAACTGGCCGTCTGTAATCTGGACGTCTGTAAACTGGCCGTCTGTAAACTGGCCGTCTGTAAACTGGCCGTCTGTAAACTGGCCGTCTGTAAACTGGCCGTCTGTAAACTGGCCGTCTGTAAACTGGCCGTCTGTAAACTGGCCGTCTGTAAACTTCGTTGTGATTAGAACTTACAACATTCGCATCACAAATTCATTAATAAGAGCGCGTAACCACACTGCTATTTTGTTTTTATTACTCCATTTGCTCTTACCATCTACTGAATATCCTTTTTTGCAATTACACACAAAAAATGTGCATTTTTACTATCAATTAATACAATGTGCTTTAAATTGCGATGTCCCAGATATAAGATTTTTTGCGGTCTTACCATATGGAGCACGACGATTTTTTTCTGCGAAATTCTTTTCGGTGATGCTAAAAAGATGGCGACTTTTCTTTAATTTTTTCCACCATACTGTATCACCAAAAAGTTTTTCAAAATTCAAATTTGGCAGTTGGTGTACTAATTACCGCAAAATAACTAAAAAACTGATATGATATTCACTGAAATCCCTCCCACAGTGCCTGAAAGAGACATATGATGCTTGCTATTTTAGTTTAGCATTCGAAACAACGAAGGCATTATAAATGAACCCCTATTAATGTAATAAGAACTTTTTATATGCACTAAAGCTGGTACCTACTGTATTGCGTTATGGCAGAGAATTCGTTTCTTTAATTATTCATTAACCATGTGCATCGTAGACTGATGGCATTGCTGACGCAAAGTAGAAAAATTGTGACGGGCTGCAGCGATCATATTTTTCGATATTTCGCAATGCATCTGCGATAATCTGTGCGATATGAATTACTTCAGGGGTAGTGATTGGCTGTCACAGACTGTTTGACCTATAGTTTTCTCATTGTAGTTTCAGGAGACCTAGTATTTCAGTGACCATATTGTATAGTGAAAACAGTATGTTCAGACTATTTGCTGCTGTAAAAGCAGATGTGCTTGAGATAATGCCAACAATCTTAGCACAGACTAACACTGATATAGGGTGAGTTTACTGCTGATATATTGTGATACAGTGGGTACCATCCTATACTTACTTACACAAAGTATTTAATTCAAGTATAAGAAGTCAGTAATAAGTGGAACACTATGACAGGATAGCATTTAAGCTTTTTACAGACAAAAGCAATACCAATAAGACAGACTAATTTTGACTTAGCACGACTACATTTTGGTATGATTGACAATCTATATAACAGATATTAGTAGCCTTTTCTAAAACGGAAAAAAAATGAAAAAATTGATTTCTTAGTTGCTCTTCAGCTTAGACTAGTTTGCTCCCAGAAGACATGTTAGAGGTATTACCTGGGTTAGAGTGGGGCATATATGATGCAGTAAAGGATGACTTAAAAATGGCACATTTAGACTTGTAGGTTGAAGACCATCTGACTACATTCTTGCTTTAGCTTACGACTAAACAGGTAAAAGTGTAAGACCAAATTGGAGAGAACACATTTAGAATGCCTGTAGAATGCCACACAAATCAATACCTGGTAGTGTCGGAACAAACTGAACTAAAGCGGATGAGCAGAGGCTGCGTGAGGATAGACATCAATAGTCTATATTGATTTTTCTAGATGACAGGCAATCACATAACTAAAGTTTGATGAAAAGAATATGACAAGAACTACACTACTATGTGTTATTTTAAACTTTTGTATTTTACTACGTGAGTTGACAGAACATAGTGTTTTATACATAACTGTTCTAATGCGACAAACTAAAAGACTCACCTCTTTGCCTTGAACGTTTTTAGAAAATAAATGCTTTGGTAAAATAGAAATTACATTTTAAACCAGCTTCAGCATTAGGATGAGCGCAAAACATTGTAGCTGTGAATTACTTACCTCACTTAATAGCTAAGAATAAGTTAGGCAAGCGAACATCATCGCAAACACCTGATTGGGTTAGCTACTTGAGTTGATTTACCTAGGCAAGTCAGTGCTAGAAACTAAGCTACACTCGGCCTTACCTGCATAACTCGTCCATGGCATCAGCCATTACTTTTTAGCAGTGCTTTTAAAGGCGATCTTCATCAGTAAGTTGAAACTAAGGAATGCAACATTGAAAGGGAGCATTACAACGAGAAATGAAGGTCACGTAGAAGCCAGGCTATAGCAATCAATACAATTATGCCATTAAACAATTATGTAAGTAAAGAAACGATAGGGAAATCCCCGTCACAAAGTTTCCACTCGGATGAATTGTTGCTGAGCTAGGCTGTATAGCTACTAAAACAAGGATTGAAGTCTCTTACACTATGATGTTATCAGTATCCAGTATCAGGCTAGTGTGATTCAGTTGAGATGTTGATTTGAGATAGAAGATATGCGAACATTTTTTAGAGATAACAATCAAGTAGAGGCTATGACCTTTACTAAAAACAGAAAATTTAAACTTGCATTACTAGGACATTAAAATCATTGTTTAACCAATTCATTTGCCACTGCAGTGCGATTTACTCAATTGGAAAATTGCAGATAGATTGTAGATTTTTTAGGCAGCGTTTTAATAAGCATTTTCCCAGCTTTTAGCTGTTGCAGCCAAACATGGTAATCAGTGAGTAAAATTGCTGTAATATAAGTTACGGAAAATTCGATTGCTTGGCTGGTTTGGCCTGCCTCTCTAATCTGAGCTCAAAATGTACAATCAGTTGCTATTAGAGTATTAGGAGCTATCTAATTAGTGGTGGCACTGCTCATTTGCATAATTGAATTACGCAAATGAGCAGCGCTGCTTACTTTTTCCATGTTAGTTATTAATAAGCACGTAATTTATTTGTAGATGTATATGTAGGATTGCAGTAAATGCTGTCAAGTTGAATGTTGTTTTATATACGGTATTTGTAATTACATATATAAATAAAATAAATTGTCGTTCATTGCCGAAGAGCTGGGTTTATTCTCAACAAACATGGTACATGATTTTATGTGTGTCTGTGATTTTGTATTCTATGCTCGCTTTCTACACGCTCGCCTAAAATAAAGAATACACAATATCCAACTTTAAAGTTAAGAGTGCTGGAATGAGCCAACAGGTGGATTGTGCAATGCAAATGCTATCCCTTGTACAAAGGGAACCTGTACTCAAGTAGAGCTGGCTAGTGCTGCGTAGCAATGGTAGGTAGAACACAACTCCAAAATTTTTTGTGGTTTTGTCTCATTTTGCGGTATTTGTTGGTGTGTAAACCGAACCATATGTTTTTGGGAGTTGTTCTCTCAATGTCGGTATGCTGTACGGTATCGGTTTAAACAGGTGCGGTCTCGGTATAAAGTTGGTGCCCAAAACCGCCCAGCCTTACATAATTCTTTAACACAATTACATTGCCTAATCATATTGCACTAGAGGCTACTTCAGCAATTCCAATCAAATAAAACTAGTTGGTTGGCATCTTTTACAACAATGCCACTCGAGGACGGGGCTAATCTTCAGGACAGCTTATTGCGATATATGAGCTAGAAAAACAATTGATTGAAAGTTACAAGCACCTGGTGTGATTGTCAAATGATATCAATGAAAATCATTAAACACGTCTTTTCCTCTACTTACAAAGATCTGGTTAATGTTGCACACATGGTGTAGGGTTTCTCATAAGCTGCCAACTAATATTCTTATCAAAATAACATATACTGAAATTTTGTCGCAAAATACAAATAATACTAGCAAGTAAGTATAAAAGGCTCATTTTGATGAAAAATTATGGTGGATTAATGGTTAAATGACATCGAAAATTATGATTGTACTGCTGGTAACAGATGGCTTTAAAGATTTGGAATTCAATATTTCAATTTGTTGTTGCAAAATCTTGGCCAAGAAATAGCTGTTATTAACACTTTTATGTTGTGAAAATGGACAGTAAGAATCACAATCTTTAAATTTTTTATCTAAACACAGCTATATGATTAAATTAAATCACTCACATTTTAAATTAGATTATCTAAAAGTGTCGGTTCAAAACTCTCATGAAATCGGAGCATGTGTTAAGAAGCCTATATAGATTATTCCTAGAAATAGCTCAATTTATGGACAAATTTTCAACTTATTTATTTGTATAAAAGAAAGAATTATTAAAATGTATGCACAAATCGGTTGGTGCAATTTTATAACCATTGATTAGAAGTAAATACAAGGTGTATTAACTTTTTACTTTGGATCATGGAACCCGTTAGTGGAATCCACTTTGGCCCTGTGGTAAAATTAGCTGTCATTTTGGGTAGCTAAAGCATGTAGTGTGGCAACGAGATGAGGGTACAAAACATTAGAATGGCGGCTGACAAATGTGCTTAAATCTGATATTTTTATAGCGCAGCTTGAAATTTGCATTACGAGTTTTTGTCTTCTAACTGGTTGTTTGTTTTCTGTCGCGTAAGTAATTTTTTTAAAAGATTGATTATATTTTTACAAATGAATGTAACCCTAGAAGGCTGTAAGTTAACATTTAGAATTGACATAAGCTTCTCTTAGGCTATTGCAACAGCACAAATTTGTTTGGAAAATTTGTGGTTCTTGTAATTATTTTATTATCTATATCGTAATATTAAAGTATGTGGCAAATAAATACATTTATATTAAATAAAAAAATAGCGCTCTTTTCATTAAATGAAATAATTAAAATTTGCTAACATCACCATTCACAACTTGTTTAGTATGATTAACAAAACAAAACTTTATTTCCAGATTTTCATGCTTTCAAATAATTTATCAAATGCTGTGTGGGATACTTCGTACGTATAGTGTATACAGATGACCGATGGGATTTGGCTGAACCCTCAATCTGTGGTTTCATGAAGTTTATGAGTTTCAGTAACTCTCAGTTGCCGTGGAGATGTTTCATCATAAAAATAAAAAAGCTCAAATTAAAATAGTATTAGTTCAAGTTGTAAAGGTAAAGCAGACGCATCTCTTCATGAGTTGTGTATAGTGGTCTTTGTTGCTCTGTCTCTGGCTTGTCATACTCTGGTGTTTTGTATCTGCAGAGCTCAATCTCATCAAGATAACACTTGAATCGCGGGTTTTTCTCAAATCCAACTGTACAGACTAAATCACACAAAACGAAAACCACCATACAAGAATGAACTTAGGCTAATAATAACAATCCTATTATTTTTACCAATAATATTATTATTGTTAGTAATCTGTACATCTGAAGTAAAATGACTAAATGGAAGTTACTGCTGCGGATAATAATGCAGTGATAAAAATGCTCAAGTAAATTATCATGTACGCAGCGCACCAAAGGTTACAAATTAAAAACACAAACAAAAGCCCAAATAGCGTTCACTATACACATCCCCACGCTATTTACTAGTATTGATAAAGATACCAGCATTATCAATGTTCATGTTGTTTGTAACGAAATAAATATTCCCAACTGATGACTGGGAGAGTTGTTGCAGAAAGTTTGTTTTTACGTATATCAATATATATTCGATACATTGTATCAATATTAACATTGTTCGCTGCTGTTCAATTATCACGAATTATTACCACCTTTTTGCTCTTTATCAGCGACAAATCGTACTGCCCTTGATATGATAATATAATTCTCTTGTTAATGTACCAAATACTGACTACGTTTGATTTCTAATTTTTGTGCTAGTTGCTATTAATGTATGATGCCTATTGTATACCTTTGACCTCCTTTTTCTGATGCTCTAATAAGTTTAGCAAAGAATGTGAGAAGTGCAGCAATAGGCTGAAACAGATAAAAATATGAAAGAGCTCCTGTAGTTTTTCAGTTCCTCTGATTACCATTTTTAAGCACTATATAATATATAAAACCTACATCCCTATCCGGTAGATTTACTTTTAACTGTGGAAAAAAATTGTAATTTATTTTTATGCAAACTAATATTTAAAATGAATAAAGTTAACACTTAAAATATTTTATGAAGAGTAACTAATTAAAAGAAAAACACCATCTTAATAATACTGATAACATGTAGGTATGCTAGCAACCAGCTTTGAAAGGCAGTGATTTTAAGAACTTGTTGTCTGAAAATAATTTTGAAATTTGACGCGAGTCTTTTGTTTAAATCTTTCTTGTTTAAATTATCATAGTTAACCAGAGAAACCAACCTGCCTGGTATTCTTAAATAAACCCAAGTTCTGCTTCATATTTTACTTCCCTTTCTGGATTTCGTAAGAAGAGTTGAATGTACATTTTATAACTGTTTTGCACTGTTTCATTATGTGATAATTTATTATCATTGAGCTGGAGTTGCGTACATATCGTTATTCGGCATGAGAAAAGTTGCTAATATTTAACCATGCCAGAATTTATACAATAATATTACTATTCGAAGAATTGCGTTTCCAATCAGAGTTGTTTATAACATTGACAAATGTTCGTCGGTTTGGTTTTTGAAGTACAATCAATCAACATCATCATTTTGCTCAAAAAATCTGCACAACTATTGTTTATTATGCTTGTGTTTTATATGCTAGCCTGTCTTGACAAACTGCTGTTTTTGCGGAGTTGTCCCCCCATCGAGTGGGCGAGCAACACAACAGCTTGTCACAAGACTTACTGCGTCTGATGCATCAGCTGCACTGAAAGGGAGTTGTTCTTTTCCGTCTATGCGGCTTAGCTGCGATGTTATGGCGGTCACTTCATTGGTAATCATAACGGATTTTGCGCAAAAATTTATGTAGAAAAAAATAAGATAACAACGTTTAACCAAAGACCAGTCTCTGTTGTAAACTTTAGTAGAACTTAACAATAATACAAATTGAAAATAAAATCCATAAGAACAAATAAAACTGACTGATACAAAAACAGAAATAAAACTGACTGAGCACACAAATAACAACATGTTTAGTCGCTGTAGTTGCCTAAGTTCTCAAGATCTACTAAATTTTACCGCCGAGACTGGTCGCTGGTCAAACGTTGTAATCTTATTTTGTTCTACATAAATTTTTGCGCCCATTCGTTATTATTACCAATGGAGCAACCGACGTAACATCGCAACCCAGCCGCATAGACGGAAGAGAACAACTCCCTTTCAGTGCAGCTGATGCATCAGGTGCAGTACGTCTTGTGACAAGCTGTTGTGTTGCTCGCCCGCTCGACGGGGAGACAACTCCGCAAAAACAACAGTTTGTCAAGACAAGCTAATTATATGCTGTAACAGACAACATTTTTTCTGTGATCATCACTAAATGTAGGTAGTACCATGATCATGTCAAAAAGTGTTTAGATAAAGAGATCCAAACTAAAAAGACCAACTAAGTAAACCTGTTGTAATTTTTACTTCTTTTTTTCAAGTATAACCAAAACTGGTATTGTGGTACAGAAATAAATAAAACAAAAAAGAACTTTATATGATGTTAAGCAATTTTATCTTCTATCTAAAACAGAAGGTTGTTTTTATATTAGTGTGTTGAAATTTATAAAAAAACCGTCGCCTACTGAATATTTTAATTAACATATGGTTTCTTATTTATTAATGCTAAACTTTTCATGCATTGAAAATGCTCTATTGTCTTAAAACATTAAAAGCGGTTGTTCTGCTGATTATTGTTTGTACAAAAACTTTGAACAAAAGGATCTTGTATGGTTTACTCTACAGTGCTCACAGAATTCAATGTTGTCTACCGCATCAGGTGAACCGTGATATACATGTATATCATATTTTATGAGTTGTGTGATTTGTCAGAGCTGTGAGGTTAGTCTCAAAAATATTACCAAACTAATGTAGGTATTTAAAAAAATTCTAACAACCAATTGCACCAACAGATTTTAGTTCTGTACCAACACATACCGTCACCATTGATAGTGAGGATGTAGCCAACTTTATGGTGGTCTATTGATTGCCAGCCATTTCTTGGTTTGCAAACAGTGAGCTTCACCTACAGAAACAGAACGTGGATACATCAAAGACACTCTAAATGCAGTTTAACATTTCAGGCTGAAAAATTCAAATATAACTGAAAATATGCCAAAAAATATATGACTCATACCCCTGATTTACTGAATATTTCAACAATAATTTTTTTAGTGATAAGTATCTGTGTTTGAAAGAACTCGCATTTTAAAATAAGCATTTGCAAAAATGCGGAGTTATGTATGCATTTCTACAGAAATAGATTTAGATAAGCTTGATAATTACCGCAAATAAAGCAAAACTAAATTTGGATTTTATGCATACTGCAAAGTAATTTGCTGGCCTTTACTTGGCAGGATCTAGATTATTACATAAAGAGAAGATAATGTGTGTGGTTTCTTTCAATTTTTATTATAGAAAGAAATTCCACTAGCTGAGGAGCGTACGGCCATTTTCTCTGCTCCACAAAGTGAGCACGCTCATTTATATACAATAATATCACCCGTTCCGGCGAACGGGACCGAGTAAGAACACCGGCTAACAATGTGAATAAATAAGACTGCTAGTGCTTTGATATGACAACAGCATTAACGACGACAAGTGATAGCATAGTGAGTAAAACAATGATATAATAAAAAGGACAAAACATATGATAAAATATTTGCAAGAAGTGGAAAGTCATGGCCCGGCATCCACCACAGTACCAACAAAAGACAATATGTACATGTATACTATCTGTTGCTTTCATCTAATTACTATTGTTTCTGCATAAAATTGTTTATGTTAAAAAACTGATTAAGACTTTCAAAGGTTTTAGGACAAGTTTAAAACTAAAAGTTTTTTTGAAAGTAATCTTGTCACTTTAAAATAGTGATAGTTTTTTACAGTAAAGTTTATTAGCTAATATAGTAGCAGCGTGGGCCCAAGCTAAATTTGGAAATTGTTTTCAAATCTGTTTACTCGCAAATGCAAACTTGGCTGCATAGTTTGCCTTGGATTTTTTAGTACTTTCAATTGTAGTTTCAATTTCAAGTTGTATTTGACAAATTTTTAATTTGATTTGACAACTAGTTCTTGACAACACGCAAAACGTTGATGGCCTTTATAACTGACCAAAAAATGAAACATGGCTGATGACAGAACATTAGTTTCTTACACTCAGTAGCTAAGTACACTAATTGAAACCCTTGGTAATGAATAGCAAAAAACAGGTGATGCTAAAAAGGTTTTCCTCTCCAACAAAAAAAAATCGTTCTAAAACTTTTTGTTGTTCTATTCATAAAGAAGTATGCACACTCTATCAGACTCGGTGTACTGTAACTATTGTATTTCTTCAGTTACCTCTGAAACATCCCTTTTTTAAAAGTGGTGGAAAAACCTTTTACCCGTATTAAGTTCTGTTTGTATAGAATTATGCAAGCTTTAAGTTTCAATACGCTATTCAGTTTGAATTGTGCTGTTTTAAGGGCTTTCATAGGTGATGGAAGGTTAATAATACAGTCTAGATAACCCTAGTATCGCTAAGGTCTGCTGGGGCATACACTATTAGGCTTTAAGGGTTTAATGTGAGCTTTAATAATAAAATAAACTTCAGCTATTGAAAGAAAATGTCTATAAAAATTTTAAATTTGTAGTTTTTGCAACAAAGACATTGCTATCGTGGATCTTCAACTATTTCATCATATAGAAATGAAAGTTTGTGCGTCTAGTACCATTGTAATTGTGTTTCTATGCAATGAAGATGGTGACAATTTAAAATATGATTGCAGGTAGATCACTGCAAGCATTATTATTAAATGGTTCAAGCAGTAGATTATTACCTGCACTTCGTCTGCCTCACGGAGGTCTCGAACCAACTCAAGATCTGTGACAACTCCGACCCATCTTTTACACTCAGGAAACTCTACAGTGATCTGTTCCTTTCCTTCTTCTCCCTCAACAAGTACCACTTCACCTACTGAACTCTTAGTCACTTCTCCCCAACCTCTGAGAGGCTCTGGAATTGATCTTCTCACGCATACCTTGTCTCCTTCCTGAATTTTAAGCAAATTAACCATCTGCGCTCTTATAAATACCATAGATTCTAATCAGCTGCAACTGTTTCAGTTTGGCGGAAAGTATCAAAATATTTAATTATCTAGAATTTCATTACGTCATAAATTTGTCTGTCATTGTAGTAAATCTTTTCTAAACACGTCTGCTACACAAACATCATGATGTAAAATTGAGCCTTTTAGAATCTACCCAGTATATGTGAAAATATAATATATTTATTACTCTTGCTACCAAAGATAAATGTGGCTTTGGCACATTAAAGCTGAACTTAATGAAAATTTTAGTAGATTTTATCAAACAATATCAGTACTTTTCTGTAATTTGTGATTGTTTTTTGGTTTGAGGTGATCTGATTGCCAAGATGTTTCAAGATTAAAATCAACAAAACTTTTTCTTGTTCAAAACGGTCATAAGATAAATGTGTGGCAAAAAAGTCATTAGTTGCAGGCTACCTGTGTCTCGATTGATTTATTATTTTCTTTGTCAGTCTCTTTGCCGATGTGCAACTATTGACACTTTTGCTTGAATCAGAGTGTTTTACTAGCGGTGAAGTTTAGTCAATTTTAATTATGTAACATTATTACGCCTTTCATCTCAAAAGTAAAATACAATCGAAAATTATAAAAAATACCAATACTTTCTGATAAAATCTGCTAAAAATTTCAGTAAGCACATCTTTCATGCTGTTCATTTACTCCATAGATAGGCAAGACTCAACCAATCTGATTGGCTACTGCAAGGAAAATGTTATGAACGCTACCAGGAAACATTAAATGTCGCCAGAAACAAACTTAATGGCTTGCGTGCATTCTAAAAACTACGAAAAATATTTGCACATAGACATATTACTAAAGAATTACAAAGTATCCTGAAAACTTTCGTGAAATTAAAAAAAGTACAGTTGAAAAAAGATCTCTTATATCAGAAACATTTTAATAAGAAAAGTACCTAAAATGTCCAAATTAAGTTCAAATTAAACTGTAAAAAGGTTAGTAGTTTTTGCACTTAGTAATAAACAAAAGCTGGAAATAATAACAACTGAAACTAACTAAAAAGTTTCAAATTAGGCAGAAATCAAATTTTAACTAATAATTTGAGGTCTTTGCATTTTTTCAATACCAAATCTTATTGAAGTGATGCACTGTTTTAAAAAGAGCATAACTTCTGAAAAATAACAATAAGTCAGCTGAACCTCATTTTTTCAATGTTTATATTTCATCGGCATGCTTTTAGTTTAACCAAAAGCTGTGTAAAATTACAGTTTGGCTTTAAAGTGGTCTAATAGATTTAAAACTTGTTTTGGTAGGTTTTTAATGTGTATCAAAATCATTCATAGCATTTGTGCACAAATTTAGAATTTTAATACAACTTTTTAGTGTTTGTATGGTACTAAGTAGTCATTGGATACATTTAATAGCAACAACAAAATTTCCCATAGCAACCTTGTATCTTGCAGAAAGCAAAGCATTATGCTAAATTATTTTTTTTGCTATCATTTACATATGCATTGTTCAACAGTTTACAAAAGAACAATTTCACAAAAATCAACTTGAGACTAATTTGTGTCCGCAGCTAATGGTAGCAGATAAACACCTGTAAGCTAGTCCTTACCTCTAAGCCACAGCCAGGAACCAGCTCAATGTCTGCATAGGAGCCGGTCCACAACTTGTCACCAAATGCAACTTTAGCCTTCGGAAACATTTCTTTAAGTATACCATGTACAGCCCTAAAAGAAGACCAAATTGTTCAAATTATGCCAAATTATGTAGAGAACTTTTCTCTACAAGTTTGAATGTACAACTAGTTACTTTTATATTGATGTAAACAGCTTTAAAAACTTTTTCACCTGAGGGAACTTTGAGAGCTGCCTGTTTGAGGCTCAAGGGTGATTGCCTTCTTTCTCAACCTCACTTTGTCTCCCAGGAAGGGTATTCTTCTCTTTGTCATCACTTTAGAAAACAGTTCTGTTTTCAGCATCCAAGGAGCCTTGTCTCCAGGAAATAAAACTTCTGCCTAAAATAACAAAAATATTAAACACTTGTACATTTATTTCATCATTACAGTAAAGAGTTTTGACAAATGGGTTGAATGAATGACTGAGGTGAATGGCGAGAATGGTCTTCAGAAACACAGTACAAAGCAATAAGGGTTATTGTTATGGCGTATTTTAACTCAATTATACTTAGATCAAAACTTTGAAAATATCTTTAAAACAGACAAACACCCACTTTATTCTCTAAATCTAAAGCTTCAAAGTTTTTTAACTCTGATTGTGTCACTATCAAAACATTTAATAACTCTAATTTGCTAGTAATTTATAATCAAAGTTGTTATTTGTTTAACTCAGTCTGATACTTTGACAAATATAAAAAACAGTTTAGCATAAATACTGAGACCGCTGACATTAATGTCGATTCGCCCAAAGAAAAGTGCTAAATATATCCAAAATTTTCTTTTCTCATATAGGGATTAAATTCATCTTCCAAAAATTATGACGAGTTAATTAAAAAATAAAGCGCCACCCTCTATTTGAACGTCCCTTCTAATAAAACCCCATTATTATAGGAGAAAGTTTGAAAATATTGCCATCGCATTCAAATTGAGGTTTTATGACAACTTGAATGATTTAAGTAATACTCACAAATAAGAATTAGAGAAAAGGTAAAAGTTAATTGCTCTATGGATTTTATAGATTTAATAAAGTTTGTCTAGTGCAATGTTACTGCAAAGTTTTTAAAATTTAAAAATGAAGCAAAATTTTTGTGAGTTGCAGCTAATGCTCACACATATTTATATTCCTTAAAACTTTGGCTGCTTTCAGACTTCTCGCAAAAACTTACGATACATACATTTTATTTTTCGCTTTACTATCAAGTGAGCAAATTGAAAAATCTGATCGTAAACAAATAACCTTAGAGGCTAACAGCTTTTTAGAAACATAACTGCACCTCTGGTTCACCGATGTACGATCTCATGAGTATTCCAACACTCCCTAGAGTTGTGTGCCCATGTATATACTGCTGCATAGTATCTTTAGTGAATGCATCTGATCTCAGTCGAATGCAATCACCTCCTTTTGGTTCCCAATAGCTTTCAACACCTAAAAATGGATATGGTCTTACTATTACCATCAAATAAAATAAATATAACCACTATTTTCACAAGTTATTCTACTAGCCTTAAATATTTACATTCAACCAATGAACAAAATTATGATAAAAAAAACTAAGTAAATAGTAGAGATACAAAGTTAAAAACTGAGGTCAAGATTAGGGTACTCTATTAAACAGTTTGTTTGCAGCATAATAAGAGCAGCTGTATTATTGACAATATTTTAAAATTTAACGATAAAAAAGATGAAAATTTCTACAGAATCACATAGCTTTTGAGCTTGTGGCAACCAAATTACGATCTTATTTTATAACTTTTTTGACTTATTTGTGCACCAATTGATGAAGTTTTTTTATGTAAAAAAAAGGAATATATCAAAATATTTTCTCTACTCAAAAGCCAGGTTAAAAAGTCATTTTTTATCTTAAATCAAATTAAGAACATAAACAAGCGTGCTGAAGGTATGTTATAATTTTTTTCTTCAATAAAATTAATATGAACTAACACACTCTTTTATTTTTTTAGCAGAAATGAATTAACCAATATTCTTCAAACCTATCAAGTATTCATTGTGGTCTGAATCATTTAAATTTTTTGCTTTCAAGTTAGTTTTTACCAAAACAATTACATTTTTGACAAAACCTAATATTTGAAAGTGATGCATATAAGCTTTCACAACTTTAGAACCACAAAGTCAATGAAATATGTTTTTACGCCACTTTACTCTGTATAAATCTTTAACTTGATGCCATAGAAAAGCTACATGTAAATGAATGTTGCAGAATGAGCTTTGACCCTTTTGTGTCCTCCTTGCAATGCTACAAAAAGTACCAAGCTGAAAATGTTCTAATTCAGATGAGTTTTTATTACTACTATGGCTGATTACTGCTAAAATAAAATAATTAAGGTCATCGGTACTTTTACTCAATAGATAATCAACAGAACGCTTTTGATCTACAGCTTGTGAAACCTCCATTCCTGTAATACCTCTGACACAACCGGTCATTGAGACATAAAAATGGTAATAAAACTTAGTCCATGCTAAGCAAAAATAAGCTTAGCATAGGCTGTAAAATTGTTTTCAATTGGCTTAAATCAGGCAGATAATTGTTTCTTTTTATTAAAGTACAGGTACAATAGGCTAACTAATTAGCAACGTCGTAATAAAAAAACATTTTGTACAAAACCTCCTGAAACCAAACCAAATGGCTTTTCATTATGCTCAAACAGAGAGTCGAGCTACGCTAAGCTCCTCATGATATACAAACAGCTAAAAAAGAGCATTCGAGTTTAACATGTTGAACAATTTTTTTCATGATGAGCCTTATCAACACAGTTTATGTTTGACAAAGTTACACTAATCAGTTAGAGCACATAGAACTACAGCTCTAAATCTTAACCTGTCTGGTTATTCCTATAGCTAATACTTGATTGTACAGTTATATGTACACATTTTAGAGATGAAGTCGGTAGAATGCAACATAACAGCTTTTGAAACCCAAAAAATTAAATCTAAAATATTTATGGTTTTATATGTTGCTAAGTTTATAAGTGAGCTTTTCATAATATTTCAGAAGTCAGTTTAGTTTAGTGTTTCAGGGCACGAGCTTTCAATATAACGTAATTTTTAGACTAAATATTAGCTACACTTTCATTAAAAATCAGCAACTTCGATCCCCCAGTTTTTGATGGTTAAGCAACTTCATATATTTTGGTGTATTTTCATCATCAAAACTAGTTTGCTTCCTAAAACTTCTAACTCAAAGTATATACAACACTATATGTAAAATTATCGGCATTTGGCTAAAAATTACAGGTATCTGAATTTTACATTGTTAGTGTTTTTGTTCAAAACTTCATTCATCATTTTAGAGAAGAAACTTGTTTGTCAAGCGGCTATGTAAATGCAACAATCAATACTAATAAAATATAAGTTTTTGAAACATTTCTAGTAGCTAAAACCTAAAACATTAAATATTATCTATTTTGATATACATTTAAACTTTAATTCTCAGCAAAAGACTTTGCAAACTTTTTAGTCAGCTATAATTATATTTAAGTTATAATTATGAAAATGAACATCAATAATGAATAATGATAGTAACAACAAATTTTAAATTTACTGCCAATCGAAATTTAATAATACTTTACTATTTTATTATTCTGTAATGACAACTGGGACACAAACTCTTGTTGGCTCTTCAGAGGTAAGTTTAAAAAACAGTTTGTTATGCACATCTACCTAAAATCATTATGCGTGGAAACACTCCATACTCGCATCTTATAGGAAAGCTAATAAAATGTATTTACTTATGGTGTTCACTAAAAGTTATGAATGTGCTAGTAAAAAAAACTATCATTTGACAATGAACATACAAATTGTTTGTTGTTAATTTCATAGGTTTACATGAACTGTTCTGTGAACATCTTCTTTGACAATTAATTTATATACTTATATCATTTTTTGTTCCGAAAACTTTCACGCAATAAAAATGCTCGGTGGAATAAGCACAAAGTACATTATATGTAACCTCAATATTTTATTTATTGGCAAACTAATCAGAAACTGTTATGAATGTTAAAATAACTTTTATTTTCTCAACATTTTATAGCCCTCAATAAAACAAAAAATTACTCAACTGAAAGTAGCTGTTTTGCAGCTGTTCCTTAATCCTTACCATAATAAAAGCCACGTTTGTCTCTCTGCCTAAAACTACACTTGACGGTTAAAAAAAGATTGTTCTCAACAGAATTTGAACTCTCAAAATTTTTTCTATGTAGACGGACAATCTTCTACCTGCAGTAGTCAACTACCATGCTCTATTTGAGTTACTTGCAAAGTTATTTGTTACGTCGAACTACCACGGTACTATTGTATAGGGTCTATAAGAACTTTCAAATCTTTAAAGTACTAATTTGTAAAAAAAGTGATAGCCAATGATTGACCATCCTTTTGGAAATAGTTGGCAATGCAAATCACACATAAAAGTTAGACATACCGTAAGCGATTCGCCGTACATGCTCGTTCCAGAACTTAATGGCATGAGAGGTTTTTAACAATCCGATAAAAATCATGGCTTGAATGTTGTCTGTTAGGTTGAGTAGATCAAATCCGCATTTGGCAAAAACTGTTAGATTTGCCAGGTTTCCTAAACCTTCTTCTAAGAAGCTTATATATTCTATTAGCTCCCGCTCATGCATCTCGGCACCGACCTTTTCTTGCTTTATCTAAACCAGAAATATGATTTTGAAGTTTCTACCAATGACACATAATTACATACAAGTCTGTTTAAAGCGTTGAAACTGAAGAAAAACTTGAATAAACTTTTAACATGAAAAATTGAATTTAGTTTGGACTTATGTGAACTAAACTTAGCATTAACTTGCTGTAAGATATGTTAAAACAGTCATTTGTTAAGCTAAATGTTTTAATGAGAACACACCAAGAGCACACAAATTACGTTGTGTCATGGAACATCAAATCAAATAGCATCATGTCACATAGTATTACAAAATGTCAAGCGAAATGACTTAACAAACTACAATATGATACAATAATTGCTGAAAATCCTGCACTATCCTTCCTGATTTGGAAAAAACTTGCAGCTTTTGAGGAGCATTTATTCATGCAATACGAATAGTGTACAAAATGGATGCAAAATCTACTTTTCAGTCAAAATGCTAACATTTAGTAGAAACATTTTGTGAAAGTACAGGTCAAATAAAATCCTAATAAGCTTACAAAAAAAGTATTGAAATATAAATATATACTTTGGTGTAGCACTTTGTCTCAAGAGATTTCTGGTAGTCTCTGATGGCTTTAACGCTTTTTTCCTTAAACTCAATCAACCTAGAAGCTCTTCTCCTTGCAAATTGATTCTGCAAAACGAAGCAATCTATTACAACTAGCAACACTATTAGCTCTCTTTTGACATTTCAAATGGAAGCTCCATAACACTTAGCACTGTTTGTATAAGCCGTATTTCCATAGTTACGAACATGGTAATTCCTTTTGTTAAACTGTGGTGTATTTTTAGAATTAAAATCAAATGTATTTTAGGGGCTACTGGCTATAAGCAGCCACAGTTATTTACCTTTTTTTCTTTTATGTCTTAACATCATCATTTGATTTCAAAAACATATTTATGTTTTATGTGACCATGTTAAGGCTTAGAGAAAATCAAATACAGAGCACTCTGCTCTTTAACAAAATGATCCAATAGTTTTTTATTAATAATTCTGAGCACAAGAAATTTGGTCTAATCATAGCTTATGCTATAAAACAAAAATTTTTACATTTAGCATGTTAGCATGCTTAGAAAAAGCTGCAGGTATAAATTGTCTGAAAGTCTTTTGGGAAATTTGGTTGATCTTTAAACAGCAATCGCAATCAGTGAACATAGACAAGTTGAACACCATCAGGTGAGAGGCCAGCAAGTTTGACAAAAACTACCAGGTAAGACAAAAGCAAGCTAGACAAATAAAGATTATATACTAACAAGTCTTATTGTTCTCTATAAATTAGCTGCTAAGAAGCAACATATATTCTTCTAAATTAAATGAGCCACTCAGTTTCCCACAAAGCTAGAGCTATCTTGTTAAGGAATGGATAAAATTTCCATCAACAGTTTGTCACATTAATAACAGGCTTCTTATATTCTATATATTCTTATATTCTATATATATTCTTATATTAAATGCTACGTGAATGTCTGGTGCTGTCTAACAAATAAAAACTCTTTGTCTAGAAAGTTTAATTCAATTCAACATATATGGCAATTATCATTTAAACTACTAAACTCCATATCATGAGAAAAGTGTTTTGTGGAGTCAAAATAAGTTTAGACCCAAATAAAACATCTGTAAAAGTGTTTAAATGTGAAATAATTAGTAAGTAATTGGTGGATAGTTTGCTTTGCTAAAATGATTATAATAAAGATGATTTGACACTGAAACATTTTATATGAACTGACAAAACAAAATAAAAGTCATGAATACGTTTAAGTAATAATAATGCTAAGTACATAAAAGTGGGGACACATTTTTGCCAAAAGTTTTACAGAAGAAATAATGCAAATGAAGTACCGATAAATAATAAAATGTACATATTTAGCTTGTAACCTGCAACCACGGTAAAAATAAGTAAAGTAATCAAGAATAATAAGGATAAATTAGCCTAGCGGTTGTAGACTTGCAGGTTAAATTTTATGATTTCAAATACAATTTGAAGTGGGTTATTCACTCCTAATTGTCTATCACAATAACTGGACACAGGGACTAGCTAAAGACAAACAAACATTGAAGTTTATATATTCTTGTATAAATAAATAAAAAGCTAAACGGGATGAAAGAATAAGTCAAATAGTGCCCTGCTTAGAATCACTTCACTGATGTGAAGAGAATGACCACCATGAAAACTGACCAATAGTGATTTTTTTGTGACAGCTCAATAAACTATCAAAAACTTTTTGTCACAGCTGTGCTAAGTTTTAAGGCAATACATTTCTAGATAACATTAGTTGTGGTTAACTGGATTGGCTTAAGTTTGTGTAAAACACAACCGTCAGGTGACCCTTTTAAAATGTGATTGCGCCAAACTTCAGTTAATTTTAACATAAAGTATCGATGTTTTTTATCATTTGAGAGTTTGTTGGTAATTTTAGGTGATCACACTGTCAATATATTTGAAGATTAAAATACACAAAAGTTAATTGGTGTAAAAATTCCCAGACCAAAAAATGTGCCCAGACTCGCCCAAAGTGATGTACATGTATATAATAGTGAGACAGCTTTTCTCTATATTTCGTATTCACATCGGCTATTGTCATAAAAGTTTAGTCTTAGGTGGCTCAATTTGTATATATCTTATTTTGTATTTGCTTATGATTGCTAGAATAAAATGTTAAATCTAGCTACAGGAACATTATTATAAATGTCTCCAATGCCTCAAATGAGGATAATTAAAAATTTGCCAAATTAGTTTACTCTCAATGCTGTGTAAACATATGAGTACCTACTACTATTCTGTCAGTGTACAGTAATTAGGTCGCCGAGTTAACTTATTTCAAAGCGGCCTTTGTATCAGCAAAGTTATCCGTTGCTACCCAAACTGAAAGCTAGTTACTAGATCAAATAAGCAAGCAAAACCTGTTTGAATATAAAGCAAAACCAACTGCATAACTAAAAAAATCATGTATAGTCAACGTTATATTGTCATTATTAGTATCGGTTTTACAAAAAAAATTTTATTTGTCACATTTCCTTAGTTGACTAAAGTAAAAGAAGGGTTTTTTGAGTTGACCAAAATAGTGAACGCAAAAAAATGTCAACTTTTTTGAAATCATCTAACCCACCAATTCTTGCAAAGGAATAATAAAGCCATTATTGCACCTGAGTGGCGGTATGCGGTGTGGACTCAGCTGTTTTCACTTAGTAGTTTGGAGCATAAAAATTTATGAGCTCTTAATATATGGCCCGTTGGAATTCAGCCGATCTATGCAAAAGTACCTGTCAATACAGCTTTGATTACACTCATAAATCCATCTATCAGACAAGATTTTAGCACAGGTGGCAACCAGGCTATGATTTATTCAAAGGGTTCTGCAAATCATATTTTGCATTATTTTCAACATTATTATTTTATTATATAGTTTTTACTAGCAAAGAAATTTTCATTTTAGCAAAATGTTTTTCATAAAAATGTTTTTCTTCCTCTGCAGCATAACGCTGCTGGCGCCTGTCAGCTCTAACCATAGGCGGTCTGCCCCAATATTTAGCCACCTGATGCTCAGAAAAATCTGAGTCAATTTTAATAGAACTGGAAGCATTGTTAAAATTTGGTTGTTTGACAATAAAACGTGTCAATGCGGTATAATTCAGTAAATTGATGATGTCAATTAATTCAGGGAATTAAATAACGGATGTCAATTCGTGATCTTGTTATTTAATAAAATCCCTACTGACAAGAATCTTCGAGATCACAGACAACGTATTTTACATTCTTAACATTTATTATGACCTATATAAAAACTTTCTGTAGATGATTGACTAAAGAAGAGATAGTATATTTATCGCTCGCAAATTCTTTTCATGTATGCTCACTATATACGTCACGAAAAAAGCACCCGCTTGAATCTGAGCGTTTCAAAAAAATGATTGCATTCAACCGCTTATATCCTAGACAGGTTTAGTCTAAAAAGACAAAATTAACATCCGATTGTAGTTTTAGTTTCATAAAGGGCTTAATCTCATTTGATCAACTTTTTTGATGTCATCACATCTTTAATTACAGACAGGCAAATACATCTGCAACTGAAAATAAAACTATATTGGTGCAAATAAATGTTGTTGAGCGCATAGACTTTCTCAAAAGCAATGATATAAGTAAAAATCATTTTAAAAACACTGTTATGAGTAAAGACCACCTATAATGCAAAGTAATAAGAAAAACATTCATAGCAACAAACTTATGAACAAATTCGACAAAATCCTTTGTTAGTAAAAACTACTATATTATCAAACGATTTTGGAAACTTTTATCATTGCTAAAATTTATTGAAAAACTAACACCAGTGTATATGCTATTAATAAATATAACAGCGTCGTAGCTATCAGAGTGCATCATAAAAATAACTCATTGAACTTACCAGTTTGCTAAAATCCTTTTTCCAAGTTTGCCCTTGCTCATAGATCTTTTGAAGGCTGTTTCTGAGATCTACAAGATACACGTACCCCACCACATTTTCTACAAAGAACTATATCTAAGTTTTGCAAAAATATTCAAAACAACTACAGTAGTTTTAATAAATTATAGAAACATTACAAAATTATTAGTGATAACATTTATTCACAACCCATCAACCGACGACGGTATAAACTTACCATCACCGTTGAGTGAAATTTGAATCTCAGGTGGTCCTTCACCATTGGTTATTTGCTTTTGTTTAGGCAATTTCTCTGCAAAAATAAATAGTTCTCTCAGTAATGAAAACTAA
The DNA here is from genome assembly GCF_963576615.1 of Watersipora subatra. Classification (NCBI taxonomy): domain Eukaryota; kingdom Metazoa; phylum Bryozoa; class Gymnolaemata; order Cheilostomatida; family Watersiporidae; genus Watersipora; species Watersipora subatra. The sequence continues at coordinate 54,516,592 of NC_088715.1, read as the reverse complement.
ATAATTGTTTGTTAAAGTATTTTCCTCTCGCTTTTTGCAATAACGTTGTATGAATACGAAAAGCTAAATAAGAAAATTATAAAACTGCATGAGATAATACAGTAAATACTTTTGTATATACCACATTTGTGAATATAAAAATATGTTTAAAAGTCTATGGTGAGGCTTATACACTCAATATCAATTTTTGTTTGTGAAATTCTCACTACCTTTAAAGTTGAGGTATTTTTAACAAAATGCAAATGCTAAGAATAATTCTTTCGGCAATAAAACGCTGAAAAATATTCAGTACTTGTAGGGCCTACCGATGTTATGAGGTCGTTAGTAAGGGTAAGTCATTCCTAACCTATTCAAATGGTTTCATTTTGTTGATGCATTAGCTATGGCAACAACATTGTTGGTAGCGCCCAAAACTACACTTACAACTTCAAATTTAAACGTCCTTTTCGATGACATGTGTTACACAATGTGCTCACTGATCTGGCACTTGTTTTGTTTACATAAAGTTGTGGAAAGCATAACACAAACTTCGAAAAAGTGAGAGCGCTCATTGGTCGATTACCCTCTCATTAGTCAATGCATGTGTGAGATGAAAGATATGTAGAGATGGCCAATTTAGCAAATCGATCGTATAGCTAGGTTAAATTAAATTAGTTAAATGAACAAAAAAATGACAGTGTGGTTTATACATGTTCATAGTGTATACCTGTAACTCAAAATAAACACTTCAAAATTTGGCATGCACCTATACATGATTGCGGCTTATACAGGAAGGTTTATGAGATTGTAAAAAAGAAAATAATCAACCAAAGAATTTTGTATAAAATTTAAAAAAAATTAAATTACTTAACACCGTATCAGTATTTGGAACAAAATTAAGCAGGTGCTTTAATTATGTAAATACTAAAATTTCAGCATTCATGTAAAAGGTAAACATATCAGAAGGCTTTTAAAAAGGTGCACTGACATTTTGGCTGTAGCTAAACTTTTTCTTAAAAAAACTTTAAACATATCTTTATATTAATTACCGCTAAAGTTTTCAAGAACTAACAAAAGATCAAATAATTAAACAAATGGAGTAAATTAATTGCTCACAATAGCTACTGCAGTTGTGGCAGAGTTAAACATTTGCATGTTTAGCTTTAACACATTTTTAATAGACTTCTGTAGATAGGAATACTTATCAGTTAAAGCAGCTTAAAGAACAGATTAAACAGACTGCAAGTGCTTAATTACTCTGCATTAAATTAAATACGTATGTAACTGTTAACAGTTGCTTCTAATGAACAGTTAAACTTTGGAACCTTTGTTATTCAAATTTAATAAATGCACTTGATGGCCATAAATTCTGCAAATAATAAACAAGTATCTAAAACAAACTTGAAATAATTCAAATTACATGTACCAGCAACATCCTCCAAATTTTTTTCTTGTTCAATATGCTCCAAATAAGTCTGTAAGTAAAACAACGCAAGCATTAATTATATTTCCTTTTTTCAAGTATATAATTAAACTTATTTGTATTCTGTTTACTATAGAAAATGTTCTGGAAAAGAAGATCTTTGGTTAAATTACTTCCCAATGACATATTGTGAAGCAGTGTTCACAAAATTACGAGAATTTTTATTAGCTATCGCAGAATGTTGCTGTAGCTTTTGTATCTTGTTAAGAATTTTGGTCGAGTTATTTCTATTTCACTGATCAGTAGTTGTTGACACCCATTAGACTTTAATTTCATCAAAAAACTTTGAGTTTTTGATTAATCAAAAACTACCAAAAAAATTACATGCTTAAAATACAAAATTCAATTTACTAAAATTTATGACTATAGAATAAATATCACTACAGTTTAGAAGAACACTAAATCTCATTGTTGTTTACCTGTGGCTTCTTTACTGCGAAATTCTTCTCCATTTCCGTCAGGAATAGCCAAAAGGTTTGTGTGTTCTTGAGCTTGTTTTTGAAAGATCTTTGCCTTTATAAAAAACCTTAATATATATCACATGGGCTTATTAAATAGCAACAGAACACTTTACACAAAATTATAAGATACTAAATTGCATTTTACATTATTTTCATTGCTATTATTTGCCTATTTAAACTTAATTTAAATAGGCATTTAGCGGAATGAAAATGGCCACTTTTCTACAAATTTAAAAAATTAATAATTAGACAGTGGTTTGGTGAGAAAGCAGAGTTAATTATGAATTGAACACTAGTTTTAGATATCTCTCAAAGTAATTAAAATATTAGTGCAATAAAAATTTATTAGTTCTCTAATGATTACTGTCTTTCGAGCAATTTATTATATGCATTTTATTAACTATTTCCACTAAAGATTACACAAAAGCAATCAAAGCTATAGTAGGTGAAAAAACAGGAAGAACAACAGATTTGACAAAAAAAAGAGAGAAATTTTGAGTTGCAAAGTATTTTGCTGTTAGTTTCCTCAAAGGTTATATTAGCTAAGTTTATAAAGATTACTTGTTTCCAAACTTGAGGGTCTAGCAGTTCTTTGTAGAGTCCTTTCCATGTTTCTGACTCTGAAAACTCTACATAGACCACCAACTCCTGGCTTGGAGCAGTACCATCTTCACTGTCTATTGCTTTGAGAACTCCGTAGCTACAACATTTTCCAAAGTTTTAATCAAAACATCAAAATAAAATTCAAAAAGTACTTACATGTATGTGTTTGTCATCAATGCTGACATTAAAATAAAATTATTATGGCTCACTCTGCTTAACAAAAAGTTAAAAGGGTTATCACAAACTAAACTTTGAACAGTTAGACGATTCCATTGAATTGCATTCTTTTGGATTTTATCAAATCATCAGTCTACTTACACGAAATACATATGTCATTATTTACCTTTCTTTTGAGAGTTCTTTGTTCCACTGAAAGTGCGTGTCAACAGCCCAAACCCTCACTGGATCATCAATGTAAGGGAGCTCTGATTTCTTCATAGACTTTTCTAGCATAGAAAGACTCCCCTTCCATTTGACTTTTTCAGGAAAGATAACTAAAGCCTGAAAATAATTTTGTGGCACCGACAGCATTTTAATTTTATACATTTGGACATTCAGTTGTATAACTTTTTGCAAAAAACTTCCAAACATTTGGAAACAAGCATTTATCAAAGTTGTCTTAGTGCAACATACATGTACTTCCACATGTCGTTCACTTAATTATGTTGGTTTTTTGGGAATGCTACAACAAAAAATTATTTACTTACATATACTGTATTTGTAATTAAATTTTTACTATTTTTTGGTTTATTTACAAATTTTTTGGTTATTTTTATTTCTTTTTTTATTCATTCGTGTTTTGCTAAATAAATTATTTTACTTACCTAAGAGGTTATCTGTGTAATTATTAAATAAATTAGGTATTTATCAACTAATTTATTTATAGTGCTAAACCAAATCATAGGTAAGTAGAAATATTACTTGATTTTGAATATTTAAAAGAACCCAATTAGAAATAAGCATTAAAAAGACTCAAATTGCTGTGAGTTATTATAGAAAGCTGATCAGGAACAAGTTTATCTAATAAATCACAACATTAGAGAAAAGTAGAAAAGATACAGAAAATTTTTTTTAGATATTTATTACAGAGAGAGGATTATTATACAATGCGCTAGCGATTTTAAATATTGAACAGTAAAACAACAGAAAACTACATATATTTTAACAAAATAGGTTAAAAGCTGAAAGAAAGAAACCAAACAGGAAAACATTAGGTTAAAAGTAAACACAAACTATCTATTATGATGGAACACTGATTGAAAAAACACATTGAAAAAAAACCACTCTATATTTTTACTTTTCCCATGTATATACTAGCATTTTTACTATTTCAAACGTTTTTTCCTCATCAGAACAAAATTATTCGAACCTTGCTGTCCTCCAGCTTTTCATGTAGAATTCCAACACTCATGTGAGTCACATTGTCTTCCAAAAATGGATCAATGTTTCCATCTAACTTGCACCTCAGTCTTACTGAGTCTCCAGGTTCAAGTTCTGGTTGGTCATTCAGGCCTGTAAAAAATTATTTCATTTAAGGTTTAAAAAGTTTTCACTGCATTTTGTAGGTTTTAAGTTTGCGAAAATTGACCATTTTTTGCCGAAAGCCTTCAAGGCAAAAAAGTTTTCTTGTTTTCATGAAATTTGCCAGAAGCAATACTACGGTGTAAAAAAAATCACATAAGTTTTAATTTTTAACCTATAAATGTTCCATTAAATATACCCACAATTCTGTACCACTTTTTGAAAAAGGTTACAATATTTTTTGTAACACATTAAAACTTTCCTTGAGCCCTTTTATGTCATCTAGTTATTGGTTTTATTTATTCACTCTGTAAGTTTCATACTTTGATGATTAAAAACACATTTAGAACACAAAATAAAGTTATATTATGTTATGTTACATATTGTTAGGTTTATGTCATGTTATGTTGAGGTATGTCTCTACATACTTTGTCTTGCATTTTTAAACGTCATAATCACCCATGGTTTAATTCATTTTTTGATGCCTAAAAAGACTAAAAAATACTTATAGGTAAAATATTATTATAATTCATTAATTTTTTTCACGTTAAATAATTTTTGGAGGGTAAATAAATATTTTATCAAACTAATAATAATTCTACAATGCCCAGCATAATTCTTTAATAGTTTAAAAAGTTTTTGGGTTTGTGCCAATGTCTTACCAAACGAGACTATCAAGATATAAGCACCAAAATTTTGTTTAAAGCAAAGTTTTTATGCATGAACTTGTCTAGCAGAAATAAAGAGAAATCTTTAGGCATCAAGTTATTTAGCAGAAATAAACTTGCAGTTTTGTAAGCTTTGTGCAAGACTGCAGGCTTTTCCAAAGTCTTCGGCAAGTATCTGCGCTTCTTTCAACTTCTCCTCAGAACATTCTTCATTTGCTAAACACTCTATCATCTGCTTTACTGATGCCTGCAGCTCTATGTAAGACTGAAGGCTCCTGATTGCTTCTTTTTGTGCTGCTATTTCCTCATCCACTCTCTTTTCTATCCCTGATATCTATCAAGTATAAGATGAAAATCATTCTTATGAACTTGTTTATAGTGTTTCATGGTTAGCTTAGTGAGCAAAAGTTGAGCAGAAGCCATCATGGTTTGTGACCAATTCCTGAAAATCTTTCAGTTGCTCCGATTTACAAAAATAAAAAAACTATAATTCTAAGATTCATCGGAGCATTGGGTGCAATAACAACTGCTTGTAAGATTGGCAAAAACACATCACAAGTCAGTTGGAAAAATCTAAAACTTGCCTTTGTAGATGAAACTTTACCTGATGGGTGCAAATACTAATATATACATGTGAAAAACTATTTAAGAATAAACTATTTGAAAATAAAAATTGATTGTTTAATACATAGATATATTTTATGTAAATGTATGTATATATACCTTAAAAATTAAAAGAATGAAACTGGACTTGCTGTTTTGGCGTAGACATGTGGGTAATTTTTTTATTATAAAAAATATTTCGTAAATTTGATGAATTTTTCAAAATTTTGTAAACATTATCAAATTTTAGTCTATCATAAAACAACATCTTATCTATCTGAAAATTAGAAAAAAATTAGTTAGTGTATTGGTCCCTGATATAATGACAGTTTTGTAACATCTCATCAGGATGCAAATGCATGTGCCAAAAAGACAACATGATAGTCATAAGACACTAATGAGCTCTGTAGCACATCATGATGTACCACCCTATGTTTACTGACTTGCAGGAATACAGTACACTGTTTTGGTGTTTTGGTGTTTTGAATACAACATATATCTTAGCTTGTCTCCTCCTCAGCCATACTGTAATAATAATTAAAACACCGCTGACTGTTGTTTTCAACTTACTTTGCCCTACTCTTTATTAAACATAGTAACTTTTGCCTTCTTTCAATTAAGGTGGAGCTTTTCTTAAATGCCCATGTAAAATGGTATATGTTAGTTGCACCAGTAACGTATTATACAGAGTAGCCTGCATAGTTATTATAGTTACCTGCATAGTTATTATAGCGCCTCATTCCTAAACCACTCAGACTAACCAAATAAGTGAAACATTATTGTTTAGTCGATGTATCAAAGTTAACATCATATTCACTGTTAAATTTTAAGATACTTAATTGAAATAAAATTGCATCAATATACATTAAAGCTGTTTTCAATAAAGTTATATATATTTATTATATGATATTCGGAACTTTGTTTTACCAGTTTCACCACCTAAAATTAGTAACTATTCTTGCAACTTGTTAAATCATTGATAACAAAAGTTTCAAACCCTAATAATAACATTTTATGGAATATTAACAATAAATATTCACTGACAACATTTTCAATCTGAGCTTAGGTGATGTTTTAAGTGACGTCTATTTATATTATTAATAATAATTTAACTAGTATTAATAATATTATTTCATATTTATAGATAATATAACAATTACTATGCAGGTTGCAAATTTAAATGATAATTTAAAAACAAATAAACAATGAGTATAATGTAATACATTATATATTACAAATATATAATCTTGTTGGACATGATATTCAAAAAATACTATTCAATTTCATGTGAAAGTACAAACATTATAACTTAAAATGATATAGCATTTATACTCGTATTGTTAAAAATGAAACTATTTTATTTTGTTTTTGATATATGGAAAAACTTGATGTTATTTATTCAAAATATTTACTTTCTCGGTTTTTATAATTTGTGTCATGATCACAAGAACAACGGTTAAGTCGGGATTATAAAATTTAGAATTATTTACATTACCAGAAAGAGAAAATTCTCACAGTTAATTTGCAAAAAAAATTTTGCTTTTAGCTAAATTACAGCAGAATTTATGGTCAAAAACTGAATGCGCGTTTACCATTAGTGCAAAAACATAGCTCCGAGAAAACTGGTGTTAAAGTTTGAGAAACGAAAACCAATGCACAAATTTGTTTACATTTCAAAACGTCATTGCAACCAATATCAAGAAGTTGTGATATTTATCTACATTTCTGTATTTATATCCAAAAAGTTATGCTGAATTTAAAAATGTAAACAGATTTTAGCTGGTTGTCATAGAAAGAACTGTATATTTATAAGAAAATTTATTACTTAATTTTGCAGATATTAAAAACGGCTTGGCAGTATCGCAATATTAGGCACAGCCAAATCATCAACAAAATCTTTAGAAAAATAACAACAGTAACATATTGCACACCATCGGTCAGTATGTACTTCGCTCTTGTAAGTTCGAACAATTATTCTTATAATTAAATACTGTAATAATCTTGTAAGAATCGTTGGGAAAATATCATCGTAGTTCTCTTTACTTTCACTGCTTTTGACATCAGTTGGAATATCAAAGTACTCATTATAAGTGTCCAAAATGTCAAAGTTATCTTTAAAGTCAGCAACAGAGAAACGATTATATTTATAGGACGCCATTTTTCAGTACTTCCTGTTTAGCATAGCAACAGTTTTAAGGGGGTTTTCCGAGGGTTAAAGACCTCTATTAGCTAAACTGACTTTAGATTCAAAAAGATCACTTTTTGATTGGTCCAGATGCACATGTTACAAAAATTGTTATCAAATTATAAATTCAATTAGTGCAACTTCAAGGTCGGATAACTCAAGTTTGTGATTTGTGACTTAACCATGGTTTCTGTGACCACGACCCATTTACTATATATCACTATTTAGCCAGAAAATAACAAGTGACAAGAATATTTCAAAAGCACATGAACTTAACTATTGGTGTAAGATAAGCGCATAGTTTACAGTATGTTATATGTAAACTTTATGTTAAAGCAAAATCCATGACCGGTTCAGGTATTTCTTCACATGGAAATTTTTAACAAAATGTAGTTATTCGCGCACTAAAAAATAACCACCGTGCAATCATCCCTGCCATGCATACCCTCATCAGTATTACTATATTTTAAAAAGTGTAAAGCTAGTCAATGTTATTGAAACTAATAGGGAACAATTTACAATGATCTCTCAAACAACTTTCTACATATTATTTTGTAAAAGTTGTATATGTCTTTTTTTCATTGTTGAAGAATGAGACCAGGATAACTTTGAACTAATAGTGTAATAATCACAGTTGAATTAGAGTGACATGTTCATAAAGAAAAATTTTTTTGTAACTCCCGTGTTTTAAAACAAATTAGTTTTACCACAAAGACGCTGGAGGTGCCAAATTTCTAATTTACTAAAAGTTTGTTTGGATGGAGTAATGAAGCAATTATAATTTTTTTTTAAGTGAGCCTATTACTATCGCAGCAAATTTTAATGAAATTCGTGACAATGCTTTGCAAATTTTATTAACGGTAAAACTAATGCCTTGAGATTAGAAAGCTTGCAAATTATATTGAAAAAGTACCAAAATTGGTGTCACTTTAACTTGACATTATTTAAGTTGTTATATTTTATACAATAATAAAACTGAATAATACTTCCAGATGACACTTACTATCGTGACCTCAGCAATCAAAAACTACATTTGTTTTAATTTAATTTTATTATATATTCATAGTGTAAAACGTTTAGGAATAAAGAACCACAGGCTAAATAGACCAATATAAGTTTATAGTTACTGGAAAGAACGGCTACAGCTTAGACCTCTAGGAGACACACGACCCCCCATTGATATATAGTGACTGGAGACAAAGCTGACAGCCTCTTATGATCTTGTGTTCACAGCGAGGGACAGAGGGAGTGATTGCCCCCTTGAGCGATATAACACATTTAAAGTTAGTAATTTCTATATTTTTCAGCTTATGATAAAATACGAAGATTATAGAAATAAAACAATTTGTTGTGAAATTAAACGCTGAGGTATATTTTTATCCAAATTTTAATAGGAAGTTTCAAATTCTAACAATTCTCATAATATAAAACTTTACCCTTCTGTGACAAAGAGTGTAGGCGTAAATATGTGTAGGTTTGTTTAAGCGTAACTCAGGGTATGGTCTTTAATAGAGTTCAAAAAATATACGCTAAATTTTTGCTACTAACTTGGAAATAAGATTGACTCAATGTGAACTTAAAAAGATGTAAAACCTGCAAGAAAAATAGGTTTCATCTGTACTTTAGTTGTCTATTATATACTACAAACCTGAACATGATTCGTTAAAGTTTATGATAGCGTTCTAATAGATATAGCAGTTGATTACACTTTGCTGCATTACTTATTATTTAACAAACAGATATACGAACAAAAAATAAAATTAGCCTAAAGTCAATACAAACCAGCTTCAAATCCCTGATTTATTTACTGGCACATGAAAAGGAGTGCATGCTTTGAAATGCATCTTTTTGGAAGTAGTATAAGCAAGCAACAAAACTTGCAATAAACTCAAGTTATTTAAGACTAAAACAACATAGATTAGGTATTTTTTTGTTATTATATTTTACATATTATATTTCAATTTAGATTACAAGTAGTTTTATGTTTACTCTAAAAAAATGTATTTTAAAACTCACTGCAAATTCAGAATTAAATATTTGCTCAATTTTTAGAAAAAATGTTGCAAAACCTGTGCTCAAGGCAATTCAAAAGATGACTGCCCTTTAGCTGTCTAAAGACAACAAAGTTTAACAAAGATTAGCTAAGTCAATAGAAACATACCTTCAGATCACACAGCTGTTCAGTCTCATCTCTGTATGCCTCTATTTTCTGTTTCATTTTTTCACAGCCTGAGCGAACCTCAAAGATGTAGCTGCACTGTAATAATCGCTACAAAAACATGTAAATGTCTGAAGTCAATAGAGCCAGATGTCGTAAGCCAGATGTAGCCAGCCTTGTTAGATCCCTCATTCTGGTTACTGCAGCTTAATGGTGAGATACCAATTAGTTTAAAAGTTTGGCGAATTGCCTGGCAAGCCAAACAAACAAATTTAAACTTAATGATTCCATAAACTACTTGCTATTAGTAGTTCACATTGTATCATTTCCAAACATTGAGGAGAAGGTAGTATCGGTGGGTAAAAACATGTGTACTATACGCAAAAAAAATCTTTTTGGTTGCGATTTTACATTTTGAAACCAATAGAATTGGTGCTAATTATATTAAAGCTAAATATTTTAGCACTTTAGTAATAGTGAATAACTGTTTTAACCAATTTTGACCAAGCCTCACTCACCAATGCTTTATGCCTTTTGCCAAGTTATCAGAATTCTTTGGATCCAAAATTTCATCAGATTTCTGAGAGGCAAATTCTTAAACACACATCTGTTTCAAAACTCAAGAATGTGCCTTCACAAACTTTAAAGACAATTACCATCAATGTACACATTTATGGATTGCTGCCGCGATTGCAACGTAGCCACTGTGTTGAAAATTTACATGCGTGTTGTAGGCTAACTTATTGAAAACGCCAAAATCCTACGTCACAACTGGCTTACTGATTGTAAAAACTATTCTTTTTTAGTACAATGTTCTGTTGTATATCAGTTATTTATTTATAAAATGTAACAGATTCCTTTCGACAGAGATCATCCTAGCAGTTTGATAAAAAATTGTGTAGTATTACCATCCACTCTGCCTTTTTTCGCCACCTGATTCCTGAAACCATTTGTCTGTACAGCCTTTCTTTAAGAACTGACAGGTCCAAGTCTTCATAAGTAACTGAAACATCAAAGAAGAACCTTTACAAGAAACCTAAACACTGGTAAGATTAAAGTTTTTAGTCAGGTTAACTGAACTAGCTAGTCAACACATATTTACTTCTAAAAAGACTTGAAATTTTTATAAAAACGAACAATTTATTATAGAGCAGTTCTAGCTTAGTAAATGGAATTTGTGTCTCAAACATGTGATTTGCAATTGCAATTATGTCACTGAAAGTATTGTGAAACAAAAATAATTACATGAAAATATAACACATTTGAAAACCTTTTTCATGGTTTTATCAAGCATGAGCTTGCTACTTTTTGCAATTATGTAAAAACATTTGATTGATATATAATACAGAAAAGACCTTTTTGTTCTAAGAATCAATAAAATTGGTAAATAATTGCAAATACTAAAGTATTTTTTCTTACTCTGAGACAAGTTTTTTCTATGCAGCTGTTCAGTTAACTGTCGAGTCAACAAGTTATCGGGTAGGTAATCATATCCTCCATTAGGAACAGGGCACACCTGAAACATTAACATTACTTCAAAAAGAATATTTTAGCGATATTTATTGCTTCGTTTGCTGCTTACCTTAAATTAAACATTTAAAAAACCACTTCATTGTAAAATGCTTGCTGCCTTTATCAGATTTTATTTCATGAAAAATTTAACCTGCTAGTCAAAACAGTTTTATAATCTGTATTTTTTGATGCTGATTTCTCAGCTAGACGACTATTTCAATAATATTACATTGTCAAGATGTGTCTGGTTGCCAGATAAGACAGCACACGAACTGAGCATAATCAACTGTGATGAACTTTCTACATAGAAATAACGTTTGAGCATTTTGTCTAGCTTATACTAACTAAATTTTTCTCTTGCTGCCTGTCAGTAGGTGACATCCTTGGCTAAGCTACCACCTAAAATTTGGTTCATCTGGCTATAAGCATTAAATAGAAAGAAATTTCTCTGTATTTATAGGTATTGAATTATACTTATACTATACTATACTTATAGTTATTATATATATTAAGTATAGTCATTGAATAGAAAACAATTGTTTGCTTCTAACTACTTTCTAACACATTTATCAATACTTTAAATATTTTATTTATTATCATAAAAGTTAGCACAAGAATTATCTGAATAAAATACAATACACTTTTATGATATTATAAAAAACAACTTTGACCCAACTCCGCTTTAAATATTTCCACGTAATCATAACTTGAGATAATAAGAATTAGGAACCACTATCAATTGTTGAAACACAAGTAAATTGTTATTGCACTATTATGAGCAAAACAGGTGCTTTGAAAAATGATGTAGCGATAGTTATTGAACTCCAATATGCATGTAAGACAACTTCTTTTTTACACTCTTAGTAAAAAAATACAAAGAGGTCAACTAGATGAGCTTTTTAGAGATTCACTTTATACATTAGCTCAATACCGTCATCGCTAGTAAATAAAAAAGTCTTTGCACCAAACAATGTTTTTTATATTTAGCATGTTAGCATGCATTGAAAAACTGCAGATATAATTTTTTTGAAATTTACTTAGAAAACATGGTCGATCTATGAAGAGAGATTGAAACCAGTAAAATCAAACGAAGGAAAAGAGCGACCGAGTTGAACACCACCAGGCGAGGCGCTGGAAAGTTTGACAAAGCAAAGAGGTGAAACAAGAGAAAGTTAGACAACAAAAGGTTGGATACTAGCAGAACTTATTGGTCTCTATAACTTAGCTGCTAAAAACCAACATTTATTTTTCTAAATTAAATGAACCAGTTTTTTTTAAAGCAAGAGTTATCTTGTTAAGCTATGGATCAATTCACAATCAGCACTTCTTCACATGAACGGTAACCTTCTTATATGAAATACTATTGAAATGCTAGTGTTGCCTGAGTAATAAAAATGTCTCGGCAAAAAAATGTGTTTTTTTTTTAAACATATACAACATTTACTATCATAACTTCGAAATTTCATATCATGAGAAAAGTGTTTTGGGCAGTACGATTAAATTGAAAGAAAAAAATAAAACAACTGTAAAGGTGTTTGATTTTAAAATAATTAGCAAGTTTTTGAGCAATAATTGCTCAAAGCAGTCTGCTTTGCTACAATGATTACAATGAAAACTTATTTGATACTCATACAATTAATTCGGACTAAGAAAACAAAATAAAAATCAAGAATTGAATTAATAATACCGATGACTGCATAAAAGTGTGTTTATAAAAATGTTACTTTTGCAGTGGAAGCTCGATGTATTCAAAGTTTTGATAGACAATACTGCATGGTACCTCTCAATACTGGCATCTCTAAATGCTGGTACAAACGTATAGCAGTGAAGTGCACAATAATACTTTGTATTTGTACTTTGTAGATTTACCTATCACCCTTAAGACAAACTAAAAATATGAGTGTAAGGGCTCAATTAATATTGAATCGGCACATTCAAAGAGTACAAATTAAAAAGTAGGTAAAGAAGTTTGAAATTGTTTTTAAAAAATTTCCAAAAGAAAAACAAATGCAAAAAGTATTACTAATAAAAAGTACAAATTTAGATGAGCTGAAAAACATTAGAATGACATAATAATGCCACTTGACATAGTGGTTATGCATGCTTTTTTGTTGACTTGCTATTTGAATGTTGTGAGTTCGAAACCTAAGTGACACAGACTTTTCCTTAGTAAAACTTTATCGCTATAACTAGATGAATGAAAACAGACATTTATAATTTATATATACATATATATATATATAAATATATATATATATATATTTATACATAAATATAGCATTCAAATTGTCTCTCATGTTTATGGAAAAGTCAAAATATTACAAATGGGGTAAAAATGAAAGATTTATTTTCCTTGGTTGCTAAAGGCATTTTTATTTGCTGGTCAACACTCATAGAGCTTTAAAATTATTTAATCAAAGTGCTGCTTAAGATTATGTCCAATTTGTGCTGTAAAATAATCACTAATTTTTATTTGGCCTATATACGTCTTTATATTATAATTTAATACATGTACAGTGTATAATTTGTATTATACTATTCGGGTGACATGCAAACAGGGTGTGTGTTCTAACATATTCTTTTTTGTGTTTATGCACACTTTTCAGGGGTTTGTACTAATTTCCGATGCAGTACGAGTTAAATTAAAAGTTGAGCTGCTAACAAACTTTATTTTCTTGCATCATATCACCAAATTTTGTGGATAGTATAGGCGATATTTAGTCTTGAAGAGCTGGTAGGTGAATCCAGCAACCAGAACGTTGAACACCAAAACCAGAAAACTAAACTTAAAAGTATTAACCCTGTCTTAGCATCATATGACTTTTTTGTATTTTGTTAAACTGTTTTACAAATTCTTAACTTTTTCACCACTGCGCTAAATTTGCTACTCTGACCAAGTTCAAATGGGTTTTTAAAAAATCTATAAATCGCTAGTATTTATGCAATATTTTCAGAATCACTGCAGATATCGCTTTACTGTAAAATGCATCTTACTCAAAACAAGACTTGCTACAAGATAAGTATAAAAATGTTTAATGAATCATATGCTCGCAAAATTTCTGACATTCCTTTTGCATTAAACAAACGCGGTGAACTTTTTATTGCCATGGCGATAGCGATCTGATTTTCCTGTTTTGAAAAGTGTTTAGACATAGAACTGCTTAGCAAAAACTTTTTTGATCGATTGCGCGTAATTGGCAACTAAGTTGTTTTGTTGGAGACCAAATTTGATTCGTCTTGCTAATGTGTAAGCTTTGTAATTAAAAGAAAAGAGAACCACTATTGATAATTTTAAGCTGGTACATCGGCTTACGGTAGCGAAATAGTTGATTTTCATACCCAGAAGTGGAATTTTGAAAGCCTGAATGTTTAGAAGTTTTTCAAACTAAATTATTAAACTAAATAGTTGTTTGACTGAATAAATATTATTCACGGTCTAACAAAAGCAGGTTATACAACTATTTTTGAAGTATTTTCAACTATCTCAAGATATTATAAATACTAAAGTTGATCGTTTTACTTACAAAAAAAACTGTTACTAAGGTGACATAATCTTATTGAACTTGTGCAGCATTACCTTATGGATATCTAATTATTTTTTGGAAACGAGTGTTTTGTTGTTATTGTTAACTTCAACATCATCAGAATTAAATTTGTGTGACTCATGGCCGCAGATTCCATTTTGGACCACACGAAGCCAGTTATCAATATATCAAATTCAACAATTACAGGATGTATGAAAACTGTAAAAAAGTGATTTCAAGAAAGAATATCATGAACAACTAAATTCTGCACCCAAAGTGCAAATCTTTTATCATGCATTGTTAAAAGAATTGGTCATTGTTAGCCATATCAGCAGCTTATCCTAATAGTTATAGAGTTGTAAGAGCACACTTTGTAGTTTATACTAATATTGTTGTTCATTAGTTGCATTTTTTACGCAAAATAAACACATAGAGTGTTAACAGCATCTAGAGCTTTTTTTATCTTACCATGTAACAAGCCTGACACTGATATGTGCTCTCATACATGGGCAGCGAATTAAGGCAGTTTCTGCAGGCCGAATGTTGACAGAATAGAACTTTCAATTCATCCACTTCTTTCTGACACCAATTGCATGTGAGAATTAAATTTAAAGGCTGTAGTACTATCTGGTTGAAAGCAGCGATCATCTCTCTTCAAATATCGATTAACCATGCATAAAATTCAGTCTGTCAATAGCAGCGATAAGCAAAGAGCAAGCTCTCTTATCAACAAGGTATATGCCCGTCTGACAGCGTCAGTCAAGCTATTGTGCAATCTAAGATTAGGTAAAAATCAATCAAATTTTATCATCATGGTATTCATAGCCTGCAGCTGGCTACATTAAACATTATCCTATTCAGTTGGTATTTAAGTAGACAGCAAACATATGTCCAAAGACTGCCTTAATGTGAAAATCAAAATTTCTCCCTTGCTAATTTTGAACTAACTCAGTTTGGCTGCTTTGAGAGGTAAGATCTGTTACAATTACATAACAAAAAAATAATTTTTTATTGGAGAGTCATACTCCTTCACTACTTGTTGAGCATATCTAAACTCTGGTCTGATCAACATTTTTCTCCTGCTTGATTCAAGTTTACAAAACTAAAAGCCGGTCAAACTTTTTTCGATTATCTTTGAACATCTGAACTTTATCCAGTATTGTTAAAAATATGCTTAACTTTTACGACGGTTCTCGAGTGATCGAAGCTTTTTATATGACAGAGGCTCCTACGAATATCTGCTGCTAATTTTTTTTATATTTATATAGGCCTATATTTCTGTCTGCCCATTTGTTTGATGATTACAGATTAAGAAGAAAACTTGTTTTTACCGGTGTTCAAGCT
This sequence comes from Watersipora subatra, assembly GCF_963576615.1. NCBI lineage: Eukaryota > Metazoa > Bryozoa > Gymnolaemata > Cheilostomatida > Watersiporidae > Watersipora > Watersipora subatra. The sequence continues at coordinate 54,500,551 of NC_088715.1, read as the reverse complement.
CATGACTTTCGATTTGGTAGACTATAACTAGCCCATCCGCATCAATTGATTGCCTTGTTTCACTTTAAAGTAACTCCACAGTTAGTTATTACACATGAAAATTTCTCTCACGTGCACCGACCTACCAGGCTACTAGAATATATACCTGATGCAGAGAGATATTAATGCTCCATTACACACTTTATACGTGTAGGAGTAATTTAATGTGTCTAGGATCAATAGCTAAATGATAACACGATTCAACAATAGATCGTGAACTACAAGCTAAGCTAAACAGAAATTCTGTTGAAGTTTTTAAGTTTTTTTATGTAACAGCGGTTTACACTGATGCCAGCTCCTCTTTCAAACTTAGGCTGAGCAATATACTGTAACTCAACTTTGCTGCACCACAGTACAAAGATCACAAATTTCATGACCTCAGCTGCTGAATACTGAAAAAGAGTTAATCTGAATATTAGAGAGAACTGATTTGGGCTAACAGAGCACCTTCTAACCATTATTGATCTTTGGAGTAATGATAAAAGCATTCATTAAAAACTGATGTCGTGAATATATAGTGCTCATAGATAACTGGGGAGTAAACAGCAAGCATCTCTTACTAAATATAATCTTTTAGGGTTAGTTTTTTTTCTAGAATGGATGCATACATAATGACTTCTGATTCTTCTATATTCTTGTGAACTTTTTTCAGGCATCTTTACAATTAATTTAGAACTTTGAAGCCTTGACCCGAGAAAGTTTCAAAAAAAGTTTTACCAACTTGATCCAATGTCAGAGTAAACTCGGTTACATAACTTTGCATTTTTTCCAAACATACGACTTAAGTAGAATCAAATAGTTTCAGTTGCACAGCGAATTATATGTTTTTAGATCAATCATGAAGTTTCAAGTCAATTAAACGATTATTGCTTCAAAACTTCGGATTTCAATAAGATAAACATCTCACTAAAATTGTGCTCTTTTTAGTGCTTTCACAGTCAATAGAAAGCTAGTAATACGGTTTAGGTTTAAACCTTCAAACCCGGTCATTCTTAGGGCTCAAATGGTTTACAAATTTACTTACATATACAAGATTAGGCATCAAAGTGTTAAATCAGTATAAAGAAACTGAGGATACAAGTTCATGAAACTTTTATAGTCAACATGTACAGCACTTACCGCCACAGTCCTACCATAGGCTCATCCATTGTCTTCAACGGTGTTTGTAAAACTTGATGCCGAAAGAAACTAAGAGAGTCAGCAAGGCTAGCCAACTAGCTGTAGTCAAATGGCATACAAGGTCCCATGCATGGTTAAGCTATGCTAATCAGTCGTGCGGAACACCACCTATTCAGGCGTCATTGTGTCAATAGACGTCATCAATCAATACAGTAATTCCCCGGCGTTGGAATTTCCAAGCAGTGCAGTTATTGTAAATCCAGCTGGCATCCGGATGATAGTCTCACATTTGGAGGCGGAGCTTCAGCATTAACTCCAAGACATTTAAAGTGGAAAGAGGAGCAAATGATCATCAACATCATCAACTCATTATTCTAACTTCTGAGCAATATTGTTAGAATACTAACTTTCACAACACATTTGCCAGCTTACTCAAAAACTCCAGTTTTCTGTCTTTTCATTTTTGTCTTTCATTTGGCATGCAATGGAAAACATCACTTTATTGATGAATACAAATGTTTTAAAAATTAAACATGCCAGATGATGATAACAAGGCCAACCGGCCAGCAATTGCACCAGCCAGGTGGCAGGAGGATGGATCATCCCAGTCGGGTCAAGAGGAAGTCGACAAGACCTTACCGAACCAAACAGAAAAAAGATAAGGTATGCCAGCTGTATGATCAACCAGTTGCAAAATTGATAAGAGGATTTCTGCTAGCCATAGTCAACACCAAAAAACCGACCAGCTATTGGGCATGCTTTAAGGACATAGGCCTGCCCCGAAAGAAGACAACAAAGCCTAGCCTGTGTATGAAATTGGGATGCAACAGCGAGGATCAGCAGAGTTAGGGAAAGCCTCCCCCTTTGCAGTTAACTTTAGGTAAACACTGTTAATTGCACTACATATTTGTGCCATAAGTATACATTCTTAACTTGAACAAAATGGTGGAATCTAATTAGAGGAGTAGAAAGTTTATGGCAAATCCTTTACAATAAATACAATTATATCATTTGACGATTTAGTAGAAATTGGTTTTGACTAGGCACTTATGAGTCAGTTCTAAATACAATTTGTATTATGCAGATGAGTATACCTCTCACGCACAACTGAAATCGGTGTGGTGTAAATAATTTGGCTGGCTGCTTGTTAAACCTGTAAATAGTCTAGCCTTTTTGTAAGTAAGGGATAGACTTTAAAAATTAAACACAGTTACAGTAAATACAATCAGGCATAATGCTGATGAGAAGTAGGCAAACAGCTACAAATGCAAATAGAAAAAGTATAGTATATCCATAAGTATAAGGAAAGTCGTGCGAAGGTGAAAAAGTTGTACTGTAGTTGTGGCATTTCTCTAGTTCCCCATTTTAGCCTTACCAGTGGTTCATTCAGACCACCATGAACATATTACCGTTGTGCATTAATTCTTCAAGCAACTCAAAAGCTGCTGACCATGCACAGAGCAATCTATCTAAAGCCTGATACTGCTAGGTTATATTTTAGTAGCAAAAATTGGAGAGGAAAAGCTCAAAATTTGCAGCCAACAGTAAATGCAGAAAGAAAGGTCCAGCTTGCATAGTCACTATAGACCAGTTACCAGCTGAACTTTACTTTGTTGTGGGATAATAAAACTGCACACTGATGATGACGAACATAACTGGCACAACCAACTTCTCCATGGTGCCCATCACCGACAGGTATCTACGTTTGACAATCTACCCCAAACATATATCTGTCAAAACAAAGTGATATAATTGTCTATACAATCTATATATCTACATTTCACATATATATATATGATATATATATAGTATATGTAAGTTGTTTCAATATTTTAGGTTTAAAAAAACCCTAGCAAGCCACAGCATAGGACTTGCTGTAATGCTGGGCAAGTATTCATGTTTAGGTCTATCTATATAGGTTTAATAGTTTTAGGTTAACCTGTAGGTCAACCTATGTAGGTTACTATGTAGGTTAACCTACATATGTAGGTTTTGGAGTTGTCGCTCTGTTAGCAGATGTAAGAGTTGACAATTTATATTTTTCCAGAGAAGCAGCAGATGGGTTGCATCAGCTGCTAAACGACGTCAGTTTAATGACTTTTAGACAGGCAGCTAAGTAAGTGAGCAAATGACTCGATGTTGCTAGGCAAAGGAGAAAGTGAGATCTCACATTTAAACAACATTTCTGATGAACTCAAAGATGCATACCCAATTTAAGGTTGCTAGTCACACTTTTAGCACCATTTGGTATATTTCCTTGCCTTAATGTTTGGGATCAATTTTTAAGCAAAACAAATGTTTGTGTCTCATGATGCTAAACCTTCGAAACTTTGTTGTCAAGTTGTATGGCAAAGGCTCTTATTCTTATCACCAAATATAAATAAAATGAGCATCAGTACTTCCTAAGCTACTAAATTTCATGATGAGAATTCAAAAATGTTTCTTGTTAACTAAAAAGGGACTTTTGGTAAATGATCTTATTCCATTTCCCAGTGTTATAACTTTGACTAAGCAAATGAGATATGCACTCCAAAAACAACCTAATGTAGCAGTAGGGATCTTTACCTTTTTTGTCACTAAGACGTATGCACCTATCTCAAAAATAAGCAAACTGCTTGAAGCTATAAACCCTTTTTATCAACAAGTGCACTAACCACTAATAAAAAATAAACTAAAAATTTTGGAAAGTGCTTCAATGGAGCTCCTTGTGAAAACTTGGAAGGCATCATGCTATGGTAAACAGAAGGGTGGCTTATAATTTGACAGCAATTTGCCGCAGGTAAAATGTGCTTGGTTCATATTTTGAACCAGCAGCACAGTCTAGTAGACTTCAACTTTTTATACTGCTAATGAGCATCAACATTTTTTTATAGTTTTATAGTCTCTTAGTTTCATACTGAAACTTTTTTTGGTTGAATTTGGTCATTTAGCTTCAATAAAATCTTGTTTACTTTAGTTTAGAATATTGCAACTGCTAGAAAAAATGCTTTAGAGCTAGAAAAGCAATGTAAGATTACATTATCATGTTAATATTTATTAGATATTTATTAAGTTGCTACTAGTGCCAGTTTATCTTTAAGTTGCTATTGAATAAATCAGTGTTCATATGAAGACAAACACTGACAAACCATGAAACTGACATTTATGGGCAAATCAAAAAATAGCAGAAAATTTAAACTGCGTTCATAATCAGCTATCCATAACTGCGTCCATAATCATTATTTTTCCAATAGTCATTCTGTTAGAAGCTTTAACAATTTGGCATTTGATTGCTAAGTACCAACATAATTTGATTAAATTAAATCGTTCATTGCAGTAGACTAAGTTGAAAGCCTATGCTAAGACACTACTTTTTAGGCATTTATTACATGCAAGCAAATGGACATTTCAGAAGTAGGTATAAACCAGCTGGCAATGTTCCAAAGGGGGCTTAATTAAGTCAACTGTTAATTTCCTCTCGTATGCAATTCTTTGAAAGCTCTAGTAGATTGAAGCGGCCTCTAAAAGATACTGGTGCAGTAATTAGCAAAAAGCATGGTTGAAATTTTACTAGAAAACAATGAGTACATATATCAATCCTTACCACTGTGTCATAATGTTTTTCACCACGTTCTATTCCATACCGGAAACACCATTATACTACTATTAAGAATAAAAAGATTTCTAATTATATCAGATTGTTGTGCATGACATGGAGTATTTCATTGGAGTCTGTAAAGTCTCTCTTTGAACTTTTGTCTTTACTTTCCTTGAATGCTGAAAAGCAAAAAATGAAAGACGGCTGGATTTCGGTTCTATGCTGTATCAAAAGGAAGGCAGATCGGGATCTTTAAGAACTTGCTCCCCTGTTCACCACATGTGAACAAAGTGAATGGAGTGATAGATAATGGTTTTAATGCCATAGAAGATGAATAGAAATGGTTAGCTACAGAAGGAACACTAGTTACTTACAAAAGTTGCAAACCGGATGAGTTTTTAGGAACAGAAACCATTAAAGATACAGATGACACTTCAATGAGTTCATCTTTCTCTGACTCTGGACTTCCAAAGAGCATCAATTTTAAAATACGGGAGAATTCATTGATAGAAAGCAAAGGCCTAGCAGTTATGTCAGAAAACATTGCAGCTATTCAGTTTTTTTCAATATTTTGCAAAGCATCTTCGATAATCTGTGCAATATGAATTGCCTCAGCAGTTGAGGTTGGTTATTGCAAATTCTTGATATATATTTCCCCTCATGCCAGTTGCTTTCAGACCAGTATTTCAGTGCCCAAATTGTGTAATGAAAACACTATGTAGCAGCCTATTTGCTGATGTAAATGCAGATGAGTTTTGTGATGATATAAACAATGTTATCACAGACTATCACAGACTATCACAGACTATCACAGACAATCACAGACTATCACAGACCATCACATATGTATTGTGGAGTTGCTACTGCTACACTGTGACACAGTTTGTGCAGGTCTTTACTTACAAACACAAGTTGTATAACATAGGAAAAATAATTTAGTGGTATTTAGAACAAGATAGCTTGTAAGTTTGCTATTGAAAAAAGCAATACTACCAACATCGTACGATTACCAGATAGTATGACTTTAATATGTTTCGAGTGAAAATGTAAATATCAAGTGGCAGTAGCTTTTCCCGGTCATAAAAGAACACAAGGTTTTGCTTTGCTACATGCTCTGCTGCTTTGACTACTTTGCTTTCAGTCATTTTTTGTTCTTGAGGTCTACATATGTTTGAGGTATTAACAGAGTTAAATCTGCACATATATGATGCATTAAAACTCAATTTAAAACTAAGAGGGGAAGATTATCAGACAACATCTTTGTCACGGTTTACATATAAATGGTTAAAAGCGTAAAACCAAGCAGGAGAACACAATTCCAGAAGGTTTTGAATATCTGGGCACAGACTACCTGAACTGAAGCGAATGAGCTGAAACTGTGCAGGGAAAGATTTCAATAGTTTAAACTGTTAATTGTTCTAGATGACGGGCAATCACTTGCATGAAGTTTTCATGAGAAAAAGGTGGGAAAGATTACAATACTATTTGTTTTTCTATACATACATGTATATGCATGTATATGAGCCAACAGTGCATAATGCTCTGTTCATAATTGATTTCAAATGCACCAAGCTAAGAGACTTATACCATAGCTTTAAACATGTTTAGAAAATGCAAAAATACTATTTAAAGCAAATTTCAGTATTAAGATGAAAGCCAAGGCACTATAGCTATCGATAGTCAGGAATAATTTAGGCAACTGAGCATCAAGGAAAATATCTTCGTGAGTTCGCTGAGCAAGCTAAAATATAGATGTAGTCTTTACCTGCACAGCTCGTTCATGGCATCAGCCATTACTTTTTAGCAATGCTTATAAAGGTGGTCTTCATCAGTAAATTAAAACTAAGGAATGCAGCATTGAAAGGGAACATTACAGCAATAAATGAAGGTCATCACTGAACACGTCAGTCACGTGAAGGCAGACTATAGAAATTAATACAATTAGTCAATTATTTAAGTAAAGAAACAAAAGGGATATCCACCATCACAAAGTTTTCACTTTCAAGAATTGCTATGTTACCGTAGCAATACAACAATTTTTTTTTGCTCAAGTAAAGTCAAAGTTTTTTAGCAAATCTTTGCTGCATCTGCATCGCCGCAACATAGTGGAGCTTTAGAGAAAAATATATGCTGAAGATAAACAAAAAATTATTACTTACTGGTTTAGCTCCTGTAAATGGATTGAAGCATTCATCGTTTCGGTAAGCCATGAAAACTGCTAGATATGGATTAGATACTAATAATCCTAATGAGATATAAATTAAATTGATGCACAAATAAAACATGTGTTTTTCTCTCTACATTATGACTGAGCAGAATGAAGCTCCTTTGTAATTTTTTTAGAAATGGAAAACTAGAACGTCCTATTTGTAACTCAACAAAATTATACAAAATATTTTAGCAATTTTAGACCATATGATCTAGAGCTTGTTTGTTACAACAGTTATCTAGCGTACTGTTTTGCTTTTTTAACTTATGACGGTAACGGTGCATCTTAGGTCGGTAAAACGCGCTTACAAAGCGCATACAACTCATGCGCAACGCACATACAAAGCACAATCAACGTACTTACAAGGCACTAGCAACGCACAAACATTGCGGATACAACGCGCATACACTAGCATCACAACGAAAAGAAAAAAAAACACACTAAAGAGCTCAGGGTTGCTATAAACAAAGGAGTTGTAATGTTTTAGACTGTGTTAAAACATAATAAATAGAATACTTCGTGTAATGTTTTATTAACAGGCTACAAATATAAATATTTTATTGTTAATGCGTTGTTAATTACTTGTTCGGCATTTTATCTACAATGAATGTGCGTTGCTAGTGCTTTGTATGCGCATTGCGGATGCGTTGTATGCGCGTTGTATGCGCGTTTTACTGACCTAAAATGCACCATTACTGGCTGACAGGCTGAAGGAGTGACTGCTAGACTGACTGGCTGACTGACTGACTGCTGGACTGACCGCCTGATGAACTGACTACCTGATGAACTGATGGTCTGATGAACTGATGGTCTGATGAACTGATGGACAGACAAACTGATGGTCGGGCTGACGGACTGACAACTGACTGACTGACCGACTGACTGACAGCTGATGGACTGACTAACTTACAGGCTGACGAGCTATTGGACTGATTGATGGACTGACAAACTGAATCATGAACTGACAGTCTGACAGACAGAAACTGTTCTTATTATAGGAAAGAAGATTGCTGTGTTAAGATATATTTTATATAACAAGTGGTTGTAGAGTAGTGATAGTGATAAGATATTTGCATTAATGATCAGTACATTTTACAATTTTATAGTACTACAATCCATAAAAATGTAAATAAATCATTTAACTTCTAAACAAATTTTTACTAAGCAGAAGTTGTATAATTTGTTGAATGATTTAATCCAACCAGTTGGCCCATGTGCAAGAAAATTGAATTTACACATTTTTGTTTGGAAAATATAAAGCTTGCATGTCATTATCAAAAGTTTTTGAGTGTACACCTGTTCTGTGTTTAGAACAAGTTTTTTTTGTTTACATTTATGATGTAAGTCTTGTGCTTGTTGTTACAGTTTGATGTTTAGAGTTCATATTTGTACTGCTGTTAAAATAGCAAAATAAATCAATTATTTCATATATTAAGTTTATTAAAAAAAATATATGTTCTCTAATACTGAGCAAAGCTCTAAGTTTGCACATTTCAACCATTTATGTGTTATACTGCCATGAACTTAAAACCTTATAAAGCCTTATTTTCCTACTAGTTTGGTTAACCAAATTTTTTCATTTGTAATATTAAAAAAAAATTAAATTTTTATATTTCATTGTCTTTGATTAAATTCATAAGCTCAGTTTGTTATTGAGTTCTTTAGTAGAATCTATTTTCAAACAGAATTACAAGGTACAAAGAGATGGAAGTGTTAGCTCAAGTTTCGAAGGTACTGCATACGAATTTCCTCAGGGGTTGAGTATACAACTGAGCCTTCATTTATAGATATTGGCTTATCATAGTCTGCTCGCGCGTATCTATATGGCTCAATCTCGTCAAGGTAACATCTGAATCTTGGGTTTTTAGGAAATCCAACTGTGCAGGCTAAATCGTAAACACAACAGATAAATATAAACAAAACTACATTTCACAAAAACTAGATATACACAAAGCAGTTCAATTTTGCTTAGAGATCATTGTTAAATTACAATTACATGCATGTCTTTTTAGAACACAAATACCATAACTATAAGCCACAGTGAATATCTTTTCTAGTCAGATGACTGCAATGACTTTGCAAATATAATTATGGGTTTTTGCGTTGTAGTTGTGGTTTAGTAAATTTCCGCTGTCCACAAAGTACTATAAATTATATTTATACACTTTAATCATATTAATTCTATGAGTAATTATATACTATATGATATATAATTAATTATAATTAATAATAGCTATCAATTTGATTTTTGGTCTCTTTTTAATACTTTAACTCTTTAAGCTAAAGTGCGGCTCGGCAAAATGCTTGTGTAGGACCAAGAACAGCATGATCCGGCTTCTGCAGGCTTGGTACAAATTGTTTCTGATTTGTGAGTAGGTAATCAATGAGCCTATCGTATTTGTATGTAATCAAAAAGAAACAAATAGCTGTGCAAGTTGAAACAATATAAAATAAGTTTACAATTATTCTCAGCATAGTTTCACTTTGCACAGAACTGTATTTTTGTCGCAATTTATTCTTAGCAATGGCCAGTTGTGTCAGCCTCAAGACAGCTACAAATTATTACTAAATTCAGATCTATGGACTTCGAATAATTTTTAAAGAACAACAGTGCTACTGAGAATAATTGTTGTCTAAAAATAAAAATAAACTAAAAATAAATTTATTTCTCAAATTTATTTTTTCAAATCTTTAATTTCTAAGTAAAAATAATTTTGTAAGCTGCAATAATATTGATAAATTGTTCAACTCAGACATGCTCACGGTTTTTGAAAATGGCCAAAAAATTGGCCGAGCCTGTTGTGCAACACATATGTGGTATTTTTTTACGGCATCAGCTATTGCAAAGTTTTAGGATATTTAATCTGGTAACTTATCACTTAAAGTAGATATTACAAGTACAAGATACTTACCATCACCTTCGATGATGAGAAGGTATCCCTTTTGGTTGTGGTCAACTGACTGCCAGCCTTCCCGTGGCTCAGAGACGGTAAGCTTTACCTAAATAATCAAATATAAAGTTCTTTAGTCTACTAGTTCACGCTTTACTAAAAAAATAAAAAACTGGATGTAAGAATACTACTTGCTTCTGGGCTATATGAACTGGCAGCAGCCAGCAACCATTTCAAAATTTACAAAAGTCTGACAAGGCGAATTTGCTGTAAATAGTAAAATATAAAACTGTTGCAATGGTTTAAAAATGTTTTATAGATTGTTAGCAAACAGTTGCATTTATAAAAACCTAATACATGAGCGTAAAATTTGTAATGGCGATATTTTGTGATTAAAAAATAGAATCTTGAAATGATCATCATAAGAAATAATAACTAGCTATTTTTTTAGTTCTTATCAGACTAATGAAATGCAGTTCAACTAAAAATACAGATCCATTATTTTATGAAATTGCTGGTGAATAGTTCCCCTATAGCAAAATTAGCTACACGTCAAAGGTGCTAAAACTTCTGGCACATAAGTAATCATAAAAAAACCGAATATTTCGTAAATAAAATTATACAATGAAAATGCATGAAAAAGGGATTAAATTTTACAGATCTGGTTCAATTAATAAAAATACATTTTGTGAGATAAACTGAATCAAAACTCAGTGTGTAAACTTTGCATGAAAACACAATCCAACAGCACACATATTCAGCTCTGTAGCCAAGTTTGTAGCTTAAATTTGGAACCCCAACTGACAATCAGCTAACTGTTTTTACTGAAGCACAATTGTAGCTTATTATTAACTGCAAGTAAAAACAACTATAATCTTTTTATGAAGAGGTCTATCGAAACAAGTATGTTTTTCTTCAAAGCCAAACAGTTAAAATACTTCATGTGTTACTCTACATCTACAGAAATATTTCATATCATTGTTTTTAATATTTTGCAAGCTGTTATAATAGATTACTGACTGTTAACTGAAATTATTCATTTGTTTTAAATCACAAAAATACAAGGAAAAATAGCATTAACAATCCTGATGTAAAAACTGGCACCATTTATATTTTATAACACTATTAATTATTTTGGGCAAATTTGAAAATTAACCTTAACATTGCATTACTGAAACAAAACATTATTTTAATTTTATTGCTGTTTTTATACAAAATCTCACAGTTACACTAACCAACTTAACATTTCAAAAAGATTTAGTTGACTTTTTTAATTGATTTTGAGAAAAAACCTTTAACCAGAACGGTATAGTACATGTTTAAACCTATGTTACCCTTCTTAGCTTCATTTTTTTTTGTAAAATAATCAGTCTACAGTATATAGGAATCATGGCAGAGTTGGTCTTTCTTAAACTATGTTGCAAATACCGTTTAACAATGATAATGTCAACAAGCACAGATCAAACTGTAGGACTTGATGTGATTATAAATAGAATCAATCGGATAATAAACTAAAAAAACAAAATAAATTGTACCTGTACTTCATCAGCCTCCCAAAGCTCTCTTATCATCTCCAAGTCGGTCGTAGGTCCCAACCATTTTTTGCACTCAGGAAACTTTACGGTGATCTGTTCTTTTCCTTCTTCTCCCTCAACAAGTACAACTTCACCAACTGAACTTTTAGTCACTCTTCCCCAACCTCTGAGAGGCTCTGGAATTGACCTTCTTATGCATACCTTGTCTCCAACCTGATTTTCAAAAATATGTTTTGGTTAAATAATCTTAGCAGACAAATAACATATTTTGGCAATTGACTTATCTACACAATGAACCGCCTAAATTGCAACTTTGTGAACAAATTTCAACTGGCTTAATGAGATATGCCACTTTGTGGAGCAAGACGAGTTATAATAATACAAGATGAGACAAGATTGAGCTAAATAAGACGGAACTAGACTGGATAATGCACGATGTGACAACATAAGACATGCAAGAACAAAAAGCGCTAGAAAAGAACACAAAGAGATGAGACTTTTTAAGGTGCAATATGAGGAGGTGCCATACAACAAGACATGGTGAAAAGCAGTGAGACAAAATGACACAGGATGAGATAAGATGGGACATAATAAAACCATTTGAAATCTACATTTAATGAACACATTGCAATATTCAAAACCTCTTGAATCTTATCTGAATCCATTATCAATATATTTCAACTACATCAGTGTCTGAAGTTAAATGGCAGCTATGTTTGGCTTGTTATTTATAAAATAATGTCTAAAATTTTTTAATAAAAAGAAACGTTCTATAGCTTTCATTTAAATTCGGGATCACTGTAGTCTATTCTATATGTCCTTTTCAATTTAAATTTATTTCACAAACTAAGCTAAATTTTAAATAGCTTCTATTGTGTGTTTTAGTTTGAATAGCATCAAAAATATTGATTTAAAAACCAAAAGTTTTTGTGGTTTTCACGGGCAATATTTTGTGGGTTAATAGAACAAGGCAATAATAATTAAAATATGTGTTAGTCTTATCACTTTTTGATGATTGTTTTTTTTACATTTACCTTGCTCTAGAGACTTACAGAATATTTACATACATTTATATTGTAGATGTAGGTATAATATGTATACATTTGTATATGTACACCAGCTGAATTCCCACCATTGCACGAGTAATAAAAAACAGCTTATGAACAGTCGCAGGTAATGTAGTTACCATGAAGTGAGCTTCGTTGAATTCGAGTAACTTAAGCTAGCTAACTTTATTATAATAAGAGTGTTGAGCCAACTTGTAATCATCGCATTATGCGTCATTGTCTCTCACCCAATCATTATCTTTAATCGTGTTATTACTAACCAATAGTATTTTTGCAATTGTTGCATAAGTATATGGCGAAATTTCTTTATAAGCACAGCTAGAACAGCATAACATAGTAGTAGTCCCACCTGTCTGCATAACTGGAATTTCCAAGTTTCAATTCCTGTGCGAAGCAGATTATTTTTTGTAGATTTATTGCTTTAACTGGGCATACTAAAGCCTGGTTCCCATATACGTCGCAAAGCACTGGCGATAGCACCACAGGCTATTAGCGGTAAAATGGTAACCTACACGCCGGGTACCGCCAAGGACCGCCGGTAGTTGCTGGCGAAATCGCAATAGTTTAGCGCTGTTCAAATTTCGCAAGAGGCAGCAGGCAAAATCTTGCCAAAATGAGCTGTATGGGTGAAAGTCACCATTATAAAAACGGCATGGTGAGCAAACATTTTATTTGATTACGCCAAATATGTTTAGCGATGCAGCTTATATGTGAACAAATGCCGTCGAGCCTAACGCCGCAAACGTTTTGCTGCGCAAGTTACCGCTGGAGTCTTGCAATCGATTTGGGAACCAGGCCTAATGATATATGACAGATACTCACAGTTATAGCAACTTTAACTACAACAATAAAGTTTTAGTAATAGCAACTCCACTTTTCAGAAGATGCGATCTCTAAACCTCCAGATCTAGAGGGCTAGGAATTACTCATCAGACTCCGCCATCATCTGAACATAGCGATCAATAATAGTGACAAAATTTATTAAATCGGTTAAAATACGCATAATGACGTTGCATCACATCAAACAATTACCAGCTGGCCTCACGACTCACGGTCTCACTAGATGGATGCTTGCCATAATAATAATAATGCTCGCGACAAGCAATGCAATCAGCTTACAAACAGTTGCATGTAGTGTAATGTTAGGTGATGTAGGTAATGTAATGTTTATGAGCTGTTTTTTTTATCCGTGCAATGCAGGGTATTCATCTAGTGTGTGTATATATATATAAATATATATAATTGTATATATATAGTATAATAGTATTAATATTCTATAGTGTATATATATATACTACGTACTATCTGTATATAGTATATATATACTTTCTATACTACTATATAGATAATATATAAACTATCTGAATGCCCAGCATTGCCAGGGTTACCTTTGTAATTTTTAAACTTCATATCATGAAAAAAGTGTTTTGTGCAGTTCAAATAAATTAAAAGGAAAAACAAAACACTTGTAAGGGATTTCAAACGTTTTCAAACAACTGCAGCTTTTTAAAAATTTATAACATAAAAAAAAGATTTTGTGCAGTCGAAACAAATTAAAAAGAAAAATAAAACATCTTTCAAAGCGTTTAAATGTAAAAGTAAAATAATTAGCAAGTAATGATTAAATACATTTGTAAAATCAGTTTTGCTATGAGTACAATAAAAAATGATTTGGTATTCAATTAAATAATTTTAATTCATTTCAAAGTTGGCGGCGTAAAAAGATAATGTTGTATGGAGTGGTATAAAAACCCCTAGTAATTATTTAATGCAAACACCCCCTGATAAAATTCATCAGAATTTTATATACGTACTATATATATTAATAATTAGTGGAAAATAAAATTTTAACCTTAAAAACTATAGTTTCTTACAGCAAATTTAGTGTATTTATTTGTAATGTACTGCAAAAAATTGTAGCATTACAATATACTACGTGAAATGCATACAGTAGGGAGTTCTTACTTTTGAGACAGATGTATAACATTAAAGTTGAACTCAACTTAAATGAATATAGCTTGGTAAACACATGCTTAAAGCTAAGTTTTACTATGCATTTTAATAAACTAAACTTCAACTTTGTCATAAGCTAAAATTAATAACTTATCTATTTTCGGTTTTGCTTTTACTATAACTTATAATGATTAATGCTGAACTGATATAGTGAGTAAGCAAGCATCGCATCTCTTTCAAAGCTAGTGGGAGGGATTTTGGCAAACATCATATTGCCATTTTTGTTATTTCATTATAATCAAAACATTGACTGCCAAATTTTAATTTGGAGAAAAATCTTCGTTCATATTGTATGGTGTAAAAAATCGAAAAAATTGTTCTCATTGGGTGAGGATAAAAAACATGTTGTTCCATATTGTAAGACGAATAAGTCTTTTAACAGAAGCATCGTCAGCCGAGGGTGTACTGAATTCAAAATTTAGCGTTTGCAATCGCGAGAAGGATATATGTACAGTGGTAAGAAGAATGGGTGTAATAACAGTGGCTTAGTCTTGTGGTTATCCACACTTGTTAGTAGACTGGCAATTTGAATGTTGCGAGTTCAAATCTAGTGTGAAGGTGACTTTTTGTTGCTGAAACTGTATTGCTGTAACTTAACATGTAGGATATTGTGTACATGTAGTTTTGGGTTTTTGTTTTTGTATGGGAGTTTATTCCCCCTTGCTTAAGGGAAGACAATCTGTTTTTTATAGCGGCCATGTTTTGTTCGTAGCGGCCATGTTTTGTTCGTTGCGGCCATGTTTTTTTTTTGTTAGTTGCTCGTTGTTCCTCCATGAGACACGTTGTGTTATTATCATACTCAGAATATATTACTCTAAATAAACAAAGTTAACAGGTTATGGGCCCAGTGCTGCTGACATAAAGATGGGTGATAAGCTAGAGATTACCAAACTCACCAAAGACAACTATCCTACATGGAAATTTAAGGCTAAACACCTCTTAACTGCAAAAGGACTGTTTGGCTATGTAGATGGTTCTGAGACAGCACCTGGATCTAGTGCTTCAGCAGATGACAAGAAGCAGTATCAGAGTGGCAGAGCTAAAGCACACAGTCACATTGTGCTCTCTGTAAGTGATGAACTGTTATATCTCATAACAGAGTGTGAGGATGCAAAAGACACATGGGAAAAGTTGCAATCGCACTTCGAAAGAGACAGTCTCGCAAACCGCTTGTTCCTTAAGAAGAAATATTTCAGGACAGTTATGAGTGAGAATGCGTCCATCGAGAGCCATTTAAAGGATATGAATGAAATCACAAACAAATTAGCCGCGATAAAAGCACCAGTAAGTGAAGAGGACCAAGTTGTGACCTTATTAGGTAGCTTGCCAGAGAGTTTTGACACATTAGTTACAGCGTTAGAGGCTCATGGTGATAGACTCGCTCTCGAATTCGTATCGAACGCTCTTCTTAACGAGGAACAAAAGCGGTTGGAGGAACAAAGATTACCAGCAACTGCCGGCATCTCCAGCAGCACCAGTCATAATGTTAAATCTGATGCTGCTCTATCAGTTGAAGCCAAAACTGCCGATAGCTCACAAGTCAGGGGGTGCTATATCTGTAATAGCCCTAATCACTATATGAGGTTCTGTCCACAGAACAAAAGTCGCGGCCGAGGTCGTGGTGGAAGGTACAGAGGACGTGGTGGCCACACACAACACCTAGCATCAACTGCCTCAGCAGATGATGAAATAGCCTTCTTGGTACCAGAAAGCAAATCTGCTGTCAATGATGATGCTGTACAACAGCCGTGGGTTATAGACAGTGGTGCTAGCAGTCATATGTGTCAGACTAAGGATGTATTCACAGAGTACACTACGCTCGATAATCCAGAGTATGTGACGGTCGCTGATGGTTCGAAAGTTCAGGGCATCGCCAGAGGTAGTGTAAGACTTTCTGTGCGGGTAAGTCAGACTAAGCAACGCACTGTAACTCTCAAAAATGTTTTACATGTACCTGCTCTTAATGGTAATTTATTCTCAGTCAAAGCAGCCACTCAGAATGACTATGTAGTGCAGTTTGGTCGTAATCGGTGTTGGGTCAAGAATCAGAGAAGCATGGTCATTGCTAAGGGTACACTGGTAAACAAACTGTATTATCTTGATCTAGCTGATATCGATCACACTGCCAATGTAGCATCAGGTATAGATATCTGGCATAAACGGCTTGCTCATGCAGGTATCAGCACTCTAAAACGTGCTCACAACGAATCCCTCGTAGATGGCGCAGATTTATCTAGTGTAAGCTTCGATCTGTGTGGCTCATGTGTTAAGGGTAAAATGGCAAGATTGCCGTTTCAGTCTAGTGGTATCAAGTCAAAGCGAACATTAGAGTTAGTTCACACAGATGTATGCGGTGAAATGCAAACAAATTCTCTAGGTGGTAGAAAATATTTTGTCAGCTTTATTGATGATTTTTCTAGATATGCTCATGTTTACTTTCTATGTAACAAATCAGATGTGTTTAGTGCATTTCAGGATTATAAGGCTAAGGTAGAAACCCAGACCGGCAATAGGATAGCCACGTTACGTAGTGATCAAGGGGGTGAATACCTATCACACCAGTTTAGTGACTTTCTCAGAGTAAACGGTATTCAACACCAGCTGACAGCAAGATATACACCTCAGCAGAATGGGTGTGCCGAACGATATAATCGTACAGTGTGTGAGTCAACCAGAGCAATGATTATAGAAGCTGATGTTCCTAAATCATTCTGGGCTGAAGCTATTGCTACCTCTGTATATGTGCGTAATCGTTTACCTACTGCTGCTATCCGAGATCATATCACTCCCTATGAGCGTTGGTATGGTAAGAAACCCAACATCAGTAACGCTCGTGTATTTGGTTCTCTAGCATATGCGCATATCCCCGACGAGCTGCGTCAGAAGTTAGATGTCAAAGCTGATGTTATGATGTTTGTTGGTTACAGTGAGCAGTCGAAAGCTTATAGACTGTATGATCCTGTGAGTAAGCAGGTTGTAGTACGACGTGATGTCATATGTGATGAAAGTAAGCTCGGTATCCCACAGGCCGGTAAGTCAGAACCCGATACGCTCATGTTAGACTTGTCCCCTCATGATGGAGTGAGCTTGCCTGGTGAGCTCCGACGCTCAAGTTGCGACACTAAGAGGCCAATACGGTTTGGTATCGACGAATTCTGTAATAATGCTGAGCATCATGCACCCACTGATAATGTTTTCAGTGAGCCTTCTAGTTTTGCTGATGCGATGTCATGTCCTGAGGCTAACCACTGGGTGCGGGCGGCCAACGAAGAATACAAGTCTCTCATTGATATGAATACCTGGGATCTCGTACCGTTACCACCAGGTAGACAGCCTGTTAGCTGTAAATGGGTATTCAAGCTGAAGAGTAACTCTGATGGCTCTGTAGATCGTTACAAAGCTAGGCTCGTAGCTCGTGGTTTCACACAGCAACAGGGGGTTGATTTCGATGAGACATACGCTCCTGTTGTGCACCGAACGTCACTGCGTGCACTGCTCTCATATGGCTTCAGTCGAAACATGATAATTCACCAGATGGACGTCGTCACCGCATTTCTTAACGGTGAACTAGCAGAGCACATCTATATGACACAGCCCGAGGGTTTTGTCACTCCTGGATCTGAAAACTTGGTATGCAAGTTAAAGCGTTCTCTTTACGGATTGAAGCAATCCCCCCGCTGCTGGAATCTAGTGCTCGATCAATATCTCAAATCACTAGGGTTCTCTCAGTCGTCTGCTGATCAGTGTGTCTACATACGAAATGACGGTGGTCAACAAACATTGTTGGCTGTTTATGTAGATGACATTGTAATACTTAGTGATAGTGAAAAGTCTATGCATGACATCAAGTCATCGCTCAGTCAGAAATTCAAAATGAAAGACCTCGGTCCGATTCACTATGTATTAGGTATCAGTGTTGCAGTAAACGATGAGTCACTGAAGATGTACCAGCCTAACTACATCTATCAAACTTTGAGGAAGTACAAGATGTATGACTGCAACCCCGTACACACACCAATGACCATGGATGTGAAACTATGTACCGATGATGGCAGTCAGCCTGCGGACAAGTCTCTCTATCAGTCGCTCATTGGTAGTCTGCTCTATCTATCAACTGCCACTCGTCTTGATATCGCTTATGCAGTGAGTGTTCTCAGTAGATTTACAGTCGCGCCAACAGAAACCCACTTAACTGCCGCTAAAAGAGTGCTCCGGTACTTGAAGTTTACTCCAGAGCTCGGTATCAGCTACTCCAGGTCCGGTTCTAAACCAGTCGGCTATTCAGACTCAAGCTGGGCTGATGATGACACTCGTCATTCAACTTCAGGTGTTGTATTTATGTATGCAGGAGGACCAGTCCTATGGTTAAGTAAGCGACAAAGTGTTGTTGCTCTGTCGACCGCCGAGGCAGAGTATGTAGCAGCTTTTGACGCCACAAGAGAAGCTGCTTGGCTCCGACAACTATACTTGGATATAACAGGATGTGAGTGCACACCGCTTACGTTGTACATCGACAACACCTCTGCCATATGCATTGCAAATAACAGTGCGACTACGAAAAGAAGCAAACATATGGATGTCCGTTACCATTATGTGCGAGAAGAAGTCAACAGTCTGCATATAAAAACTGTACACTGTCCCACTGTAGAGATGATAGCGGACATACTCACCAAACCTGTCCCACGACCTCGATACGACGAACTCCGCTCGAAACTAGGTGTAGCATAGGTGCCGGTTTGGGAAATGCTAGATTAGGATTTAGTGTTTGTGTGTGATGTTTTTACACTTTTTGGTTTTTGGTTTGTCTATTTCTTTTATAAAGAAAAAAAAAACAAAGGACCCTGCAACTAAGGGGGTGTGTAGGATATTGTGTACATGTAGTTTTGGGTTTTTGTTTTTGTATGGGAGTTTATTCCCCTTTGCTTAAGGGAAGACAATCTGTTTTTTTGTAGCGGCCATGGTTTGTTCGTAGCGGCCATGTTTTGTTCGTTGCAGCCATGTTTTTTTTTTTGTTAGTTGCTCGTTGTTCCTCCATGAGACACGTTGTGTTATTATCATACTCAGAATATATTACTCTAAATAAACAAAGTTAACATAACAAACAAACAACAGATGACCGACAAACGACAGAAAACAAACATTGAGCTTTATATAGTATATATATAGATTCTAGATACTAGGTGAATTCCCGGCATTACACCAGAAATAGAATAATTACCTAATAAATTTACACAGCTCACCTGGAAAGCTACATCTTTAATAACACCTGTACTAAAACAATGGTCAGCTTAACAAGGCCAGCTTAACAATCATTTCTGTAATGGCCTACAGTGCTAGTTCTTAATCCAAACAAGCGATTTATGCATGATTATCTTAACCAATGTATTGAACTTTTGCCCAATAATTCCATAGTATTTTGTGTAGCTTTATGGTTAAATTCATCGCCTCTAGATCTGGAACTACTGAGATCGAATCTAGTGCTGTACAGATCTTTTATTGCTAGATTCTAATTGCTATAGTGGGACACATGGTTAAACAAAAAAACACACTCTGAGATTCGTATTTCAAATCTATATGTAGAAACTGACTCCAAGTCAATGATTTAATATATTAATAGCCTTGTCTGTCAGGAGTTAGGCTTCTTAGACTACTGTGTGACTGATCTTTGGAAGTCTATATTTCTAACACAAGCTATAAGACACTTTTACATACAGCCTTAATACAACCTCCACAATCTAAAAATGGCATACAATGTTATTTTTAAGATATCTGATGAAAAAAATGCGGACTTCTATTCTCTAGTCAAAATTTACATAACAATTATTGAGGTTAATTACATGTATAACAAATTTGTAACAAGTCAACAAGTCTCTGCACAATTTACCTCAAATTCGCAGCCAGGAACCAGCTCTATATCTTCATAAGAGCCTGTCCACAACTCCTCACCAAACTTGACTCTGGCCTTCGGAAACAGATCCATAAGTAATCCATGAGAGGCCCTGGTTTTGACAAAAAAAACTGTGTTAAAATCTATGTTGAATAATAGTCAATTAAAGTTTTTTGCCAAAAAATAAATAGGCTTAGAACAGGGTGCTAAAAAGGTGTACAGCTCAATGAACTTGTTGAACAAAAATAATACTTTGTATTTGGTAAAACATTCAGTTTTAGGTGTGAGTTAACTGTTTGTAACAGTGCTAGACACATGATACTGTTACCTAGCGGATGATTTAGAGCTTTCGGATTGAGGATGAAAAGCGATTGCCTTTCTTTTGAATCTCACTTTGTCGCCTCTGAATGGAATTCGTCGCTTTGTCAGTATTAGAGAAATTGATTTTGTGGAAACCAACGATGGAGCTTTGTCTTCAGGAAACAGAACTTCTGCCTGCAAAATATTAGAGCGGAAACATAAGAAATAAAATTTTATTACATAAACAAAAATTTCGCTCAAGCTCAATTTAAAGTGACCATTGTTTTGCTTGCTTGAACATTTTAGCACAAATCGTAAAGGCTATAGTATACTTCTTAAGACAAGTTTTTAACTTATTAGAGTTGTCAATTATTCAATTTTAAAAGACCTAGTTTATATTGATAAAGCAATTCTTAAACAGTACAGCAAAAATTCACAGCCTTTAGGTTTTTCAATATATACACTATATAACAATAATGCTGAAACAATATATAGTATGACCAACATTTTTGAAGAACAGGCGCCTTTCTATAAACAAATCATTTTTCAACAGAACTTTATGAAAACTGAATGATTGTTGATATTGATAATTAGGAGCTAAATAGTCATTTTCATAAGCAAAACAAAAAGTCGACAATAAAGTTATGAGTTGAGTAATTATCATTATAGTTTAGATTCTGCTAATTACAGAAATTGTGTATAATGAGCTAAAGATCAGTTAAGAAAAGCATTAAAAATTATGCGTATAGCCTTGTTTAAATATTAATAGCGAAATCGTGATATACAAAGTCTACCAGGCAATCACAATACCTCAGATTTATTAATACACGATCCCATGAGTATTCCAACGTCTCCTAAAGTTGTGTGTCCTTGCAAATAATTGTACATGGAACCTTCTGTGAATACATCAGCTTTTAGTCTCACACAATCTCCTCCTTTTGACTCGTCAAAGCTGTCTATACCTGATAGTTTTAAATACTGATTAGAGCTTGAAAATTTATGAAGGTAATTAAAAGCAGCAAGCGAGAGAAATAAAGACAGCCTAACTACAATTTATAATTAAGCATCAAACAAAAAATTCCTGAATTAAAACTCAAATTTGGAATTCGGAGACCCTTTGAAAAAGGATAGAAAGTTTGTTTGCTTATTTTTTTCCAAACATGCACTCTTGCTTTTCCTTGCTATCCTCAAATCGTTATCTTTCTCCCTTCTCTATCCTTTATTCTCCTTTGCCCAACTCCTCTTTTTCTTCACTAATTTTTTTATATCTCTTACTCTTTTTCTACCTCACTCCTTTTTTGTGTTTCCTTCATTTCTCTGACTCTATTCTAGTTCCTCAACTTTTTTCCCTTTATTCTCACTTTTCCTCATTTTCTTTCACTCTCTTCCTCTTTTTTTCCGCTATTCTCAGACTATTTTTTTAATCTCTGTCATACCTTATTTTTCACTGTCTCCCTTTCCTTCTTTCTCTTCCACAATATCAATTTCTCAATCTCACTTCTTGTACGATATAGATATTTCTTGATTTTGTCTACTTTCTGGCTCATCTTTGACATTTTACTAAATAACCATTGTATGAAGATATTTATTTTGTGTTTTAAATGGTACTGTTTTTTTGTCTTTTGTGTATTACAAAAGTGCATTATTTCATTTTTATCTTTTAATGGAAGTAAACACACTAGTCAATTTTGAACTATTTTGTCTTCAGTCAAAACTTGATAAATAGGCTGAGTTTAAGCTATTGCAGGTACAGCAATAAGTTTATTAACCTAGTGTATTCTCTTGATAAAGCATCTATCAGAAAGTAACTTATTTTATGTCACCTAACTTTTCACATACAGTTGGCAGTGTGAATCAATGTAAACATGCTTAAAAATTGTGTTATATTATTGAAATGGATTAAAACGATTTGGAATAATTGTAGCTAAAACTTCCTGTTGGAATTAAAACTACTCATTTTGCAAACAGCTTTTTAGAAACTAGTGAGAAGCTGAGGACAGACAGTAATGTAAATTACTACACCCCTAGACTGTTTACACCAAGTCAAAGAACGTAAGTAGACCATCAAATAAAAAATATACCAGTAGTAGTAGTAGTATGAGCATATTAATTTTTGCCTTTTGATTTTTAATAGATCAAAAGTTTATTTTTATATGTCTCAATCTTTATAAGGAAAACCAGATTAGTAAATATCAGAAGTAAACAACCTATAGATAATTTATACTTCCATTTTAATGAACACCTACCATAAGCAATTCTTCGCACATGGTTGTTTCCAAATTCTAGCGAATGAAACTTTCTCACGGCTTCAAGAAGAAACAGTACAGATATGTTCTCTGGTACGGTAAGTGTGTCAAATGCTATCTTGGCATGAATTGTTCGGTTGGCGAGAGCTTTTAAACCATTATTTAACTGCTCTATGTAGTTAGTAACCACCATCTTCTGCTTCTCTGCTCCAATCTCCTCTTGGTCAATCTAGACAAAATTGGTACTTGTTAGTACAGTAGTCATTCCTATAATGCAAACTTCCTATAATGTAAATTTCACATTACATAGATAGTTTGTGTAAGGCTTCTGCTTTGTACAATGTAAGAAATGCCATATAATGTAAAGCGTTGAGTCAGTGAAAGTTCTCAAATTAAATTTGAATAATAAGAGTACCATATTTATCCTTACAAAGACAGTTCTCTTTTGAGAAAATGCCATATAGGAGTATATCTATAATAATTATTAATGCCTTGGCAGTCGAGTGCGTCGTGAAAGATTTTCAGGTGTGCTGATAAAGCAAAGAGAAGATGTAGCTGCACAACTTTTTGAATTACTTGAAAATGGTCGATTGGTGCAAATGTTAGAGTGGTGGTCTATCGATCTAAATGACCTGAGTTGGAGCCTCATTAAAAACATTATGTTATATTACCTTTAATTCTGGCGATGAATAGACAGGCAGACAGAAATACACAATTTTTGTTGTAGTAAAGATATAATTTTGTTGTACTTTATTTCAGACATTAAACTATTTTCCTTGTTTTGCAGCATAGACATTGCTGTTTATAAAAAACTAAAAAAACTAATTTAAATTGATTTTGAAGGTGTGCACTCTGCTTACCTTAACATAAAGTTACCGTAATCATAGACTCTAACCCTAGTGAAAATGATAAGAAACATAATACGCTTAAACTGTACCTTGTTTCTAACAACAAGTAGAATTGTCAAAAAAATGATCAACTATATTTAAATTTTTTTAAATTGTTTTGAAAATGTTCATAAATGTTCCAATTGTTAGTCCAGCACTTTAATACAGTTTCATAAAGTTAGCCTACAGCCAAAAATTCCAAATAAATGTAGTTAATTACTTTTGTTTGACATCTTGTAACAATAAACTTTTGATATTCTCTGATAGCCTTTGTAGTGTTCTCCTTTATTTCAGTCAGCTCAGCCCTTTGCTTCTCGGAAAGGCGAAGCTACAAAATATAACAAAATTGACAGCCTTAAACTACAAACATATTTTTTTCAGAATAGTAAGGATTCAGGAAGACCAACAAGTGGTCTGAAAGACAAGTATCAGTTGGTGGCAAAACATAGGCTTAAATCAGTAACATTTTTTATGAAAATGCTAAATCAGGTGAGCTCGCCATAACGACAACTAAACAAACTGCCAAAAAAACATTTAAATTTTTTATACGCTCATAACTTTTTTCCTTCAATAAAAATGTCTTATTTGAATTTAAAATTGTTAATATTAATTGATTATACTAGCTTTGCATACAGAACATAAGTTTCTTAGCTTTGTTAACATAAGTAACAGCAAAAATTAATCTTTGCTATCAGAAAAGCCATGTTCACCCGTCTTTCTTCTATCTGTCAGAAGCCACGGCTAGAGATGAACAAAGAATGCCTTCAACAATAGTTGAGCTCATAAGCTTCAGAAATGCAGCAAAGCGCACTACTAATGTGTCATTCAACTGATCACTAGCATTGTAAAGCAATTGTATGTACATTTATTACTTTGGACAATCTTGCTCATCATATCAGACTGCAAGGGTTGTAATAACCGTATCCCTCAATATGATGAGTTGACAAAGATTTTAATTCATCAAAAATAAAAAGTTAGCTTTGGGTTAAATTGGCGGACAAGAGGGGTTAACTGAAAGTTGAAATTTTAAGTATGACTATTTCAACAGCGTAAACTAGAAATTCCACTGTCATACAGCCAATGACCAAAGTGATATTGGAAAAAGAAAGGGTACTGATGGTTGAGAAATGCAATATTAGCAGTCAAATAGGATAACTGCAATGGTAGCTGTAATGTACTGGGTGTGGGTGTTATTATATACAACAAATAGCAATAATGAAAGGAAAAGATTATATGTTTATATCTCTCCTGCAAAAAGTGAAATGCAATATTGGCCAATAATAGAAGTAAAATGCACTGATATTATTAGAATAACCAATATTATTTATATAGTAATAATATAAAACCAAAGCACAATTTTTTTACATTTCAAAACGGCATAGCTAACAATATCACGAAGTTGTGATATTTATATAGATTTTCCAAAAATTTGTACTACGTAGTCATTGTTCCATAGTCATCCAAACTTATAATTAATTATTGTAATAATCTCATAAGAAACTCATAAAAAATATCATCGTCATTTGCTTTACTGACACTGCGTTGGACATCAGTTAGAATGCGAAAGTATTCAAATATGTCGGCAAATGAAATTGAAAATGAAAAAATTGAAATCGGCAAGAATGAAACGATTTCTGTACTTCTATGTTAATTGCCGAAACCTCCGGCAATTCGACAATGCTATAGACTAGTGAAAAGTGCCCGCTTTTTTTCGTGAAACGCGCAAGACTTTATCGTTCTATTCTCTGTCGCCGGCGTTCCGATTACCGGTCTTAACTTTTATTAATCCAAGCTTTTCAAGCGTTTTGTGGCAACTTCCGTCCAAAAAAATCTGTCTATTTGTGTAGAATCCGATCAGAGGGGTTAGTTTTAGGAATTTGCGGTAACCTTTCAAAGGCTTGGTAACATATTTAAATAGGTTTATATGTGTTTTGTATCATTATTATACTTAGACGACTTTACTGAAAAATAGTTAAATTTGTTGATAGGATTTCGTTGCAAGGGCTCGGTGACGGCTAATAACGGATAATTTTTCGGGAGTTGTGTGCACATGTGCATTTATCATAAATCTCCCAATCAATCGCTTCACTCTTGTTTGGTCGTGGGATTACAGACTAAAAGCACAGCTTTTCTGCTTGCATTACACTTAACTGTTTTTTTGGATAGATCCAGTTTACTCATTAGCTAATAAAAAAGCTATGCTTTGTAAAAGCAGTAAAATCAGATAACCGAATAGCTGGGTATTCCAATACCTTTTACTACCAAAAGTTTAACAAATAAAAACCAGTAAAATCTTCTCTGATTCTTGCAACTCGGTTCACCAAAATATGAAGAAGCAAATGACAGAAAAACTCATCAGCTATGAAGTGGTAGTAATGGCTGGTATATGTTTAGTTAAAATGGGTCATTTTTACATAATAAAAACATTTAAAATTTGATTTCCTGAAAAATAAACAATTTTTTTTAAGTGAGTTTGTAATATGTTGTAAAATAATAACAAACCAATAGACATGAATGGCAATATGCATGTGTACGACTTAGTGAGAGCTAGAAACTTGGGCCCATTTTGCATCATAAATAGTGCTCAGCAATAAATTTTGGGTGCTTTCGGACCGCCAACACTTACAAGGTATGTGAATGGATATAAAGGTAGTGTTTTTATTCCATCACATTTCCTTCAAACTTTTAGAGAAATAAGGTATATTTTGACTTGACTGAAGTATGTGATAATACCTAATAGCCAAGTCAAGTAGACTTCATTGAAATTCGATGAGTGTATGCTTGGCAAAACATCAGCCAAAGCCTTTTCTTAGGATCTGTGTAACTATGGTAATGCATCATACCACAGTAACCTAATGTTTGAGTTAAAATAAATTGGCTTTGGTTGTATAATTATAGTTTCATTGCATTCGTTTTTGGGTCTTTGGTAGAGTACCTACCATGTTGGCCACATGTGGCTAAAATTGGCATGAAAATACGACTCCAAATTTATGTATCTGTCTAAGAGTAAGCTATGTTCCTTACCGTTTACCTTATTTCACAATATTATTTTATTATTGTTTTGACATATCCTTCTGGGAGTCCAAAAGCAACCCATAGTTTCACCTATTTAAAGAATTGTAGAAATACCTGAACAAAAGATCTAACAGCCTTTGATAAACATATTTATCAAAAGCTCTAAGGTCTCTATTTTATCTAGCAAATAGTAACATACAACAATGTGCTTCCACTTACCAATGAGTGTGAATTCCCAATCCACACACTGCCTTTATCATTGAGCTGTTGAAGACTATGTCGAACGTCTACATCAAAATTATATTGGTAAATATGTAGAAAATATACTTTTGTTTGACATGACATTGCTGGTATCACATACCGATTCACAACTACTGCAGTGATCAGATTACAAGTACTTTCTGATGCTACTTGTAAGCATGTTTTTGTTGTTTTGCTGTTTATACTGTTCACTATTATTTTTATCAGTTGTGATTACTGCAGTTTAGCTACTGCTAATACAAAAAGAAAACAATCAACTGTGCTACTCATGGGATATAGATAAACACAAATCACTGGTATTGCTCAAGCAGTAGCTTGCGAGGGATTTGAATACATACATTAATATAGCGATATAATAGTTTATATTATCATCCAACATTTTTAAATGAGCTAAAGAACTGTTTAGATTGGTATTATTTTTCATGTGGTGCAAAAAAGACTAGTCGAAAGTTGAATCAAACAGATGACTGGAAGATGACATAATTCTGGAGTCAAGCAACAAGAGAAAAAAACTTACCATCAGCATTGCGTGAGATCAAACTTTTGGTTACTTCAGTTCCTGTAAAATACTTGAGCATTATTTTCTTATTTGTGTTAAAACAAAAAAACTTTTTAAAGACTTATTGCACTCAGTTGATCATACAAAAACACTTGACTTTCACTTATTTGGAAAAAAATTATATAATTTAAATTTATTAACAGCAAATTATATAATTTGCTGATTTCAGCAAGCACAAAATAAAACATGCAAAAACTTATTAAAGACAGCAACTTTATTTTTTATAGGGCACTCTATTTTCTAATAGAGCGCCCTATAAAAATAATCTGCTATCAAGCAAAAAAGAACAAAACAAGGTAGTAAAATAATTTTTAGCACACACGTAAATTTAGGAAACAACATATGTTTTTATTGACTGTTAAAACTTGTATTAACATACAAAAAAGCAATTGGAGCTATGTAATTCTACCATCATATTATTATTCTATTTATTAATTATTTTCTTTAAATTTTAGTAATTCAAAGGCGGCTTTTTGTTCAGGAAGACTTTAACCAAACATGATTTACAGTTAGTATTACATAAAAAATATATTTAACTTTAGTTAATTATGCAACACAATTAGCTTACATTTTTGTTCTTGAGAGTCTACAAGCTCTAAAACAGTAGAAGCATATGATTAACTACTACAGAGTGGCACATGTGCTGTTTTAGTTACTAATATTCATGCCATTCGCATGCCTCACTTGCTATTAATTTTTAAAATTGTTCTGATTAGACATCAGACAGAAAGTTTTTATGGGAGGAGGCTGATGTGGACTTCTCAGTGCCTGCTGAAGGTTTTTGTTCAGCATTCTCTCCTTCAGCACAAAAAGCAATTTAAGACAAATACCTAAAGTAGAGTTTGAACCATTGACCTGCTTGGTGAAAGTTTAGAGTACTACCACTACACCAGTGTTCTTTATGATAGAATCTGTTGTTGATAGCATAATTTCATTCACTAATAATTTTAGACATAGTAAATTCAGTAGCAGCTCGCTTCAATTTTCATTTTACTATTTTTCTTATCAGGTTTGCATAGAAGTAAAAAGTTCTAAAGCATTGCCTTCTGAATACTGCATTTTAGCATTCTGAAAATATCAGCTAGCATTGTGTGAACTTTGTGATCACAGCTTTGTTGTTTAACAGATTGTCGTAACATTTCGCTTACAAATTTTTACCTGCAGTTTCCTCAGCAGCAGTCGTTTGGTTCTCTTTCCAAGTGATTGCGGGAAGACTAGTCCCAACTTCCATTAACTTTTCAGTCATTTTCAACTATTCAGAAAACAGCAATATTTGTTAATAGCCCATACAGGTAGATACTAGTTCTACATAATACTTTTGGTAATGCTACACAATCGATTCAACTAACCATTATTTGTAAACGTATAGTAAAGAAATAAATTTCTATAAAAAGAAACTAGACAGACACAAGCAGATGATAAAATGGCTTGTGTCACCATAACCAAAAAGCCAACTATATAAAATTACTTCAATTTAAAATCAGCTTAGAGACAGTAAATTAAACTATTAAAATAAAATACTGAGTAAAATATAATGCCCTCTGCAATTGAATTGCTTTTGTAACTGGTAGAAAAATTTTTAAATGAAAATTCTTAATTCTCAGTTTACTCATCCTACTTACAATTGTAACTCATCTCACTTTATAAATTCATTTTTCAATTAACGTTTCATATTGACCTTTTTAATGTCATGCTGAGTTATCATATTTGGTGACTTTGATCTTCCATCAACTGATAATATTGCAGGTTTTAAAAGCAAGTTGGATCACTATAATAATGATTTAATAAAATTTAAAAATTTCAATTCCAATTGCTTGATGTTTTTGCAGTTTTAACTTTCCGTTGACTCATATTATTGGCAAAATTGACTTTTTCTGAAATATTTTTCGATTTTCAAACTACAGAAATATGTCAATTTAAAATATTAATTTTGTAATAATTTATTCATATTTGCGTGTTATCTAAACTGACCGTACTAATAATCAGATAATCTTAAATATGACAAATGCAACTAAACTTCACTTTAACAATACCCTAAAAATGCATATGTTGACAAGATTTTTGTTTGCTCATCACTGATTTTTAGGTATGTGTAAAAATTATAAAGAATATTGTAAATTTTTTAAGCTTTCAGCAAAAAATTGCTGAAACTAAGTTTACAAGTATTACCTGATGCCAAAACTGAGAGTCAAGCAGCTCTTTATAAAGTCCTTGCCAAGTATCTCCATTTGAAAGTCTCACAAACACTACCAAATCGTGTTTACTTGGAGCGTCTTTATGTTGAATTTCTATCCATGTGAGGGTACAGTATCTTTGAGAGAAGACAAAGTAGCAATAAATCACATAAGTTTTTAATGCTGCGGAAAAACAGCTATAAACAATCATGACAGCACAATAATGTTTAAAGTATGAAAATATACAGTGAACCCTGCCATGAGACGTTAATTCATTCTGGTATTGGAATCGTAAGTGGAAAATGCCATATGTAGAGGTATGGGAGCTTATAGTAATTATCTAATGCAAACCCCCTTTCAGCAAAACCATCAAAATTTTATATGCATACTGTACATATTAAAATTTAGCAATACCATAGTTTAGTAACCTTCATAACTATAGTTACCTATTTAGTAGTTACGATCTGTAATAAAACGCAACATTACTATGCACAGTACTGTAACAAGTTCTTATTTTCGAGACAGAAGTAGCGGCCAAGGGTAGTGTGAGAGACTTGACAGCAATGCGTTCAATACACCAGACTTTTGTGAAATTTAGGAAACATAAACTTTAAATTTAACTCAAATGATTTTACCGTAATAAAGGCACATACATTTAAAGTTATGTTTTAATAATTGATAAAACTTAACTTTAATTTGGACTTTATCTTAATTTTTTATTACTTATCTGTTTTCGGCTTGGTGCTTTTTGCCTCACTTTTTTAACTTTTAGCTGACCAAAGCAGACTGAATGCAGCTGGTGTGATTTGAATTTCAAAAAGAATTTTGTCAATGCCAGAATTAATGATAGGGAAAACGCTGTAATGAGGGTTAAAAACATTGTATTCCATTTAATAGAGCAGATAAATCGTAAGGCAGGGGCGCTGGAACCCGGAGGTCAGTCGTACTAAGAAACAGCTACCTAGTTACCTATATTCAGCTGATTCATTTGCTACATATTACAACTATTCAACATTTGCATATTTTGACTAGGTCCCTTGTATTCACTGGTAGTCAAAAGTAGTCAGTTTTGCTGAGTCTCTGCAGGTTTCAGGTTTTAAACATCATCAACATTGTCAAAGTGGTCATCATTGACAATATTACCCGACAATATTAACATTTTTAATGTTTTCAAAATCATCAGCATTGCTTAACTTTGCAGCATTTTTTAACATACTCTAACATCTTCTTGTTATCGAGCACATCAAGTTTACCTTTCCTTAGACAGCTGTTCAGTTTGTTGAAAGTCTGTGTCGGCAGCCAAAATCTTCACTTGATCTCCTATGTAAGGAAGGTTTGATTTTTCCAAAGACTTCTCTAGCATAACAAGACTCCCTTTCCATTTGTGATTCTCAGGAAAAATCACGATGACCTGGAAGAGTGGATAGCAAATGTAACAACACTTTTATTATAACAAAGTTCATTACACTCAAGCTGTTGAAATATGTACTGGTTATAATTAACTGATGTCTTATAACCTTGCAGGTAACTTACCTACATATCAATAATTGGTTTAACCAAACACATGTGCTTTAGTTTTATAATTACTTTTTGTATTGGGGTTATGCCATACTTTTGGTTTTCTTATTCAGTAGCTCACAAGCATCATAAACAAGCTGTTAAACTTACTAAAGTTCTCCAAAACTTTAAGAAAAATTAATTACTAAAAATCAACACGAGCAACTTTAGTAGTACTTGAAAAATTATCGTGGCCTGTAAAACTTTCATCGTAAAATTGGCAGAACCTGTAGTGTTAAAAACATTCAGATGTGAAATTATTATGTTTTGGCAGTTACCATGTCCAGTTAACATCAGTTAACATGTCAAGTTAACATCAGTTAACATGTCAATTTATCATCAGTTAACATGTCGAGTTAACATCAGTTAACATGTCAAGTTAACATCAGTTAATATGTCAAGTCAACATTAGTTAACATGTAAAGTTAAAATTAGTTACCACATCAAGTTAACATCAGTTAACATGTCAAGTTAACATTAGTTAACATGTCAATTTAACATTAGTTAACATGTCATGTGATAGTTGAATTATTTATCAGCAAGTACAAACCTGCTAAGGGCTGCCAACATTTGCTTTTGTGAACAAATAAACCAACAAAACACAGAGCTGTTGAGATTGACCACTCTTAAATGCATGAAGTATAAAACCCTAGAAAATAGAACTATCAACAGATTAGGAGCTAAGAGGGACTTGCACAAAGTGCTGTAAATTAAATTGGTAAATACAACATTATATCATATGTCAATATAATAAATAATAAATATAATACATATAACAAGTATAAAATAAAAATAAAACATTAATTATGATTAATATAATAAGTATATATAATAAATACATACAATAAAAATTATATATAATATAATATATAAATATGTATATATATTATATATAAAGTATAATAAAGTATATATACATGTAAGTACAAGTATATAAAATAAATTTAACTTAAAAAATGGTTTATCAACAATTTTTTAAATAAAAAAACACTGATACCAAAAAGCTCAAAGCTATACGTTCATAAATGAATAGCCTATGTGAAAAAAAGAACACGGCAAAATAAAATCAGTTGCTAAGTAATAAAAACAAACAGTGATCAAATATTAAAACATCCAAGTAACTCCACACTTAAACTAGCAGTGTAGTATCGCTTGAAAACGGTACTACTCTTAAGAAAACGGACTAACCCACAGATGCCAAGAGGAGATAATTCCAAGGTTTTTAAAAAACATAGTTGAAACAGGCTTATTAAGACATCAAAAAGTGGAACTGATAAAGTGAAAAAATTAGTTAAACATATTTCAACGACGCACACTCATCATGAACTAGCAAAGTCACGGAACCTATATAGATAGCGGTTAAAAAATAGATAGGTATATAGCAATTACAAAGAAAAGCTAATAAAAGAGTTAGAAATTTAGTAAAAGGAAAAAATGACAACATCATATGATACTGAACAAAATCAACAGAGAAAAAAACAAGAATAGCTAGTCAGCAAGAAGAAGTTTAAATCTTGTAGTGGTTAAAGGTGCTTGTGCGTTAGCCAGTAAATAGACGTCTTTCACCATAATGTTGGCTGGTCAATAGTTTTCGAAAAGAATCAACATTCACAAAACTGCCATCTTTAAAAAAAAAACTAGTTTAATTGTTAGTTGAACAAGTTTAATTCGCAAATGCTTAGACAGCTCTGACATACAAACTGACCAATTGGGTGCAATTTGCTTTTCTTACATACCCAAGCTAGTGTGTGCAGATAACCAATAACAAGATGAACGTATTTGTGCATGTAATATCAGTCAAGAAATCAGTCAAAAACCAATAATATACATTTTATTATCTATGCAGTGTTACTATATTTGCTACAAATAATTATTTTAGTAATAAAAATTGGATTTCTAAGAATGCAAAAGTTCTTCACAAACCTTGTCGTCTGAAGATATCTCATGAAGAATTCCAACACTACCATGCGTTATGTCCCCTCTTAGAAACTCATCCAGGTTTTCACCAAGTTCGTACTTTAGTCTGACTGAATCTCCAACTTGCAGCTTTAACTGTTGGTTTGTATCTACCAATAGCATTCAACATATACTCATTAACTGAATTATGATTTTTGGAAAGAGTAAAAGTGATTTTAACCCTTAAGTATTTTAAAGAAAAACCTAACGTACCCAATACCAAGTGTATCTGCCAACTAACCACTGTTCAGCAGGCTTTCTGCAAAATCGTAAGCTTTTGCAAGCTTTTCTTCAAGTGCTTGTGCTTCCTTCAGCTTCTCATTTGTGCAGTCACCACCTGCCAACAATGCTATCATCTTTTCGGCTGATTCTCTTAACTCCATGTAAGTCTGAAAGTCTCTATTCCTTTTCACCAACTGCAACCTTTCACTTTCAAATCGCTTTTCAAGATCTGCTGTCTGAAAAAAAACAAATTTTTACTATATGAAAATCAGTGTTCATCTGTTCCTCTGTCCAAAGCCATTTTAAGTGCCTTTGCAAAAAAAATCCCTCACATTGGTATTGAACTCATGTATTCTAATTGACAGTACAACACTCTTACCACTAAACCATGCTTGCACCTTCTACCTTCATAATTTAATTATGCATTCAGTGGTTATACATTAGGATCTCTCACAGTGCACAGGACTGCCAAGTATACTAGTGATAATAATATTTGGTGACATTTTTTGAAATTGATCAATGCTAAAAACTACTTCAACAAAAATTGCTATAACTTAACACCTTATACAAACTTTTGTTGCTGTTTCAACTAGCAAGCAGATTTGAGTACGCATAACAGCTTCTGCTGAAAGATAAAATTGAGATTAATTGTTTTAAAGTGATATATACAGTAAGTTTTGAAGTTCAGCTAGATGTTGCACTTGGTGCGGAGCTGAAGTTTTTAGTTGACTATAGCAGAAGTAATACTAGATCTTCACTCATAAATGTTGCTTTTTCATTGTATGTGTGTCTATTATTCTGGATAAATTCTATGCATTTCTGTTCAAACTTATGCTTCATGCCTTCCATCATGTCAATACAAAATTAATATTTGATTCCCAAACTCAATATGGTTAAACAGCCTGTTGAGTTTCCACTTGCAGGCTATGTTGTCGGGAATTAAAGAAATTCTAGGCATCATCAGGCTTAATGTGTCAAATACATTATTCAAAGATGTTAACTACTTCATCATTCTTATCTATTGCATCAAAGACCTGAGTCATGTTGATTGTTTTAATGATATTTCAACTGTAAAATTGTTGTAATAATGAATGAAGCTGGTAAAATATTTTATAACAGTAACAAATGGAAGTAAAATTTCTGGTCTAACACTTTATATGATAATTAATTTAATTGGTTTACGCTGTTACTTACAAGCAAAACTTGTAAACAGAGCCAGATAAATGCTAGTATATTAACTCTCAATGTCTCTGACACTTGCTACTCAATGCTAGAATACTGGCTGTCAGAGTTTGAAGAGCTGATAGCTCAATTAGTCTTTTCTTACTAAAAAATCACCTAAGTTCTACACCTCGATAAGCTTCTGATAATTTTCGCTAAAGATAAGCTCAGTAAATAGGATGATTACCATTTCAGCACACCGCAGAGGTTTCTCTTCTCTGTACGTCTCTATTTTGTTCCTCATTTTTTTATACTCTTCACGAACGCTGAGAACTAGTCCACCCTGCCTCTCCAGCTAAATAAAAGTAACACAAAGTCAAAGAAAAAGACAGTGTTTTAATTGTCAATATAATAATATTATTCACACTACCATAATTATGTAGAGTCTAAGAGGTATTTGCATCAATCATGAGTTTTTTTTATAATAGAACATGTTTTGTGCTGATGGCTAATAGTTAAAAAGCTTACCATTTGGTTAAATAATTTACGCTATTAGCTTTTTTATTTAGATACTTTGTTTTCAAATCTGTTCAGTTTAAAATTTGTTCTATCGATTCTATTTTTAGCGCACACGTAAATTTAGGAAACAACATATGTTTTTTTATTGTCTGTTAAAACTTGTATTAACATACAAAAAAGCAATTGGAGTTATGTAATTCTACCATCATATTATTATTTTATTTATTAACTACTTTCTTTAAATTTTAGTAATTCAGAGGCGGCTTTTTGTTCAGGAAGACTTTAACCAAACATGATTTACAGTTAGTATTACAAATAAACGTAGAAATATGATTATATCCTAAAAGTTCTCCAGGCAATATAGGCATTCACACAAGTGAAAAATTACTATAGGCCTTTCAATGTATCATGGAAAAACTAAGAGTATATCGGTGATGTCTTTTTTAAAGAAGAACAGTAATAAATTTTTATATTGTTTTGTTTGCTACATGCAGTGACATGTAGTTCTTCGAGCAACTGAAACAGTTGTTAAAATTTTTTTTGACTTTAAGAAACTCCCTGTAACCAAACTACGTACTTTTTAGCTACTTTTAGTTGAAATTTTCCCCTTTTCAATTACCTAATCACTCCAAACATTAAGAAAGTGGATTTAATATTATTTGTCAAAGTAAAATTTACTAGAGATATTTTTTGACAAACCCTCTAACAAACTTATTTTGAGAGATCAAATTTATGTGTTAATTTGATAGCAAAGTTTAGAAATGCATTACTGGCAAAAAAAGACAAAAAATAAGAAAAAAGACTTTTTTGATATTTTACTAAAAATCATTGATATTAGAAGGTTTTGACACAACTAAACACACATGTATGCATGCAATATAAAACAGGAAATTCAAATATACTGCTTAGAAGCTGGAAAGCGACAATCATATTTCAAACTAGGTTAGTTACTATAAAGAGCAAACATTCATTGCTAGAAACCATCTACAGCATCACTATTAAAATTATTACTTGTATCAGTAACTAAATATGATTAGCTCAGTTAGGTCACATCATTAAAATGTGGCTGTGCAACACTGCATAGCAGTTTTCAGTGAGTTTTGAAAGTTTTAAATGATTGATTTTTTGTGTATTATACTTTCCTGCATAACATTTTCAGTAAGTTTTTTTTTGCACCTTTCAAAAGTTCCAAGTTCACTATATCTAAACATTAGGCAGATTAACCAAAGCTTTAATGCGGTTTTAGGATATTTAAAAAACATAAACAGCTCGCGATTGAAAATCATTGCAGAGTTGTCTGATTCGTGGATAAAACTTAGCTTTAAGATTTTTATCAAAGGTTTCAAAATTGTGGCATTGCATGATAAATGTGTAAAATTTTGTGTTACCAAAATCGTTCTGGATGATTTTTGGAAGCGGTAAGCCTTTAAATTAAAGACCATTTGTAAAAAAGGTTGTTTTAAAATGTCTCCATATGTACCATTTGTTTTTGTATCAAATCAGTTTACAAATACTTATCTCCTTTTATCTTATCTAACAACTAATAATATAAATAATAGCTTTTACAGTAAAATATTTAATTCTGTGGGTGATCAAAGATGCAAGTTAATAAGTATACACACTATAAATGGTTCTAAAGATCAATGAAAAGCAGCTCATCAGAATCAGGAAGTAAGAGTACACGCTACCATATTCTGTACTTTGCTGCACCATCTTAATCCTGACACCACTTGCCGATACAGCCTTTCCTTGAGGATAGAAAGATCCAGGTCATTGCAAGTTACTAAAATAGTAAAAAAATAAATTAAAATATTATAAATTAATATCAATTAAAACATTACTAGTTTTATTTTAATAAGCTGCAGCAGTTCTTTGTGTTGATAAGGTCTGGTATCCATATTTCCTGCTCAGACTATCTCCAGATTTTCTAATCATATTATCTTCATTCAACCAATCTAGGAACCACGACTAGTAAGAGCTATAAAATTGATTTTATTTTATTCAAATTAACTATGTACTTTACTATTCAGCTTTAGTATCAAAATTTTTTATGTTACATGTTAGTATTTCTTGTTATTAGTAATAAATCTATTATTAGTAGATTCTATTTTTGATTATTTACCTATAACATTACAAATTGGAACGTGTTTCTAAATAGAAAATGCCAGTTTCATTACTTCCTTCATTTTAAATATTGCAAAGGAAACTGTCGTGCTCTCTTTACTGATCCAACAGAACCAAACCATTCAAGTGCAGAACAAATAAGTATTTTAGTATTGCTAATAAATATATAACAAATTATATATTTTTTAGCAAATATATAATGGGTATAGCTAAATATGCAATCTATATATAAAAATCTCAAAAGTATGTGCATGTGTGTGCGTGTATGTGCGTGTATGCGTGTGCGTGTGTGTGCATGCGTGTGCGTGTATGTGCGTGCGTGTATGCGTGTGTGTGCATGTGTGTGCATGTGTGTGCGTGTGTGTGCGTGTATGTGCGTGTGTGTGCAT
Organism: Watersipora subatra; assembly: GCF_963576615.1. Taxonomy (NCBI): domain Eukaryota; kingdom Metazoa; phylum Bryozoa; class Gymnolaemata; order Cheilostomatida; family Watersiporidae; genus Watersipora; species Watersipora subatra. The sequence continues at coordinate 54,462,844 of NC_088715.1, read as the reverse complement.
GTGTGTGTAATTCGGTCTGTCCAGCTATATTTATTAACATATTGCAATGAATAGTCTGTATCGCTGAAGATTTGATCTCGGAATCTCCCATTCACCAGGCAATTGCCTTACCAATTAAGCTACATACATGAGATTGATAGATTCATTGGGCAATAAATGCTGCTATGTAGATGAAAATACGCTATCGCTCTCCATCACAGTGCAATATAATTTTATGCTTGCTCTCATGACCTCTTATTACCAAGCTTACTCAAATTAGCTATTGGCAATGTGCCAGGTGAATAGCAAGTGACAGGCAACTAAATTACATTTCAATGTTTATTTGATGATTTTTAATACCCATGCAATGCCAGGAATTCCACTAATAAACATTTCAGTAGCTGCACAGTGGAAAAATTTCAGGTACTCTGCTCTTTGTTGCTTTTGCGGCATCTTTTATAGTTCTTGAAGGTAGCTTAGTTCTGTTCCTCACTAATAAGGCCAACTTGATAGCTGACTCTCGATTGACTGAAAGTGTCATCTAGGATCGTGTTGTCTACCGAGTCAAAGCTCTGCCCGGTCTTGGCATCGGTCGCCTAGTCTCTCTATTTCCTATTCTTCTTATCTATTCTCTTGCAATGGCTATTCTCTCTAGCTCGACTCTGGCCTAAGCAATTAGCTGCCACAATGTTGAGTAGAAGTTTGATGGAATATTTTTTAATGCATCACACTGTTTGTTATAGTTTAAGGTCATACTGTAGCAGTTAGACAGGTTTGGATACAGTTGGCAATACTTACCTTAATTGTAACAAGCATAACAGGTACAGTTATATCTTTATGCAACTGTTTGCTATTGAGATTCATCCATATATTATGTATTTTAGCTTTTTTAGTACGTATTTTATGTTTTAAATGTGCCTTATTATTTGACGCAATGAAAAAAAACAATGTAATGCAAATATTGCAGTAGTTGCTTAGTACAAAATAATACAACATTGCTGCAATAATAACTAAAAAGAGAAAAATTTCAGAGTTTAACTTAATGAGTAGTTGCATTTGATCCGAGTATGCCATAGTTGTTTTTTTGAAATTTATTTGTCAGCTATTTGCACCAAAAACTGATGACATTTCTAAGGCAATGCCGACATGTCAGCAAAATTTTCAGCTGTCAAACTTTTCCAATAAGCCACCGCACATTCACAATAGTAAGTGCAATATACACAACTACAGCAATGGTGATTGGCTATCACATATTGCTTCATCTGTTTTCCTCGTAGTGATATTTGCTGCGAGACTAGCATTTTATAGTCTCAGCACTTTTATTGTATAATGAGAACATTATGTTGCAGACTACATGCTGGAGTAAAAGCAGAGGATTAGTGGTAGTATGAACATTGGTGTCAAAATGGTCACCAATGTATTGTGAGATTAATGCTGACATACTACAATATAGCAACTATCAGCCATACCCAAACGGTCTCTGGCACTCAAAACAAAAGAAAATATAATTCATAAGTTTTTTTTTATAGTTAGTAGTTTTATCTCATAGCATTATTTTGACTGATGCTTGGCAAAATTATTTAAAACTAGTTAAAAATGACAACGCTAGAATATTTATACCTACCGACAGTTGATCGTCTCTTTCGTACTAGTTCAGTAAACTGGTGAGCCAATAAATTGTCAGGAAGGTAGTCAAATCCTCCATTAGGTATTGGACATTCCTAAAAATTATTTACAAAAACCAAAACAAGTAATTGGAAATGAGGTATGGGGTCTTTTCAGTGGAAATCTTATGATGGCTAATGCTATTGTAAAAGGGAAGTTGGCTTGACTCCAAACTATTCTTAGCCTTGATTAGCTTAACTAATTAGTTAGTGATGAAAATCAATTAAAGCTAAGGCTGTATCCTGCAGCTACGCAGCCTGAAGCTAAGCTGTCAGGCTGCTAGTGGCTCCTTACTCTGGTGATTTCGCTTCGCCGATGCTATTTTTATTGGAGGTGAGTTCGCTAGACAATTGAGTTGCTGTAAACTAATGGTGAGGTAGCAGCTTGTACCAAAAACTATCTAGATGTTGACCAACCATCCTATTTGCTTATACAGTTACGCTCAATAACCTAAACCATTAGGAACAGAAAACTAAAAATGTTACAGAATAGGAAAACATTAGGATATGCTGGAAGATTTTGTTGAAGTTTGAAGATTTTATCGAGTTCACTAAATATAGATCTAGGATAGCGTCTAATGCAAAAAAGTTTAGTGCGCTACTCTTTTATGTCTTATTTGGAACTGTGATGTTTCAACGATAAATTTCGCAATATTTTAAACCTTTGGTAGAGGTTTATTGTCTTGTCATGAAAATTTACACACTCATTATTTAGTGAGACATTACTATCTTAAAGTTAACAGCAACCACTTGATTGTTGTACAACTACAGTTGTTGAAACATGGCCCACATGGATGCTTGAGACCATGACAGTCACAGATATTTCTAAAAAGTCATGGAAGCTATGGGAAATCTTAGAGGTTGGTAGACGAGGAGTATAAATATGCTGATAAGGGGAACAAATTCTCTGTTTATTTTTTTCAGACTGAAGTACTTCAGTATCATCATTTACCAATTATAGATGCAAACTGCTTGAAAGTTAGAACTGCAAATTTTAAAAATCTAAAAGTTTCAGAAGTGTATTTTACCATCATGATTAACTAATATGCCAACTGTAAAATTCAATTCATTTCTAGAGAAAAATAGCATTTCTCACCTTTAGAATTATTTTAGAATACATTCCAATCTTTATAATGCATTCAAGTATAGCTTAACCAATTACACCCTTATTAGAGATTTTAATAAAATTTGTTGGTGAGAAGACAAGGTTACAAAATTTAAATGTCTTCTGATAAAAATGTTATACTCTGGCAATACGATTACAGTAAACAAGTCTCTGCTCCTAGTATATGTTAAATTACATCATTGACACATAGTCTTACATTTACCTTAAATTCAGAAAATCTCTAGAACTAATCAGGAAGTGCCTCAAGCAGCCAATACTGATAAAGCAATAGTGAAAGTTTGAAGCATATAAACACACCATGGCATTTATTTTTTCAATTACAATTTTTTATAACTAAGACAACAAAAATAGCTCAATTTGGTATTTTACGCAACACATGTACATGTATATTGGAGATTTTAAAATGAATTAATAAAATAATAACTGCGTATTGAAACAGTAACTTTTGCATTGCAGATCAATGCAATGAAGTCGTAGTAATTTAAAACCAAATACATGTATAACTTTGTTACCAATTAACTATTAGTGAAAACCAGCAACGTATGTATGACTTAGCAAGCTGTGAATATTATAGTTTTTTTTGTATGAGCATTGTGGTGGGTAAACAACAGATCTCAAAAAAATTCATCATGAAGTGTGGGTAAACGTAAATTTACAGCAATTAGATTCTTTAGTCTAAAAACAAACATAGACCTTCAGAACGTTCTGAATTTTGCTCTTATCTGAAAACGCTGAATTATTAAGGACTAGCAGAATTCCACATTATTTTACCTTTTGGCCACTGTATTTCAGCATTAGTATAAATATTATTGCAAATCAGTTGCAGCCAAATTGGGAAATTATATACACCTTATTTATTTTTTACCTGCTGTAAGTGGTGAAGCGAGGTAGAATAGTTCTTAAATTAAAAGTGATTTACATGTAAGAAGATTATCCTTATGACAGCTTTTAAATAGTGGCTGCAAGTAAATTTTCTTTTACATGAACTAGTAAACGACATATAAGAAGAAACAGTAGCTGAAATTTTACTGGCTGCTTTGATCTTATGAGGTCTAGAAGTATTCAGGAGACAGTTTTTATCTGTTCAGCAACCAAACCTCTAAAAATGTTTTTAGTGGATTTTTGGAAAAACTTGTTACAGATATTTAAAGTAAATGTGGGCATCAAGTTATTTTGGAAAGTGGCAAATCTTTTGTTGCTTTTTAGTCAAACAAGGTGTTTTAATGATTTACTCATCATGGTTCAATGTATTAGTGAGTTATGAGCAATTTTACTCTTTCATTTTGAGAGCTAAAATAACCCTTTTGTCAACAAAATAAATGTTTTACCAGGACATAATTAAATATTTGGTTAAATCTAATATTTGGCAATGTCACATGTAAGCTGTTCATAACTTTTTAACCACAAGGTTGCTGAAAAATGTTTTGACGAAAAATTAGTGCGCATAAAATTTTACTTCTGCCGATGCAATAAAACGGCTACAAATGTTTTGCAGAATGAGATGGGGCACTTTTTAACCCCCTTTGTCCTACCACGGGGAAAAACAAGTTTAGCTTTTTCTGAGTCAGGCGAGTTTTTGATATTATCATAGCTTATAATTTTATTACATTATCATACTGCGGAAAATACAATACTCACATTCACTAGTACTATTGTTCAGTGGATGATAATGAACAATCCATTGATTTACAATTTGTGAAACTTCTGTAGTTATGATCAGCGTATGACACGGCTGGCTATTACAAAGAAGAAATTGAAATAGAAAATAAAGTTTTGTAATGTGAAACTAACCTCAGCATGGGCTGTAAACATGTGTTTTATTGGATAACGCAGTAAATTGATTGCTTTCTTCAATGTAAGCTTGAAAATGATAGGCTAATTATTTAACTACTCACTAATCAGAAATGGTTTGTATGTAGCCTACTGAAACCTCAACGCGAGGTTTTCAGTTATCCTCAGACACAGTGCCAAGCTGCATGAAGTGGCCGGCGACATGCAATGAGTTACTCAATGAGCCTGATAAATATTTTTTAAGTGATCAGTTTGATTCACAAAGAGTGTTGCTGCGGAAAAAGCTTATAACTGCATACTTCTTACCTGATGGCAAATATGGCATTGATATATGCTCTTGTTGATAGGAAGCCTGTCAATACAGAGTCTGCAGAGAAAGTGCTGACAGAAGAGAACTTTAAGCTCATCCACTTCTCTTCCACAGAACTCACAAGTCCGCAGTAGCTCTATTGGTGCTACTGCAGCATCTCTGAGGCTCGATACCATTGCTCTTCAAATGTATTAAATGCTTAGTCAATAAATTTGGGTTTTATTGCTCAAATGATATTTATGTAAGTTAGGTACACTTTCATACTTTTTACAAACTGAAACTATGTTGTTCTTACTGCAATTACCTCTGGATATATCTGGAGACTATAAACATGCCCACTCATTTTTTGCATGGATTTTCAGTTATTGTTGTATAGGTATGATGGTCAGGCCTATACAACAATAACTGTATAGGTCTGTATTATTGACCTGTATATTATTAACCTATAATACCTAATTGTATTATGACTGTATTATTAACCTATAATACCTAATTGCATCATGACTGTATTATTAACCTGGTTAGATCGGAGCGTATATGATGCAGTAAAACTTGATTTAAAAATGGCACATTTAAACATGTAGGTTGAAGACCATCCGACTACATTTTTGCCTTGGTTTACAATTAAACAGCTAGAAGTGTAAGCCCAAATGAGAGAACACACATCCGAAATGCCTGTAGAATGCCAAACAAATCAATACCTGCTAGGGCTGGAACAAACTAAACTGAATCAGATCAGCAGAGACTGCGTGAGGATAGACATCAATAGTCTATATTAAATTTTCTAGATGACAAACAACCTCATCTCTGAAGTTTTATGGAAAAATGGGAAGAATTAAACTACTATTTGCTATTTTAAACTTAGGTAATCTAGTAGGTGAGTCGACAAAACATAGTGTTTTATACATACCTGATCAAATGCGACAAACTAAAAGACTCACCTCTTTGCATTGAACATTTTTGGAAAATAAATGCTTTGGTAAATAGAAATTACATTTTAAACCATCTTCAGTATTACGATGAGCCCGAAACATCATAGCTGTAAATTACTTACGTCACTTAATAGCTAAGAATAAGTTAGGCAAGTGAACATCACTGCAAATACTGTACATAGTTGATTTTGCTACTTGAGTTGGTTTCCCAAAGCAAATAATTGCTGGAAAAATACATGCGGTCCTTACCTGCATAGCTTGTCCATGGCTTCAGCCATTACTTTGAAACAATGCTTCTAAAGGTGATCTCTATCAGTAAGTTGAAACTAAGGAATGCAGCATTGAAAGGGAGCATTACAGCAACTAATGAAAGTCACGCGGAAGGCAGTCTATAGAAGTTAATACAATTAGTCAATTATTTAAGTAAAGAAACGATAGGGAAATCCCCGCCACAAAGTTTCCACTCTGGTGATTCTTCACTGAACTATGCTGTATAGCTACTAAAACAATAACTGACGTCTGACTGTATGCTCTTATCTATAAGCAGTATCAGGCTAGTGCGATACAAAATTGCATCATGGACTTGAGATAGAAAACATTTTTGCAGATAAAAATCAAGTAGAGGCTATGAGGTGTACCAAAAACAAGCAGATTGAACTTGCATTACTAAGACCCTAAAGTTAATGTTTAACCACTTCATCTGCAACTACAGTGCAATTTACTCAAGTTGGATGTTGCACATGGATTGTGGACTTTACTGGGCAACATTTTAATGAACGTTTTCCCAGCTTTTAGCCTTTGCAGCCAAGCATAGTAGTTATTGCTTGAAAATGTTGAAACTTATATTACGGAGAACTTGATTGCTTGACTGAATCAGCCAGCCTCTCAAACTTGAGCTCAAAAAGTAGAATCGGTTGCTTCTAGGTATTAAGAACTATCTGATTGGTGGTGACGGTGCTCATTTGCATAATTCTTTAATAAAGGTACATTGCGCAATGATTGTACATTATAAACTACTTCAGAGTTTCCAGTCAAATAAAACTAGTTGCTTGGTATCTTTTACAACTTTTGCAATCTTAAGGCAAGCTCATTGTAATATTTGAGCTAGAAGAACATTTGATTGAAAATTACAAACGCCTGGTGTGGTTGTCAAGCAAGATCAATGAAAATCTTTATTCGTGTTTTTACCTTTACTTACAAATTACTGGTTAATGTTGCGCATATGATTTAAGTTTTCTCACAAACTGCCAACCAATTGTTTTATATACCAAAATAACATATACTGAAATTTTGCCGCAAAATACAAATACTACTAGCAAATAAGTATAAAAGGCACATTTTGATGAAAAATTTTGATACATCAATAGTTAAACAACATCGAAGATTATGATTGTACTACCGGTAATAGATGACTTTAAAGAGGTGGGTTTGAATAATATTGTTGCATAATCTTGGTCAAGAACCAGCTATTATCAACCCTTTTATGCGGTGAAAATGGACAGTAATATTCACGATCTTTAAAGGTTGAATTGCAACAAAATTCACTTTACAGTTATATGGCATCAAAAGGTTCACCATGTCGTACTCTGCTGTGTTGTAGTTGCAAAGTATGTGGAAATGTGATTACAAGCTATGAAAAGCTAAAAAATGAACAGCTAATCACAGCCATCACAAAAATTCAGTTGGTTGAAATCCCTTTCTAAAACGGCTCAATTGGGCCATAGTCGAACACGATGGCTTTTGTTTACACTTTTATGCAACCTCATTCGTCAAAATCTTTTTACAAATATACTTCACGCATTCAATAAAAGCATGTCTATTGTTCTTACGCATCGATTTCATCATCATTGTAATGCTGTCACTTTCCGCACTGATATCTTATAACCTACTATTAAGATTCATTTAATTTTTAACCTTAGCTCAAAGGAATGCATGTCATCATTTGATAAACATGACAAGCCTGTTGGTCACCTATGGTAGTAAATAAATGCCGCATAATTTTTTCTCGCTATTTGGCAAGAAGTATGGGTCACATGATCAGATTATGACTAGATGATTAGACCAAACTGAAACGAAACTGTAAAGTAGGAAGCATCTATAGTTGATAAGAGCTTTCCGGTAAAACCCGAAGTGTTTGTTATAAACTAGTGCTACAAAACGTTTTACATTGAGCTTTTTATTGGCCTTTTATTCCGCATGATAACAGCACATGCCAAAACAATAACAAAATCGAGTTGAGTACGTCTTTGAAATAAAGGCATTCAAATCTACAGCATTTTCGTGAAGACTGCAATTAACTGTTCGTTTTTTAGCTTTTAAGAGCTTGTAACCACATTTCAACATATTTTGCACCTACAGCACAGCAGAGTAAGACATGGTAAATTTTTTGATACTAAAAAACTGTAATGCGAACTTTGTTGCAATTCAACCTTTAAAAAAAAATTAACTAAACGCAGCTATATGATTAAATTAAAATCACTCGCCTTTTAAACTAGATGATCCAAAAGTATCTGCTAAAAATTCTCATGAAAGTGGAGCATGTGTTAAGAGGCGTAAATAGATGATTCTCAAAAATAACTAAATATATGGAAAAAAGTTTTAATTTCCTATTTGCATGAAGGAAAAATTCCACAAAGGGCATGCACAAACTGATTTGTGCTTTTCTATAACCATTGATTAAAAGTTAATGTGGGATGTATTAACTTTCTATCAAATACAGAGCAAATGTTTTTTGCTTTGGGATCATGAAACTCATTTGTGGAATCCACTTTGGCCCTCTGTTACAATTAGCTGGCATTTTGGGTAGCCAAAGCATGTAGTGTGGCAACGAGATAATGGCACAAAGCATTAGAATGGCAGCTGACAGAAGTGTTTTCATCTGAAATTCACTCCCTGGCTACTCGTTGGCATTGATAGTCATTTTGTCAAAAAATAGTCTGCTCATGTCACATCTGAGAGCTTACATTTTGGTTTTTGCCTCCAAAGCTGCTTACTTGTTTTTTATCATGTAAGCCATTTTGCCAAAAAATATTGATTATATTTTTATGAATAATTTAAACTTTAGAATGTTGTCAGTTAACATTTAAAATTGGCATCAGCTCTATTCAGGCCTGGAACAGCAGAAAATGTGTTGGAAAATTGGTCCTGTAATTATTGTTCTTTCCATATCATAACAATAAAGCATGTGGCAAGTAATTAAATTTATATTAAAATAGAAAATGTAGTGCTCTTTTCATTTAATGAAACAAATTAGGTTTGCTAACATCAGCCATTCACAAATTGTTTAGTGCAACTTACAAACAAAATCTTATTTCCAGACTTAATCACATTTAAATAATTTGTCAAATAATATGTGTGATATTTTGTACATAGAATGTATATAAATAACCAAAAGGATGTTCCTGAACACTCAATCAGTAGTTTTGTGTAGTTCATAAGTTTTAATAGCTCTCAGTCACTATGGAGATGTTCGATCATATAATTGCAAAAGCTCAGATTGAGACATCATTAGTCAAAGTTGTGAAGAAAAAGCAGACGCATTTCTTCAGGAGTTACGTACAACGGTGTTTCTTTTCTCTCTGTCTCTGGCTTGTCATACTCGGGTGTTTTGTATCTGCAGAGCTCAATCTCATCAAGATAACACTTGAACCGTGGGTTTTCCTCAAATCCAACTGTACAAACTAAAATCACACAAAATAAAAACCACTATACAATAATGAATCTGAGTCAATAATGATAATCCTACCATTATTTCCCATAATACCATTAATAATACCAGTAATAATTAAAAACACTAAAAAGCCCAAATAACTTTTACTATACACATCACATGCTAGTTACCAATATTTATTGACATGGCAGAATTATTGATGTTTATGTTGTTTTTACTTAAATAAATATTCTTAACTGGTGCAGGAGAGAGTTGTTGCAGAAAGCTTTTTTAATCACGATAACATATATCAATATATATACGATTCATTATATCAATATTAATAATATTTGCTGCTGTTCAATATTGAGTTTATTAACCATTTCTGTGAACTATTACCATTGTTTGCTATTTATGAGTGACGAATCATACTGCCATTGATATGATGATATAATTCTCTTGTTAATGTACCAACCACTGACTAAGTTTGATCGCTAATTTCTGTGCTAGTTGCTATTAACGTCTGCTACCTAAAATATTCTTTTCATATCTTTTTTCTGATGCTCTCTAAGAAACCTGCTCAATTAAGTTTATATTAAACTTAAATATTTATAACAAAGGATTTTAAAAGTACAGCTATAGCCTAAAACAGTTAAAATATTAACGAGCTAATGTAGTATTTTAGTTATTCGGATTACTATTTTTAACCCTAAAAATATATCAAAACCTACAACCTATCTATTAGACTTATTTCAACTGTATAACAAAATCTAATTTATTTCTATGCAGACAAATATTTAATATGAAAAAAGATAATACTCAAAAGGTTTTATGAAGCCCAACTAATTACAGACAAACCATAATCTTGATAATACTGATAACATGTTTGCTAGCGACCAACCTTGAAAGGCAGTGCTTTTAAGAACCTTTTCCTTAAAAATTCTTTTACAGCTTGACTTGAGTCTCTTGTTTCAATCTAGCTAGTTTAAACTATCACAGTTAATCTTGGAACAAAAACCTGCCTAATGCACATCATTAGACAAAACAAAGTTGCACTTCTTACTTCCTTTTCTCGATTTTGTAATAGGAGCTAAGTATACATTTTATAATTGTTTTGCACTGTTTCATTATGTGATAATTTATTATCATTGAGCTGGAGTTGATTAAATATCGATACTCAGCCCTGAAAAAAGTTGCTAATATTTAAAATTTCTAGAATTCCTACAATAATTGTACTATTCGAATAATTCCATTTCCAAATGAAGTTGCTTATAACATTGACAAGTGTTTGATGTCTGCTTGGTGTTAAAGCAAAGTCAATCAACATCATAATTTTACTCAAAAAATCTGCACAAATATTGTTTATCATGCCTGTCTATTATTTGCTGAAACAGATAAAAATATTTTCTGTGATCAACACTAAATGTAGGTAGTATAGTACCATGATTATATAAAAACGAGTTTGGATAAAGAGATCCAAAGTAAAACCACCAATTAAGTAAACCCATTGTGATTTTGACTTCTTTTTCAAGTATAACCAAAGCTGGTATTGGGGTACAGAAATATATAAAACAAAACAATTTTTATATGATGCTAAGCAATTTTATTTTCTATCTCAAACAGAAGGTTGTCTTTATATTAGTGTGTTGAACTTTAAAACAACTGTTGCCTACTGAATATTTTAATTACAGTATGGTTTCTTATTTACCAGTGCTGAACTTTTCATACGCTAAAATTGCTCTAGTGTCTTAAAACATTAAAAGCGGTTGTTCTGCTGATTATTGTTTGTGTAAAATCTTTGAACAAAAGAATCTTGTCTTATTTACACTACAATTCTCACAGACTTTAATGTTGTCTACAACATCAGGTGAACCGTGATATACATGTATATCACACTTCATGAGTGGTGTGGTTTGTGGAGTGAAGTGAAGGACTGTGAAGTTAGTGCCAAAAACATCACCAAACCAATGTAGGTACTTTTAAAAAATTTAGACAACCAATTGAACTAACAGATTTTAGTTCTGTTCCAACACATACCGTCACCCTTTATAGTGAGGATATAGCCGACTTTATAATGATCTATTGATTGCCAGCCATTTCTTGGTTCCCCAACAGAGAGCTTCACCTACAAAAACAGAGTATGGATACATCAAAGACACTTTAAAAGCAGCTTACTATTTCAGGCTGCAGAATTAAAATCTGACTGAAAATATGCCAACAAGTATATGACACATACCCCTAATTTACAAACTCTTGCAACAAAGAATTTTTTTAATGATAATTAGTTTCGTTTGATAGAATTTACATTTTTACATAAGCATTTGCATAAATGTGGAGTTATGTATGCAGTTCCACAGACATATATTTAGATGAGCTTGATAATTACCAAAAATAAAGCAAAAGCTAAATTTGGGATTTTATGCATACCAACGAGTGATAATATGTATACTATCTGTTGCTTGTATCTAATTACTATTGTTTCTGAATAAAAATGTTTATGTTAAGAAATTGATTAAGATTTTCAAAATTTTGGGGTTGAGTTCGATACTCAAATTTTTTTTGAAGGTAGTTTGGCACTTTAAAATAATGATAGTTTTTTTATAGTATAGCTTATTAGCTAATATAATTGCAGCTTGGGCTCAAGCTAATTTCGGGAATTGTTTTCAAACCTGTATATGTGCAAATGTAAACTCGGCTGCCTAGTTTTGCTTTGTTTTTTTGTACCTTTAATTCACACTTGAAATTAAATTTTGCATTTTAATTTGTACTTGGCAAATTTTCAAGTTGATTTGACAATCAGTTCTTAAAATAATGAAAAATATTGATGGCATTTCCATGTATAACCGTTCAAAAAATTAAACATTGCTGATGACAGAACATCAGTTTCTTACATCTAGTAGTTAGACACACTGACTGAAATCCTTGGTAATGAATGACAAAAAATAGACAATTTCAAAAAGCTTTTTTTATCAGCAAAAAAATTTGTTCTGAAACTCTTTGTTGTTTTATTCATAATAAATATACACACTCTATCAGACTCGGTGTACATAATAAATATACACACTATCAGACTCGGTGTACATAATAAACATACACACTCTATCAGACTCGGTGTACATAATAAATATACACACTCTATCAGACTCGGTGTACATAATAAATATACACACTATATCAGACTCGGTGTACATAATAAATATACACACTCTATCAGACTCAGTGTATATAAAGAAGTATACACACTCTATCAGACTCAGTGTACATAATAAATATACACACTCTATCAGACTCAGTGTACATAATAAATATACACACTCTATCAGACTCGGTGTACATAATAAATATACACACTCTATCAGACTCAGTGTATATAAAGAAGTATACACACTCTATCAGACTCAGTGTACTGTAACCATCGAGTTTCTTCAGTTACCTCTAAAACACCCCTTTTTAAAGGTGGTGTCAAAACCATTTACTCTCAAGTTTTTTATAGAGTTCTGCGAGCTTGGAGCTTCAATACACTAGTCAATTAAAATTGCGCTCTTTTAAGTGCTTCCATTGTCAATGGAAGGTTGATAACAAATCTAGTGTCACTGAGGCTTGCTTGTACAATACAATACAAGATTAAGCTTTAAGGAGTTAATGTGAGATTTAATAACTTAAGTTATTGACACAAAATATCTATCAAAATTGTAAATGTATAGTTTTGGCAGCAAAAGCATTGGTACTATAGATTTTAAACTACTTTACCGCATATAAATGAAATTTTTTGTGTCTGGTACCATTGTAATGGTGCTTCTATTCAATGAAGACGGTGAAAATTTAAAATAAGATTGCAGGTTGATCACTGCAAGCATTATTATTAAATAGTTCAAACAGTAGATTATTACCTGCACTTCGTCAGCCTCACGGAGGTCTCGAACCAACTCAAGATCTATAACAACTCCGACCCATCTTTTACACTCAGGAAACTCTACAGTGATCCGTTCTTTTCCTTCCTCTCCCTCAACAAGTACCACTTTACCAACTGAACTTTTAGTCACTCCTCCCCAACCTCTGACAGGCTCTGGAATTGATCTTCTTATGCATACCTTGTCTCCTTCCTGAATTTCAAGCAAATTAACCATCTGCGCTTTTATAAATACCGTAAATTCTAATCAGCTGCAACTGTTTCAGTTTGGCGGAATATCTCACTATATTTAATTATCTATAATTTCATAACGTCATAAATTTAGGTGCCGTTGAAGTAATTTACTTTTAAATATGACCGCTTTGCATACCAAATGATGTACAATTGAGCGTTTTATAATCTACTGAGTATATATTAGGAGATAACATATATAACATAGATAACATATATATTGCATTTGCTATTAAGAATAAATGTAGCTTTGGCACATTAAATATAAACTTATGCAAAACTGTAGCAGATTTTGTCAAAAATATTTCTACTTTTCTGAAAATTGCCATAGTTTTTGATTTGAGTTGATCTGATTGCCAAATGTTTCAAAGTTAAAATCAGCAAAACTTGTCCTTGTTTGAATCGGTGAGATAAAAATATGTTTCGTAAGAAATCACTAGTTGCTGGCTGCATGTATCTCAATTTATTTATTATTATCTTTGTCGGTCCCTTTGCCAACGTGCAACTATAGATACCATAGTAACACTTTTGCTTAAATCAGAGTGTTTTACTGTCTATTAAGCTTTGTCAATTTTAATTTTGTATCATGGTTCACATCATAGTGGCTTTTTCATGTCAAACATAAAAAGCAACTGCAATTAATAAAATATACTAATACTATCTATTAAAATCTGCTAAAATTTTCAGTAAGTTCATCTTCATTGTTGTTCATTTCCTTCATACCGCTACCAGATGAAAATGACTGTCCCCGGTAACAAACTCAAAGGCTTAATTTTGCGTGTACTTTGAAACTTACGAAAATGGCTTGCCCATAGACATATTACTAAAAGAATCAAAAAGTACCTAGACAAAGTTGACAAAACTTAAAAAATTACATTGAAAGAAAGTTTCTTGCATCAGCAACATTTTATTAAGGAAGGTACCTAAAATTTCCAAAATAAATTATAATTAAAAATGTAAATGTTTAGTAGTTTTTGCATCTGGTAATAAGCAAAGACTAAAAATAATGAAAACTGAAACTAACTAAAAAGTTTCATATTATTCCGAAATTAAATTTTACCAAATAATATGAGGCTTTTGCAATTTTTAGAAACCATATCTTATTGAAGTGATACACTGTTTTAAAAAGAGCACAACTTCTGAAAAATAACAATTAGTCAGTTGAGCCACTGTTTTATCAAAGTTAATGTTTCATCATCATCGTTTTAGTCTAACCAAAAGCTGCGCAGAACGAAAGCTTGGCTTATAATTAGCATGATAGATTTATTACTATCTTGGTAAACTTTTAATGTGTACCAAAATCATTCATAGTATTTGTGCACAAGTTTAGAATGTCAATAGATTATCTAACAAAATTTTACTGTTTGTATCATACTAAGTAATCGTTGAACAAATTTAACAATGACAAAAAACTTCCCATAGCAACATGGTACCTTGCATAAAGCGAAGCATTATGCTAACTTATTTTATGCTAGCATTTATGCACTGTTCAACGGTTTCCAAAAGACCAACTTTGGGAGCATCAACTTTAAACTGTTTGTGTCTGTAGCTAATGGCAGCAGATAAACACCTGTAAGCAAGTTCATACCTGTAAGCCACAGCCAGGAACCAGCTCAATGTCTGCATAGGAGCCGGTCCACAATTTGTCACCAAATGCAACCTTAGCCTCAGGAAACATTGCTTTGAGTATACCATGTACAGCCCTAAAAGAAGAAAAAATCTTTCAAAATTAATATTGCCAAAGTATGTACAGGAAATTTTTGTACAAGATGGAATTTACAACTAGTTACTTCTGTATTAAAGTCAACAGCTGTAATATCTCTTCCACCTGAAGGAACTTTGAGAGCTGCCTGATTGAGGCTCGAGGGTGATTGCCTTCCTTTTCAACCTCACTTTATCTCCCAAAAAGGGTATTCTTCTCTTAGTCATCACTTTAGAAAACAACTCTGTTTTCAGCATCCAAGGAGCTTTGTCTCCAGGAAATAAAACTTCAGCCTAAAATAACAAAAATATTAAACACTTGTATTTCATGATCACAACAGCAGTAGAGAGTTTTGACAAATACCTTGAAATATTTAGGGAACAGTGAGAATATTCTTCAAGAACGCCGCACAATGTAATAATAGCCATTATTATGGCATGTTCTAACTTCAAAACTTTTAAAATGTCTTTAAAACAAAAAAGCACTATGTCCATTTTTAACTCTAAAGCTTAAATTTTTTAAAACTTAGAATGTGTCACCATCAAAGCAATTGATAACTGCTTCCCACTAATAATCTATAATCAAAGTAGTTCTTTGTTTAAATCTGTCTGATACTTCAACACATAGGAAAAAAGTTTACCATAAATACTGATACCAACGGCATTAATGTCGATCCACCAAAAAGAAAGTGCATAATATAGACAGAATTCACTTTTCTCGAATTGAGTTTAAATTTATTTTGCAACAATTATGACGAACTAGTTAAAAAGTAGAGCGTCACCCTCTATATAAACGTCATCTCTAATAAAACGCCACTCTAAAGGAAAATTTGAAAAATTGAGTGCCATGGCATTCAAATAGAGGTTTTACGATAACTTAAATAATCTAAGTAATATTGGCAGATAAGTGTATAAAAACGTAACAAAAGCTTATTGTTTTATGGAATTTATAGAATTTTATAAGGCTTCAAATTTTAAATTGTAAAAGAGAATGACATTGTTGTAAGTTGCAGCTAATGCTTACACATATTTCTATTCCTTTAAATATTTTAAGCATGAAAACTTATACTTACTCAATAATATACTTTAACATATTTTTTATAATTTTGCATGAAGTTGTTATATCTAATAATAGCCATGTACAAATAAACATAACTAGAAAAGCCTGTTACAACAGTATGGCAAATTTCATAACAGTTTGCCACAGTTACAGCATCTACAAATCCCAGAAATTAGATGATCACCATCCCAAGCCAATTTCAAGATTCAACTGACCCATTGTACTATTAGGACATTGAGAACTAGGCATAAGGAAATCTCAGAAAATCACCGAAAGATTGTAATTATGGCCCAGACTATCACAGCTTGTGTCGTGCGGTATCAAAATCCACATCTGATACCAATCTAAACCGGCCCAAGGTTATGACTAGAGATTACACATGTTTAAATATGCACTGACGGAAAACAAAAAATAGTCAGAAAGCCCCAAAGCTACCAGATTCACAATCAAAGACCTGAAACATATAGTTTCACTTCTGAACACTAGGCTAATGCTGAACCAATATAAAATAACTAATATTTATTCATGTTCTGTACTCTTTCAAAACAACTTCATCATGACAGACAGACACTATAGCAGAGCAAGTCAAAGAGCCAATTACCAAGAGAACAAGATGGTGACTATATTTTAAATCTCAGACATTTACTTTCTATTCTTATAGTTTAGTTTAAAGGTATAACTATTATATCTGTTTCTTGTTTTTAAAATAAACATAGGGCTATGGGAAAACCTCTTGACATTCTTTATCTTAAGACTCTCATTTTATTTAAAACTTTAGCTCTAAATTTCAGCATCTGGGAAGCTCAGCTGTAAGATCTTAGTTACAGTATTTAAAACGATAAATTTTTTAAAACAGTCAATAATCAAGATCAAATCATATCTAAGAGCTATGAGCAATAGCTACTTAAAACAGCTCATTTGAGTTCAATAATAAACTGAGTCATTCCTAAGATGTTGTAGAGTAATTGGTATGATAATCTAGTTCTATCAATCATCAACACACCAAAGTTTGCTGCAACTGAATACAAATAAAAATTTTAACATTTTTCAATGTGCACACTTATAAATGTCAAATGCAAGGCATGTTTTTATTGCAATTGTATTCTATGATAAAGCGATCTTCCCAAAATGGCTGATGGATGACTTGCCTTTGTTGCAAGCCAATGAAAGGTTTAAGGATGTAAAAGGAACAACAACGCATAGTTTTTTTCAATGATGGAATATACTTTTAAGCAGGTTCATATGAACTATGCCTGCACGGAGCAAAGTAAGTTTGAATTGTATTATCAAACCTAAAAAGAACATTGCCAAATATTTTTGCTACATAACTTATTATGCGTCTCTTTCATCAAATATATTGCTACTGATTAAGTTTAATCTCAATTCAAAAATAATCCATTTTAATTTTTTTTGAATATATTTGAGATTATTGCATAAATGTTTTAGTTGTTTTTAAACTTCTTGCACCAACTTATGATACATACATTTTATTTTTCGTTTTACTATCAAGTGCACAAATTTAAAAATCTGATGGTAAAATATTGATATTATTGGCTAAAAGCTACTGAGAAACATGATGGCACCTCTGGTTCACCGATGTAGGATCTCATGAGTATTCCAACACTCCCTAGAGTTGTGTGCCCATGTATATACTGCTGCATAGTATCATTAGTGAACGCATCTGATCTCAGTCGTATACAATCACCTCCTTTCGGTTCCCAATAGCTGTCAACACCTAAAAATAGATACGGTCTTACTGTTAGTATGCAATGCAATAAATATAACCATTATTTTTATCTAGTATTCCACTAGCTACAAAACTATACACAACTATTGTAAAATGACTTAGTAAATTGTAGAGATCCAAAGTTGAAAAATTTAGGTCAACATCAGGGTACTCTATTAAACAGTTATGGTGTGGCATAATAAGAACAGCTGCATTATTGGCAATTTTTTAAAATCTAATGATAAACAGAACATTAAAATTGCTACAGCAACACATAGCTATTAAGTTCGAAGCCTCCAAACAATTACTTTTTTATTACTTTCTTGATTTATTTGACTACCAATTGATAATCTTTTTTGTGAAAAGAGAGAATATATCAAGACAATATCTTCTTTCAAAAGCCACGTTCAAACGCTTTTTCTATCTTACATGTAATCAAAAACATGAACAAGTAGGCTGAAGCTGTGTTATAACTTTTGTGTTCATTAAAAATTATTGTGAACTGAACACACTTTTTTTATTTTAGATCAGAAATTGATTAACCAGTACTATATAAACCTATTGATCATTTACTGTTGTCTGGGTCATTTACCTTCTTTGCTATCAAATTAATTTATAACAAGACAATTAAACATTAATTTTGATAAAAGCTAATATTTGACAATGGTGCATATAAGTTTATGTTTGACAAAGTTACACTTATCTGTAAGAGCACACAAAACTGCATCTCCAAATTTAAACATTTCCAGTTATTTTTGTAGCTAATACTTGATGGTATGGTTATATGTATAAATTTCACAGATGAGGTCTGTAGAATGCATCATAACAGTTTTTAAGAAAATCAAATTAAAAATAGCCATTGTTGTATATGTTGCCAAAAGTGAGCCATTAATAATATTGTAGTTGTCAGTTTAATTAAGAGCTTCATGGCACAATTTGCAATATAAAATAAGTTTTAGACTACAATTATTAGCTTCGATTTAATGAGAAAATCAACAACATTGCTCAAGCTTTTGATAACTAACTCTTTGAACCCTGCCTGTCTTTGTCAATGTGTGTAACTAACTCAATGCAATTTGTCCAACGATTCGTAGTTTTTAAACTTTTATTAAATATATCAAAATGTTCTTGTAATACAATGATATTTGGTAAAACAGTAGTAAAAAAGTCTGGTGGCTCACCGCAAATGCCACAAAAAAGTGTTTTACTGCTATTCAAACTAGAACCGTAAAAATTTATATGGTCTTAGAAAGTCGGAAAAATATATACAGTAACATCATACCTGTTAAGCACACATTCATCATTGTTTCATGACTTAAAGTAATCTGGAAAATTATAGCTAGTATTATATAGTTCTTCATTTGCATGACAATCATCCATGACCCACCAACAAATGATTCGTATTAATTTTTTCGAGATTTTGTTCCAATAAAACTTGTCATTATAACAAAGGAAGTAGATAAAGATATTTGAAAATCGTTAAAACGAAAGTGAAGTTTGTGGTCTAATGCCCTGTACAAAAATTAATTTGATTAGTTTATGCTGTTACTTAGAAACAACATTTGTAAACAGAGCCATATCAATGTCTTTAAAATTTAAAGGTTTAAACTGTTAAATAAATGCATATGTTGATACATTTCCACCACCAAAATTAATATGGATATCAAAACTTTTCAGTCAAAGTATGAGAAACACTGTATGTAAAATCATTTACATTTGACAACAAGTTACAGGTATCTGCATTTTACATTGGTGATGTTTTTTTTTTAAATTAATTCATCATTTTAGAAAAAAAACTTGTTTGTCAACTGGCTATGTAAAACAACAATCAATTTTCATTAAACATGAAATTTTGAAATATTTCCAAGACTGCAACGCTAGAATATAAAACAATAAAAGTTATCTCCTTCGATATAACATTTAAACTATATTTTTTCAGCAAGAGAGACGTTGCACACTTTTAGTCAGCTATAAAAAGAAGCATCAATAAGAAATAACAATAGTAATGAAAAATTTCAACTTTCTATTAATTATCATTATCCTTAACTTTAATTATTATCTAATTTAACACAATTTTACAATTTTATTATTTTATAATAAAAACCAGGGTAAAAGTTCTTGTTGGCTCTTCCGAGATAAGTTTACAAAACAACTTGTAACTCACATCTGACTTCTTTATGCATGTAGGCAATCTATATCCTATTATAGCAAGCCTATTATTATTAGGCTTGCTAACAACATTTAGTTATTTATGGTCTTTAATGAACGTTATGCAGTTGCTAATAAACAAAACTAACGTTCAGCAGTGAAAAATATAAATTTACAAAAAGTCTACGAATTTGCAGTTTTCTGCAACACACTAAAAATATTATAGGTTCATAAGAAGAACTGTTCTGTAAATAGCTTTTTTAACAATTAATTGCTATCTTTACACTGATACATTTATTTTTCGACAAAAAATTTCGCTGGAAAACATGCTCTGTAAAATAAGCACAAATCACATTACGTGTAACCACAATATTTCACTTTTTTGAAAACCAATCAGCATCTGTTATAGATGTTTAAACCACTTTTACCTTCTCAACATTTTATAACGCTCAATAATTATTGGCTCATAGAAACAATACTAATCAACAAGTTCTACAGTAGTCTTTACTGAATGTTGCTGTTTTGATACTAATTCTTAATTGTTACTATAATAAAAGCCGCATCTGACTTTCTACCGAAACTACACTTGAAGGACAGAAAAAGAATGTTTTCAGTAAGATTTGAACTCTTAAAATTTTCCGCTTTGCAAACAGACAATCTGTCACTTGCATATGTAAATTACCTTGAATAAATTCGGAGTAATTGTGAAGTTGTTTGTTACATCGGACTGCCAGAGTACTATTGTATAGAGCAAATGCAACTTTCAAATCTTTGAAGTACTAATTTGTACAGAACGTGAAAGTTCATGATCGACCAAATTTTTGCACATACATGTACAGTGCGGCCTCAGGATACAATTTTGATTAGTTCTAGAGTTGGCATCGAACGGTGAAAATTTTTTATGTAGGGTTATAAAAATCATGATAGTAGGCCTAATTATATAACGCAAAATCATCTCCTGGTGAAAATCTTCCAAATTTTACATATTGTGCTGTACTTAATCAAAATTAGTAACAAAATAGTATGTTAACTTTAGTAACTATAGTTACCTACAGTAACTTTATTGTATTTAATTTATTTAGAGGTTATGATCTACAATAAATTGTAACATTATAATGTACCATTTTCTGTACGTACCATAGGGAGTTCTTACCTTCAAGACAGACGTACATGTACGTAGCATAACATAAACTTTGAATTCACCTCAATTAAGTTTAGCTTACTAAAGATACACATGTAAAGCTAAGTTTTAGTATGTCTTTTAATTATTTCACTAAATTTCAGCTTTTTCATCATTAAAACTTTATCACTTATCAGCTTCTGTTTTTGCTTTAACTATAACTCTAAGCGGATCTTTTTAATTTAATTTGGCAAAAAATCCCAAACGATGCTGTTTTCGTAATGAAGTGGATTTTTGTTAGCAGGTTATGGAAAGTTGTCTGAGCACTGATTTTCTGTTTGAAGGGTCGCGACTCCATCTTTGCTACCAGTTTTCAAAGGATAAATATAACCGTTTTACACACAAGAGCTGCTGAACTAAAAGAAATCAGTCATTGTTTCTCTTTCAGACGTTGTGAAATTATTTTTGGCGAACATAATTTTGGTGTTTTGTTATTGTGACATACGCAATAAGCACACTGACTGCCAAATTTAAACTCAGGCAAAAAACTATTTTAGTTTGTATGGTGAAATAAGATTTGTATGGTGAAATAAGATTCGAATGGTGAAGTGAAAAAATCATCATGTTCAACTATGTAAATTGAAAAACTCGTATATCGGGGTAATCGTATTCTGAGGGTGCACTGTAGTTGGAAATGCAAATCACACATAAAAGTTAGACATACCATAAGCAATTCGTCGTACATGGTCGTTCCAGAACTTAATTTCATGAGAGCGTTTTAAAGATTCAATAAGAATCGTTGCTTGAAGATTGTCTATCGTGTTGAGTGCGTCAAATCCGCCTTTAGCAAAAAATGTTAGAAGCGCCAAGTTTCCTAAACCAGCTTCTAGGCAGATTATGTATTCTATTATCTCCCGCTCATGAATCTCGGCACCAACCTTTTCCTGTTCTATCTAAAACAGAAAATTGAATTTTAACTTTTTGGCAACAGCATATTTCTACATCAAATATTATTAAACTATCTAAACGGTGCCAAATGTAAAGTAAAATCTAATATGAAAGCGAAACTTAGTTTGAACTGATATGAACTAGTATATTTAAACAGTCTTTTGACAAGCTAAATGTTTTCATAAAAACACAACAAGAAGACACAAGCTACATTGCGCCATGTTGTGCCAAATCAAACAACATCATATCACATAATATCACCAGATGCCTTACAGAAAAACTTAACAAATGACAATAATTATGATACTAAAAATTTTGCACTATCTTTCCTGACTTGAAGGAAACTTGCAGATTATGAGGTATTTATTAATACAATGCGCGCAGTATAACAAATAGATGCAAAATCGGCTTTTCATTCATAATGCTAAGATTTAGTAAAAATTGTTTTTGTAAATTTAAAAGGGAAATAGAATGCCACTAGATCTACATAACGGAAGCATAAAAACATAGACGTATACTTTGGTGTAGCACTTTGTCTCAAAAGATTTCTTGTAGTCTCTGATGGCTTTTACGCCTTCTTTTTTAAACTCAGTCAATCTGGAAGCTCTTCTCTGTGCAAATTTATTCTAAAAGATAAAGGAATTAATTGCAACTACCAGCTCCTGATATGCTGACATATCCTGACATATCCGACAGCTCCTGATATCCTAACTGTATAACCCTCAGAAGTGTTTGTATTAGCTGCATTTCCATCAAAATGAACATGATAATTCCTTTTGCTTGACTTTATTGAAATTTCAAATTTAAGATCAAATTTATTGCAGTGACTACTGTTTTCTATCAAAATCATCAGCTATTTACCGCTTTTCTCATTTTTGTGGTAATATCATGATTTGCTTTCAAAAACATATTTAGGTATGTTTTACAGGACTATTTTTAGGTTTGGAATAAATCAAATACCAAGCATTCTGCCTTTTCACAAAATGATCAGGGAGTTTTTATTTATTCTGAGTACAAAAAAACATTGACTAATCATAGCTTATGCTATAAAATGAAGTTTTTATATTTAGCATGTTACCGTGCCTTAAAAAAGCAGCCGATACAAATAACCTGAAAGTCACTTAAAAATGTAGTTGATCTTTAAACAGAAATTGAAACCAGTGACCACAAAAATAGGAAAAAGACGACCAAGTTGAACACCACCAGGTGAAAAGTTAACAAGTTTGACAAAAAACTGGTGAGACAAGATCAGTTTAGAGAAAGAGAGATCAGGTACTAGCAGGTCTTATATTTTTCTATAACCTAACTGCTAAAAACTGCCATACGTTTTTCTAAATTGAAGGAGCCAGTCAATTCCATAAAAAGCTAGAGCTGTCTTGTTGCGCGATGAACCAAACTTCAATTAACAGGTTGTCAAATGAGTTATGGCGTTCTTATATTATTACTATATAGAAGCGGTGTTGTCCGGCTAGTAAAAAAGCCTCGCACAGAAAATTTATTTTTATTCAACATAGATAGCATTTACCATTTGAACTCCTAAACTACATATTATGACAAAAGTGTTTCGTGGTGTTAAAATAAATTTGAAGCAAAATAAAACAACTTTAAAAGTGTTTAAATGTGAAACAATTAGCAAGTAATGGCTAGATTGTCTTTTTTGCTAAAACGGCTATAACAGAAAATGATTTGACACCAATGCAGTTTTTATGAACTGACAAACCCAAATAAAAACCAAGAATATGTTGAAGTAATAATAACACTGAGTACATAAAAGTGTGCATACATTTTTACCAAAATTTCAACGGAAAAAAACAAATAAAAAATGCAATAACAATTAATAACAAAGTTTACATATTTAGTTTGTAGCCTGAAATCAGGATATGGATAAGTAAGGTAATCAAGAGTGATAAGGATGGACTAGGCTAGTAGTTATTTGCACCTGTCTGTAGACTTGCAGGTTACATTTAACAATTTCAAATACAGTTTGAAGCGAGTGATTCACTCCTAATTTATAATCGCAATAACTAAACACAAGGACGACAGTCCGGAAAAAGACCAACAAACATTGAGATTTATATATACATAAGCTTTTTATTTATGTATAGATGTATATAAATATATATATAAATATATATATAAATATATATATATATATACGTATAACTATATATATATATATAACTATATATATATATACGTATAAATATATATAACTATATATATATATATATATATATATATATATATATATATATATATATATATATATATATATATATATATATATATAACATCGGCCTTTACAGAGACGACGGCTTGGCAGTATTCAACGGAACAGCACGACAAATTGACAATACCAAGAAAGAGATATGCCGTATATTTAAAGAGCACAAACTTAATGTGACCATTGAAGCCAATATGAAAGTAGTTAACTACTTGGACATCACACTAGACCTCCGTACAGGAAAGTACCACCCATATTCAAAACCCGGCAACATACCCGTGTACGTGCACCAACAATCTAACCACCTACCGTGCATCCTAAAAGCTATCCCTGAGAACATCAACAATAGACTATCAGAACTGTCATCTGATGAAGCTTCATTCAACAAGCACATTAAACCATACCAAGAAGCAATAAACAAAAGTGGATATAGCCACCAACTGATATATAGAAAGAATAACAACAACAATAAGCACAAGACAAGAAAACGAAACATCACTTGGTATAACCCTCCGTTTAATAAAGAAGTCAAAACCAATATAGGGAGACAATTTCTCAAACTAATAGCAACATACTTTCCCCCAATGAGCAACTTACACAAAATCTTTAACAGAAACACTGTGAAGATTAGTTATAGTTGCATGAAAAGCGTTAAAGGTATCATTAACAACTGCAATAATAAGAAAATACCACCAACTAAGACCGGGAACAATATAAACCCAGGCTGTAATTGCAGACAACCTACCGAGTGTCCATTAAATGGTCAATGCCTTACTGAGCAAATTATATATCAAGCTACAGTAAGCACAAATAACAATAAAGAGACCTACATCGGATTAACCGAAAACACGTTTAAGAAGAGGTACGCCAACCACAAGTCTTCCTTCATCAATACCAGCAAAAGATCAGCAACCAGGCTAAGCGAACATGTATGGTCCCTCAAAGAGAAAAACATCATGCATACCATCAAATGGAATATTATCCACAGATCAGCAGCTTACAATAACCGTGCCAAGAAGTGCGAACTATGTCTGTGGGAAAAATTCTACATTATGTACAAGCCACATATGGCGACACTGAATAAGAAATCTGAAATGGTATCTGGGTGTAGACACTCAAGTAAATTTTTGCTAATAAACAGTTAATAGATTAGCTTTTTTCATCCCATTTATTGTTTACAATTTTATTGCTTAGCCTTTGCACTTTTACTACTGCCATCAATTTGGGAATTTACAGTGCTTGCATGCCTCATTATAAGATCACTGCCTAGCTTGTATGTTCCTACGTATATATAAGCTTCTGCGCATAAATGAATGTCACCTGATGAGTGTTTTTAACACGAAACTATTAGTAGTGTAAATATAATAGTCAAAATTTTTATCTTCTTTTAAATTATTTTAAATTATTATTATATATATATATATATATATATATATATGCATGGAGCACTCCACCCAAAATCTGATACTACTAGATTGTATCTTGATAGGAAAGATGGCGGTAGGGGACTCAAAAGTGTACAGCAGACAGTGAAAGAGGAGGAGCAAAGCATCAAAGCATATGCAGCCTCCATGGCCATCTCAGATAAGTTGCTAGCTGAATTTCAATCGGCTGCTCTTACAACGGACCTACGCCCTGATGATGAGGAAATTGACTAGCACACGAAACCTCTTCATGGTGTTTACCACCAGCAAATATCTAAGTTTGGCGATCTTCACCAGACATATATGTAGCTGAACAAAGGAAACCTAACGGCCAATACAGAGTCGCTAATCATGGCAGCCCAGGAGCAAGTGCTTCCAACAAGGCAACTCCAAACGAAAATCTATCACACTAGAGACGATCCTAGATGCAGACTGTGCAAAGATGCACCTGAGACCATCCAACACATCATCAGTGGATGCAAGCAACTAGCAGGGAACGCATACACTGAGCGACATAATCATGTCGCAGGTGTTGTGTATAGAAGTCTATGTGATGAGTATGGCCTTAATAAACCACAAAACTGGTGGGAAGCTCCTGGTAAGGTCAATGAAAATGACCGCGCTAAGATCCTCTGGGACTTCTACATCCAAACTGACAAGCATGTCCTAGCAAACCAATCAGATATAGTGGTGGTAGACAAGGAGAACAAGAGGGCTACTATAATAGATATAGCAGTACCCAATGACATCTATATAGCCAGCAAAGAAAAAGAAAAGGTAGAGAAATATCTCCCTCTTGGAGAAGAAATTGATAAATGCTGAAATGTAAGAACAACTGTAATCCCTTAGTCATTGGGGCACTGGGCGCAATAACACCGGCGCATAAAATGTGGCTTGCCCAAATACCAGCAACAATCAACTAAGGTGAGTTGCAGAAAAGTGCGCTATTGGGAACAGCTAAGATCTTGAGGCGAGTGCTCAAACTCCCAGGTCTCTGGTAGGAGACCCGAGTTAGAGCAGAATGTACCACCCATACGGGGTATCCGAGGTGAGGAAACAATTTTTTTTTTCATATATATATGTATATATATTTATATATATATATATTTATATATATATATTTATATATATATATCAATATATATGTTTATAAATATATATATATATATATATATATATATATATATATATATATATATATATATATATATATATATATATATATATATAAATAAAAGGCTAAGCATGATAAAAGAGTACTCAAAGAATGCTCTGCTCAAAATCATTTCACTGATGTGAAATTAATTAAAAAACTCGTTAATTACGGACAGGCAAATGCATTGGCGATTGAAAATAAAAAATATTGCTGCAAATAAATGTTGTTGGGCACATAGACTTTTAAGAAAGCAACAATATAAGACAAGATTATTTTAAAACGCTTTTATGAGTAAAGATCATTTATAAAACAAATTAGTAAGAAAAAACATTCGTAACGACAAAGTTGCAAAGAATGTTGATAAAACCTTTTGTTAGCAAAAACTACTATATTTATCAAACAAATTTGGAAGTTTTTGGTATTGTTAAAATTTATTGAAAAACTAATACTAGTACATATGCTATAAATAAATAAAATAGTGCCATAGCTATCAGAGTGCATCATGAAAATAACTCATCATCGAACTCACCAGTTTGCTAAAATCTTTTTCCCAAAATTTCCCTTGCTCATAGGTCTTTTGAAGACTGCTTCTGAGATCTACAAGATACATGTATATTACCACATTGTTTAAAAATATCTATATCTAGATAATGCAAAAAGAATTAACACTAATACAGTAGTTTTAATAAATTATAGAAACATTACAAAATTAATAAAAATAACATAACTCGAAGTCCATCAACAGACAATTGGTAGAAACTTACCATCAGCACTGAGTGAAACTTGAACCTGTGGTGGCTCCTTACCATTGGCTATTTGCTTTTGTTTAGGCCTTTTTTCTGCAAAAATAGATAATTATTCCAATAATGAAAACTAACTGATTTTTGTTAAATCATTATTTTTCACTTTATGCAGTAAAGCTGAAAAATGAATGAATAAAAAAAGTTACATAAGAAAATTATTTGCATGACAAAATACCGTAAATATTTATGTAGAAACCACACCGGTAAATCTAGTTGTGTTTTAACTTTTGGGGCGTGGCTTATACACTCAGTGTAACGTTATACCTGTAAACTCTTCACTACATTTGAAGTTGAGTTGTCTTATAGAAAGCGCGTTTCGTAAAAATAATTTGTTCAGCAACAAAACCCTGAGCAATATCTCGTACTTGTACTGATGTGATGAGGTCATTAGTTGGTGCAATCCTTGCCTATTAGTTTGCTGATGCAATAACTGTGGCAGCAACGCGGTTGGAAGCATTTAAAGCTACATGTACATTCACAACTTAAAATTTGAATATCCTTCACAATGACTTGCGTTCCAAAATGAGCACGCTGATTTGGCATTATTATCTGTACAGTAAGTTGCTGAAGGCATAACGCAACCCTTGCAAGAGTGAGAAAATTTCTTGGCCAATGACCACCTCGTCAGCCAATGTCTACGTGCACAGACAGACTGAGAAAATTGATTCGGCAAATGACTCACATAGCTAGGTCAAATTTAGTTAGTTAATTGAATGGGAAAATGTGGATGTTGCTTATACATAGTGTATACCTGTAAATAAAAATAAAGTTTTTAAAGCTTAGGGTGCACCTATTTAAGGTTGCGGCTTAGACATGAAGGCTTTTGTAATTATAAGAAGAAAAAATCAACCGAAATAATTTTGTATCAAATATTTATTAATTAAAAGTATTTAAATAGGTATCGGCATACAAAATAAAACTGTGTAGGTGGTTTAGCTGGCTAAATACTAACAATTCAGCATTTATTCAAAAAAAATAAAATATTATGATTTTTTTTTTTAAAAGGTGCACTGACACTTGGACTATCACTAAATCTTTGCTAAAAAACTTTTAACACATTTTAATACTAATAACCACTGAAATTGCCAAGACCTAACAAAATGTCAAATGATTAAACAAATGGAGTAAAGTGATTGCTCTTAATAGCTACTACAATTGTGGCAGAATTAAACAGCTGCATTTTTTATCTTTAAAAATTGTAAAGAGATATTTGGTGATAAGTTTATTTTTGTAGATAGGATTACTTATTAGTTAAAGCAACTTGTGGGGCAAATTAAACAGACTGCAGGTATTTAATTACTTAGTTAAATTAAGTACAGGTGTAATCATTAATGATGGCCTTTCATGAAAAATGTTAAACTTAAAAATTTTTTTTATTCAAATTTAATTAATGAAATTAATGACAATTTGTTTTACAAAGGAAAAACAAATATCTAAAACATATATGGAGCAAATAAAGTTGTTGGCAACATCTTCACATATTTTAAGACGTTCAGTTCGCTACAAATAAGTCGATAAGTAAAACAATACAAGCATTAAAGATTCAGTATATTTTTTTGTTTAAAGTTCATGTATATAATTTATATTCTATTAAAAAAAACATGTTCTGCAGAAAAAGATTTTTGGTTAAAGTATCTCCCTGCAACATATTGTGAAATCGCATTCATAAAATTTTGAAAACTTTTATTAGCTGTTTCACAGTGTTGCTGTAGCTTTTGTTTCTTGTCCTGTTCTATTGTCGAATTATCTTTCTATTTTACTGATCAGTTGTTGTAAACGCCTGTTTGACCCTAATTTCAAAGTAACATTTCAAGTTTTCAATCATTTAAAAATAAAAAAACAAGTAAAAAATACAAAATCCAACCTAACGAAGTTTTTGATTATAGAATAAGTATTACTATAGTTAGTCAGACAACTAATTCTAGTTGGTGATTACCTGTTGTTTCTTTGCTGGGAACTTCCTCGTTTCCATCAGAGATTGCTAAAATGTTTGTGTAGTCTTGCCCCCGTTTTTGAATGATCTTCACCTTTAAAAAACATCATTGATATATATCATACGAGCTTATTAAATATCAACAGGATATTTAAAAAAATTATATGATACTATTTTGCATCATTTAAATAGCTATTAAGCATTTAGCTAAATGAGAATAGCAACTTTTATACAAATTAAAAAAATAAATTAGACAGTTGATGGTGAAAAAGGCAGAGTTAATTTTAAATGAAACAGTGGTTTTAGATATCTTTCAAACTAACCAAAATAATAAATCAACAAAAGACATTAGTTATTCAATGACTACAGATTTTTTGGGCAATTTATTTAACACACGATATTAAGTATTTCAACTAAATATTAGAGAAGAGCAATCAAAGCTAAAGTAGGTAAAACAAAAAACAGGAGAATTACGCAGATTTGACAAGAAAAAAATGGAACTTTAGCATTACAAAGCACTTTCATGTTAGCTTTTACAGAGGTTCTATTAGCTAAGCATATAATCATTACTTGTTTCCAAACTCGAGGGTCTAGAAGTTCTTTGTAGAGCCCTTTCCAAGTTTCTGACTCTGAAAACTCTACGTAAACCACCAACTCCTGGCTTGGAGCATCTTCATCTGCACTGTCTATCATTTTGAGAACTCCATAACTACAACCATATCAAAAGTTATATTCAAAATATCAAAATGAAATTAAAAAAATGCTTTTGTGTTTTTCATTAGTCCTGGCATTGAAGTGAAATTCTATTGGGTCACCATGCGAAACAAGAAGGTAAAAGAGCCATCACAAAAAACACTTTGAAAACTTCATCTTTTAGTATAATGCAGATTAAAAGTTTTTCTTATGATCTAAATTCTGATTTCTTTGAATTGTACTTTTTTGGGATTTTTCAAATCTTCTGGCTACCTACATGAAAAACATAGGCCTACATTATTTTTTACCTTTCTTTTGAGAGTTCTTCATTCCACTGAAAGTGCGTGTCAGTAGCCCATACCCTCACTGGATCATTAACGTAAGGGAGTTCTGATTTCTTTAAAGATTTTTCTAGCATAGAAAGACTCCCCTTCCATTTGACATTTTCAGGAAAGATGACTAAAGCCTAAAAATAGTTTGATAGCATTGACTGCATTATAATTTTGAACACTCAGAACATTCAGTTGCACGACCTTTTTGCAAAAACCTTTAAACATTTTGACAGAAGTATTTATCAAAGTTGGGTTAGTGCAGCATACTTTTACATGTAGTTCAATTAATTCTGTTGATTTTGTGGAAATGTTACAACAGCAATCCAGTCGTTTATTCATCTATTTTGTTATTAAATTTTGACTGATTTTTGATTTTTTTTTACAATTTTTTAGTTATTGTTATCTTCCTTATTTCTTCATGCATGTTTAATGAATAAATTATTTTATTTAACTAAAAGTTATTTGTTTAATTTTTGAATAAATTAAGTATTATTACCGAATTTATTTATCGTTTTAACTAAAATCACAGTTGAGTAGAAATATTACCTAATTTTGAGCATTTAAATTAATACCTTTTAAAAATAAGCACTAAAAACTCAAATTATTGTGAGTCAGAATAGAAAGCTGATCAGGTAGAGTTTTATCAAACTAATCAGAGCATTAGAGAAAGATAGAAAAGTTACAAACAATTTAAGATATGTATTACAGAAAGATTATTACATTAGACGCTAGCTATGCTAAATTTTGAAACTTAAAACAACAGCGAACTACATATATTCTGACAAAATATCTTAAAAAGCTATAAAAAGAAACAAAACAGGGAAACATTAGGTCAAAGTAGACACAAACTATATATTATGGTGAAACACTGATTGAACAAACAAATGGAAAAAAAAACACTCTATATTTTTACTTTTTCCATGTATATACTAGCTTTATTTATTTTTTCATACGTTGTGTTCTCATCAGAACAAAATTATTCAAACCTTGCTGTCTTCTAGCTTTTCATGTAGAATTCCAACACTCATGTGAGTCACATCATCCTCTAGAGATTGATCAATGTTTCCATGTAATTTGCACCTCAACTTTACTGAGTCTCCAGGTTCAAGTTCTGGTTGGTCATTCAGGCCTGTAAAAATAATTTCATTTAAGGTTTAGAATGTTTTTAATAAACTTCTTAGTTTTAGAGTTTTGCAAAAATTGACCCTTGTCTGCCAGAATCTTTTAAGGCACAATCATCTTGGTATAAAAATGAATCACATTAGTCATTTTATTTTGAGCCTATTCAAGTTCCATTAATAATGCTCAAAATTTTTTGGTAACTTTCAGAAGGGCTTATAATATTATTTTTACAACTGATTAAACTTTTCCTTGAACCCTTTTATTTTATCTAATTATTCATTTATTTACTCTTTGAATTTCAAACTTTGAATTGAAGCATTGTTCAAAACAAACCATAGAGTTATTTTATGTTACATATACACTGTAGTTAAGTTAATGTCTTGTTGCATTTTAAAACATCGTAATGACTCACTAAGTTTAGTTCACTATTTAGATGCTTACCAAAATTAAAAAGACTCCTGAGTAAAACAGATTTTATAGTTCAGGCATATTTTTTTCTCATGCTAGGTAATGGTTTGATATAAGATATATATTTTTTTAGAATTGATAATAATTTTAAAATGCCCACCATAATTATTTACTAGTTTGAAGAAGTATTTGAGTTGGTGCTCATGTTAACAACATGTTGAATCATTGCGATATCTGCACCGAAATTTTGGTCAAAGTGAAATATTTAGGCATCAAGTTATTTAGCAGAAATACACTTGCAGTTTTGTAAGCTTTGGGCAACACTGCAGGCTTTTCCAAAGTCTTCGGCAAGCATCTGCGCTTCCTTCAACTTTTCCTCAGAGCATTCTTCATTTGCTAAACACTCTATCATCTGCTTTACTGATGGCTGCAGCTCTATGTAAGACTGAAGGCTTCTGATTGCTTCTTTTTGTGCTGCTATCTCCTCACACACTCTTTTTTCTATTCCTGAGACCTATTCAGTATAATATGACAATCATTGTCATGAACTGGTTTGGAGTATTTCATGGTTAACTTACTGTGCAAAATTAGGGCAAAAGCTATCATATATGCGACAAACTCTTGAGAAATTTTTAGTAGCTCTGATTCTCATAGATGAGAAAAACTATAACTCCGGGATTCATTGGAGCATTGGGTGCAATAACGACTGCTGATTAGATTTGCAAAAACCATCACAAGTGAGTTGCAAAAATTTATAACGTGCCTTTGTGGCTGTAAATTTTACCTGAAGGGTGCAAACGCTAATATAAACATGTGCATAATTATGTAGTGGTAAAATATTTTAAAATAGGAAGAAAACTTTTCACTATTTTATACATACATATATTTTGTATATGTGTATATATGCACTGATAAATTACAATCATTAATTTGGAATTGTTGTTTTGGCTTAGACGTGTAAGTAAGGTTTTATAAGAACTTGCATAAACTTTAGTGAATCTTAAACAAATGTTTAAACCTTTAAAAATTTTAGTATGTCATAAAATGCCATCTTATTTATCGACAACTATGAAACATTTTTAAATTGTTTTGTGGTCCATGATCTAGCCTAAAGGAAATTTTGTGATGTCTCATCAAAATGCAAATGCATGTGCCAAATAGACAACATGATAGTCATAAGACACTAATAAACTTGGTAGCGCAACATGATGTGACACCCTATTTTTACTGACTTGTGGTAATATAGTACACTGCTTTGGTGTCTTACATACTTTTTCTATCTTGATTTGTCTTTTTTCCTAAGTCACATTTTAACAATAATTACAACACCACTGACTGTTGTTTTTAGTTTATTCTTCCGATTTATTGTAAAGCTTTGGGTAACTTTTGCCTTTTTTAAATTTAGTTGGCACTTTTCCTATAGGTTTTTTTTGAAATGGCATATGCTAATTGCACCAGTAGCATATTATACCAAGTAGCCTGCATAGCTGTTTTAGTACTTTATTTCTAACCCGACCAAAGTAAAACATTATTGTTTAGTCGTTATATAGAAATTACCACCATATTCATTTTTAAACTAAAAGATAATTAATTCAAATAAAATTGTATCAATATGCATATGCTTTATTCAATTAAGCTAAATATTTTTTCTTAAATGATATTTAAAATTATTTGTTCACCAATTTCACTAGGTAAAATTACTAAAATTCCTTGTGACTTTATAGATTGTTGGTAAAAACGTTGGCAACCTCAATGATAAATATTTGATAGAATATGAACAGTAAGTACTTACTAACAGAACTTCTAATTTGAACTTAAGTTGATATTTTGATATGGGGTCATTCTATTTATAATAATCAGCAATAATAAAATTAGCATCAAAATATTTTTTCTTGTTTATAAATATTATAATAATTAATATGAAGATAGCAAAGGTAAATTCCTATTTAAAATCAAATAAACTATGAATACAATACATTAAATTTGAAAATATAGAAATTTGTTACATATCATATTTCAAAAAATACTATTCAATTTCATGTGAAAATAAAAACATCATAATTTGTAAAGAATATAACATTTATATTTATATAAGTAAAAATGAATTTTTTCTAATGCTTTTGAGAATCTTATTTTACATTATTTATTAAAAATGTTTACATTATCGACATTCACTATTTGCTGTCTACAATTATTTAGCAAGAGAATAACGAGTAACAATAATATTTCATAAACACATGAACCTAATTATTAGTGTAAGACAAGCACATAGTTGACAGTATAATACATAAAAACTCAGTTTTAAAGTAAAATTTACTACCATCTCAGGTATTTGTTCACATTGAAAATTGCTAGCAAGATGTTAATAGACATACAATAAAATAGTAGCAACTGACGATTATCCCTGCCCACACGTACCTCATTAGTATTACTACATTTAAAAAAGGTTAAAGCTAGTCGATGTTATTGAAACCAGCAAAGAGCAATTTACAAAGATCTCTTATACAACTTTCTGTATATTAAATTTTTGCAAATAATTTACATTAGTCCTTTTTTCGTTGTTGAAAATAAAGACTAGGATAATTTTAAATTAGCGCTGATGGTCTAATAATCATAGTTTAATTAGAGCGTCATATTGATATTGGTAATTTTTTGTACTCCTGGCGTTTTGCCCTAATTAGTTTTTTCCAAAAAATGGCTAGAGATGTCATATTATTTATTTTGCTAAAATTTAGTCTGAGTGGAGTAGTAAGGTAACTGTAATAATTTTTACAAGCAAGCCTATTAATATTGCGGCAAAATTTTATTGACCTGCATGACCCTGCTTTGCAAGGGTTAATAACTGTAAAACGAATACCTAAAAATTAAAATGCTAGCAAATTATATTTGAACTGTAACAAAAGTTGTTTTAATGTAATTTGAAAACATTTTGGAATTCATACTTTATCTTTATCCAGAGAACAACAACAACATTAAAATTGAATGATACCTCCGGATGCATTAACCATTGCGGCCTCAACAATTAACAAAAGGTTTATATTAATTTGTTTTAGGTTAATATTTCTTATATAGTACAATTTAGAATAGAATTAATTTTAAAGAATATGAAAATAAAACCTTTACTTAAAAAATTACTCGTTACTGTATACTTTCAATCAAGTCTTAATAGGAAGTTCTAAAATCTAGCAATTTGCAGAATAAAAAATCTTACCCATAAATGAACAAATTTTAGGCCTATAGATGCGTATGCTTGTTTAAGCGTAACGGTAAGTTCAAATGAGTAAAGTTTAACCGAATTACCTTGCATTTTCAAATTTTTTAACTTTACACTATTAGTATTTGCCATTTTACTGACAAATTAAAACTGCTTTATTGAAGTTCAAAAATCTATGCTAAATTTTTGCTATTAATTTGGAAATAAGAGTTACTCAACTTGGATATAGCATGACGCAAAGCTTGCGTGTTAAGCTATTTATAAATAGTATTTATCTGTATTTTAATTGTTTATATACTACAGAACCCTAACATAATAAGTAAAAAATTATGATAATGCTCTAATAGATATAGCAGTTGATTACTACAATGCTGCAATACTTATTATGTTACAAACAAGTGTATAAATATATGTAGGTCAAAGTACCTTAAAATTGATAAAAACTAACTTTAAAATTTTGCTTTACCTTGCAGACACACAAACAATAGTGCATGTTTTGAGATGCATCTTTTTATCATTATTACAAGCAAACAGCAAAACATATGATAAATTATAATTATTCACGACTAAAACAACTTAGATCAGGTATTTTGTTGTTGTCCATATTTTCACATCGTATATTTCAATTTAGACTCTTAATAGTTTTATGTTTACTGTAAAAGAAAATTTAAATAATGCATGGTGAAACTTATTGCAAATTTAGAATAATAGATTTGTACAGTTTTTAGATGAATGTTTCAATGTTTGTGTGTCAAGGCATATCCAAAAATGATTGTCTTTCAGTTGTCAGGAGATTAAAACCTTAACAATGATTGGCTAAGTCAATAGAAAAAATACCTTCTTATCACAAAGCTGTTCAGTCTCATCTCTGTACACCTCTATTTTTTGCTTCATAGTTTCATAGCCTGTGCGAACTTCAAAGATGTAGCTCAACTGCAGTAATCGCTACAAAACACGTAAGAGTCAGAAGTCAAAAGAGTCAGGTAAAGTGTGAAATTACTTCAAAAAATTACCT
This sequence comes from Watersipora subatra, assembly GCF_963576615.1. Taxonomy (NCBI): domain Eukaryota; kingdom Metazoa; phylum Bryozoa; class Gymnolaemata; order Cheilostomatida; family Watersiporidae; genus Watersipora; species Watersipora subatra. The sequence continues at coordinate 54,426,225 of NC_088715.1, read as the reverse complement.
TGTTAGATTACTCATTCTGATTACTGCAAATCAATGGTGAACTGTCAATCCTTCATTTTTTCGTGACGTCATTTTATCGTTTTCGACCATCTTTATAGAAAATTTTATCGTTAAAAACACGAAGCTTTTGCAATGAATTAAAAAACAGTGCTTTTGTTTGCAATTTTTTTATTATAGTATCAAAAAAACACCACAAAGTACTAGTACATAAAATAAAACATGGTTTTCTACAAATATGGCGGCATTTTCGTGAACGAGCGCATGTGCAAATGACTTGATGGCGTCAAAAAAAAACGATGGATTAACTAAAGCTTTAGGCTGGTAGCTTGGCAAGGCAAACAAACAAGTTTAATAGTGAAGATTCTATAAAACAATTGCTGTTAGTAGTTCACATTGTATCATTGCTAACCAGTGAAAAGACAGTAGTTTTGGCTGGTCAAAAAAAGTGCACTTTGCACAAATAAGATTTTTTATCTGCGATTTTATATTTCAAAACTAATAAACTTGGTGTTAATTAGGTGCCTGTCGAGTTCAATTTTTCAATGCATTCAAGCTAAATAATTTAGCACTGTAGGGATAAAAAGCGATCTTTTGTCAATTTCTGCTTACAGTAGATTTGGCGATAAATTGGACGTTTACATCAGCAACTAATCAAGGTGTCAGAAACTCATTCAAAGTAATGATTTTTTTAAATAAGTTCTAGAAAATTGTTGAAATACAATGAAATTGATTCTGCACAACCTTTAACCAATATTGGTTTTATTTTAAACTTTGAACTATTGAAATTTAAGTCAAAATCTCTGAATATATAATGTAACAGCTGAAAAAGGCATATGTAGTTCATCACACTAACAAAATTGTTTTGTTCAACCAATTACAGAAATTTTGGCAGCTGTTTTTATTTTTGTTTATAGATTGTCGTGAGTGCTTTTGAAGCAAGCTCAAGTAGCCCAAAACTGTTCATAATATATTTGCAAGTAACGTGTTGGTAATTTTTTGTGCACATGCATGTGTGCATTTGTGTATGAGTGCGCAGACGCGCGTGTATGTCTCTTAGTGGTCGTAATCTCTCCGCTTTTCAAACTTTTGATCAATTTTGTTCAAACCTCAGCAGCCTATGCTCTATGCCTTTTTTCAGCTCGTTAAAAATCTTTCCTTTCAAAACTTCATCAGTTACCTGAAGGCCAGCCTATAAAACAATCATCTGAGTCAATAGTCCAAAATTGTCTTTGCATGCATTAAAGGCAATTACCCTCAATACAAATTCTCAAACGATTGTTGTCTAAAGAGCAGTATAGCAATTCTTGCTAGAAATTTGCATGCACACTGTAGGCTATCTAATTAAAAATGGAAAACATCCTAGATAACACTTGGTTTATTGATCTTTGAGACTAAAGTTTGCATAAATTGATGTTACTGATGAAGTTGATCAAGCAACGTTGATATATGATTGGAAGCAAGTTTCTACTAAATGAACTTTCTTTGATTCATCTTTTTATCTTGAGTATATTCAAAGCTGCTATTTTAGTTCAGAATATGTTAAATCAAGATTCTTTACATTTTGCTTTATTTCTTAGTACAATGTTCTGTTGCATATCAGTTATGCATTTGTCAACGGTAACAGATGCATTCCGACACAGATCATTCTAGCAGTTTGATGATAATTTAATGCTTGTAGCTTTACCATCCAGTCTGCTTGTTTTAGCCACCTGACTGCTGAAACCATTTGTCTGTAAAATCTCTCTTTAAGAACTGAAAGGTCCAAGTCCTTATAAGTAACTAAAACATCAAAGAAAAAACTTTAAAAGAAATCTAAACACTGGTAAAATTAAAATTTTTAGTCAGGCAAACTAAACTAGCTAGCCACAACATAATTATTTTTAATAAGACCTAACATTTTTATGACAACAATAACTTTATTATACAGCAATTCTAGCTTGGTAAATGTAATTTGCATTGCAGGCATTTGATTTTTAATTGCAATTACGTCACTGGAGGCATTGTAAAGCAAAAATAACTAAAACCTGTAAATATAACACATTTGAAAAACTTCTTCATGGTTCTATCAGGCATGAGCTTGCTGCTTTTTGAAATTATGACCAATATCTTGATAAATACATGTATATAATACAGAAATTACCTTTTTTGTCTAAAAATCACTAAAATTATTAAATAATTGCAAACACTAAAGTAGTTTTCTTACTCTGAGACAAATCTTTTCTATGCAGTTGTTGAGTTAATTGTCGAGTCAACAAGTTATCGGGTAGGTAATCATATCCTCCATTAGGAACAGGGCACACCTGAAATATTAACATAACTTTGAAAAAAGTTATGTTTTATGTTCGTAGAAAATCTACAAATCAGTAATTTGTAGATTTAGCTATCACTCTGAAGAAAAACTAAAAATATGAGTGTAACGGCCCATTTTAAAATGAAATTTCACAATTGAAAATTACAAATTAAAAAATAGGTAATGAACTATTAAACGACTTTCAAATATTTCCAAAAGAATGACAAATGCAAAATGTATTATTAATTGATAATAAAAAACAAAAATTTAGTTTGTAACCTGCAAACATAATAGCAATAGACAAAGAGCTGAAAATGACAATAATGGCATAATCTAGTGGTTATTCGTGTTTTTTTGTCGGTTTGTGAGTTTGAAACCTCAGTAAAATGGAATTTTTTCTAGCCTAAACTTTACAGCTATAACTGAATGAATGACTAAATACTCTCGTGCATATATAAAGACATAACATTCAAATTGCCTCTCATGTCTATGGAAAACTCAAAATATTAGATATGAAGTAAAAGTAAAAGATTTATTTTTCTTGGTTAATAAAACCAATCTCATTTGCTAGTCAACACTCATAGAGCTTCAAAATTATTTACTCTGAGTGCTGCCCAAATTTTATGTCCAATGTGTGCTGTAAAATCATCGCTAATTTTCGTTAGAAATAATCACTTATATTATATTGTAATATAGTATTTTTTATATTATACTCTTTCCGTGACACACAAACAGTATGTGTTCTAACATATTCTCTTGCACAATTAAGAACACTTTTCAGTAGTTCGTACTAATTTCCAATGCAGTATGGTTTAAATCAAAAGTTTAACTGTTAACTAACTTAATATTTTGCAACCTATTTTCAAATTTTGTGGATAGTGAGCCTTTAAAAGCTGATAGGTAATTTTAGCAAGAAGAAAGTAGATTAAAAATGTTAAAAAAATTGAACACAAAATCAATAATCTTATGTAGCATTAGATTACTTTGTAAATTGTGAAATTTTTTTAAAAATTTCTCATTTTAATAGCCAACAGTTGAATTTTGAAAGCCTGAAAGTTTAAAAGTTTTTCAAACTGAATTATTAAGCTAAATATAGTTACTTGCCTGAATAAATATGCTTCACGATTTAAAGAAAGCAGTTCATACAATTATTATAAGTATTAGAGTTCACTGTTTTTCTTACAGAAAAAAAACTGTTGCAATGGTGCCATAATTTTATTCAACTTGCACAATATTGACTTATGGGTATCTAATTATTTCTGGAAATACTATTGCTTTGTTGTCGCTGTTTAATTCAACATCATTAGAAATAACTTTGTGTAACCGGTGGCTGTAGATTTCATTGGTGACTACACGAAGCCAGTTAAAACAATAATCTATTCAACAAATACACAGTGTATAAAAACTATAAAAAAGCAATTGAAAATAGGTATATCAAGAACAATTAAACTGTGCAACCAGGGTGTAAAGTTTTTATTGTGCGTTGTTGAAAAATTGGTCATTGTTAGCCATATCAGCAGCTTATCCGGATAGTTATAGAGTTGTAAGTGCACACTTTGTAATGTATACTAATATTATTGTTAACTAGTTGCATTTTCACACAAATAAATACAGTGTTAACAGTGTCTTAATGTTGTGTGAAAATTAAGTGTTAACAGCATATAGAGCTTTGCTATCTTACCGTGTGACAAGCCTGACACTGATATGTGGTCTCATTCATGGCAGCGTATTAAGACAGTTTCTGCAGGCGAAATGTTGACAGAATAGAACTTTCAGTTCATCCACTTCTTTCTGACACCAATCGCATGTGAGAATTAAATTTAAAGGCTGTGGTACAATCTGGTTGAAAACAGCGACCATCTCTCTTCAAATATTGATTAAACATGCATAAAAATCAGTCTGTCAATCACAATGATAAGCAAAAAGCAACAAGGTATTTGCCTGTCTGACATTTTTATACTATTGTGCATTATAAGATTAGGCAAGGACAATCAACTTTATTCATCATGGTATTTACAGCCTGTGCGCTAGTCGCATTAAATACTATTCTTTCCAGTTGATACATAAGTAAGCAGCAAACAAATGGCCAGAGACTGCTTTAATGCAAAAGTCCAAATTTCTCCCTCGCTAATTTTGAAGTAGCTCGTTTTGGCTCAATAACTCACTTTGAGATGTAAGATTTATTATAATTACAAAACAAAAAAAGATTTTTATTGCAAAGCTATATTCCTTTATTACTTGTTGGCCATATCTAAACTTTAGTCTGATCTAGCAATTTTATGCTGTTTGATTCAAGTTTAGGAAACCAAAAGTAAGTCAAAGGTTTTTCAATTCCTCTTTGAAGAACTGAACTTTATCAAGTATTAGTAAAAATATGCTCGACTTGTATTAATGTCCTTAAGTGATCAGATCTTTTTTATTTGTTATCTGCTGCTGATGTTTATATTTATAGATATACTAGCTGTGCCACCCGGCATTGCCCGTGTAATAGAAAAGTATTTGGACAAAACATTGATTTGTATTTAACATATCACAACATTTGCTGTTCTAACTTTCATCCCTACATATCACCACATATTTCATCACTACATAACTGCATATCATGAAAAAAGTTTTTTGTCTCATAAACAATGAGAAGTAGTGAGAGTTTTGCTATTATAGCCAGTTGGATAATGTGAGCGAACAGCTGCTCGCGACGTTATGCTATGACCCGCGTCATACGTAAAGCAGTTAGGTATTGCTCTCATATCCTGACTTATTTTGGCAGGGTTGCAATTAGACGTACGTAGTCCAGTGGGCTAGGCGCAAGACTGGTGAACGGCTGGGTCCGAGATCCAATCTTCTTCAGTATTGAATAGTTATTCCAAAATTTTAAGATCTATAGCCGGATTTCCGACAGACAGAGTTTGAGAAATACAGCGAAACACGGATAACTCAAACTTCAAGGGACCGAGCAAAAGTGTTCGAGTTATTAGAGCGTCCAAGTTATCAGGACAGTCATAAGTGCACGTATTTATCAGTAGATACATGTACAGATACAAACTATATATCAATCAAAAGCATAGATTGCAAGTTAAAGGGTCTCTCGTGTGAAGTTTTAAATATTTATAATCAGAAAGTATAGATATTTTTCTATCACTTGAGATTTGTTTGTTGCTTTAGGTGATGTGACTGCCAGGACGTTCTCAGATTGAAATTGGCAAAACTTGATCGCAGTTAAACCGTTCATAAAAAATACATACGTATTTTTCTATCGAGCGTTTTAACCAAGATCAATTTTGCGGTAAGTCAGTTATTACAAAACTGCTTTACTGTTAAAAACCCATTATCAATTTTGCCGATATTATTTTAAAGTTATCCAAATTTTACCTCGCTTTTCTTGCTTTCGGAGGGCTTACCGCTAAGCGGATGTTTGGTAAAATTTGATTTTTGCAAACCTTTAGAAAAGTCGTTAATGAAAATAATTGCCGATGTTGGTAATAACGAGGCCTAAAAACTACTAAAAGTCGATGTTTATCTCTATGGCTTGGAAAAAAGTTATATTCTAAAGCGATAGTAACAACCGTCTCGGTAGCCATTTGGCAAAAAACTGTTCGTGTTAACGGAGTTTTGGTCGAGTTATCTAAAGCCATTTATCATTGCGTGGGAACGGACCAAGCAAATACATTCGAGTTAACCATTTGTTTGATATATCCGAGGGCGATTTATCCGAGTTTCACTGTATATATACTAGCTGTGCCACCCGGCGTTGCCCGTGTAATAGAAGGGTATTTGGACAGAAAATTGATTTGTATTTAACATATTACAACATTTGCCATTCGAACTGTTGTTATAATAACTTGTAATGACATGTGATTTCATTTGTCCTTTCATGTCCTTGTCCTGTCTATCCTTTGCCTGTACTTATTGACCTATGAGTTAGGCCTTACTGTCTGAGTTGCCTTCATGACGTTACGTTATGCCTTATGTTATGTTAGTCAGTCAGTTGTTCAGAATATATGCAAGCAGCAACAACACAGTGCACTGAATTCACGTTTTAACACTAACTTTCAAACTTCATATTTTCGAAAAGTTTTTTGTCTTACAAATAATGAGAAGTAGTGAGAGTTTGCTATTAGGCAGTTTAATAATGTGAGCGAACAGCTTCTCGTGACGTTATGCTATGACCCGCGTCATACGTAAAGCAGTTAGGTATTGCTCTTATATAATGCCTTATATTGGCAGGCTAGCAATTCGACTTCCATAGTCTAGTGGGCTAGGTGTAAGACTTGTGAATGGCTTGGTCCGAGATCGAATCCTCTTTGGTACGGAATATTTGTTTCAAGATTTTAAGATATATAGCCGGATTTCTGGCACACAGACTCTGAGAAATATATATATATATATAGATATATATAGATATATGTACCTGTAAATAAGTATAAATAGACATATTTCTGTCTGCCCATTTGTTCGATGCTTACAGGTTAAAAAAGAAAGCTTGCTTTTACAAGTGTTCAAGCTCATGACTTTTGGTTTGGTAGACTATAACTAGCTCATAAACATCATTTGAATGTTTTGCTTCACCTTAAAATAGCTTCACAGCTAGTTATTACACATGCTAATTTCGCTAACGGGCACCGACCTACCAGACTACTAGTACTCATACTGTACCTGATGCAGAGAGATATTAATGCTTCAATACACACTTTATACATGTTATAGTAATGTAATGTGTCTAGGATCAGTAGCTAAATGATAACAAGAATCAACAATAGACCGTGAACTACAAGCTAAGCTAAACAAAGTTAGCCAAAGACAGGCTATTGCTGACATTCTACATATATAAAGAAGGTTTTGGCTCAAAAAGGTGTTTGGGAAGCTGAGGAAAACATTTTTTATCCTCAAGTAATATACAAGTAAGGGTTCATTGGAGTCAACATTTTATTGTTTTTTATTGAATGGATGAGAATAACTGCTGTTTTATATTCATGCTCTTAACCCTTTGGCTGGGGAAACGACCAAAATTTCGTTTACCGGTTGCGTGGGGAAATGACATTTATGTCGCTTTCGGTAGACGTGTATAAAGCTGTCGCCTAGTAACGTTAAACAAAGGATATGAACACTAGTAGGTTTTAAATATCATCAACAAGATATCGGTCGATGATTTACAATATGAAATAATTATCTGAGAGGCGTTGCTTTGTGCTAAAAGCTAAACAAATCTCCCGTCCTTGGAAAAGAATAAAAGTTGGAAAAACCAGTCAACATCGGCTCGACTTTGAAAACGGTAAAATAAAAGATTATTTGATCCTGCGATCGTTAGTGATTTTTTGTTTGATCAGTATAAAATAATTCAAATGATAGAAATGATGTAAACTTTTTGGACTTTTAATATACTTGGAATATACAGAGAAAACGATCATTATGGCGGCTCGCTCGGCTACATTATAGCGTTTGACTCTACCGAAAAAAAATGCTTCCAAGCATTTTATACAGAGACAACTGCACATGGCTGTATTTTTTTAGTAGTAGGTAGGTAAATGAATGTTTACGTACAAAAATTTTTGTTCATTGAAATAAATTTAAGATTTGAGCTATGCATGTTCATAAAATATCGATTTTATTGAATTTTCGAAAATGAATTACACGAGTTTCGGTTGCTTTTGGGTGGCTTATACCCAGTCAAAGGGTTAATTTCAATAGCTTAACTTTTTTCACATGTTTGGTATGTTTCACATTTCATATTTACGGTACAGACTGCAAATTATTTCTAATAATCAAAGTACGAGAGAGCAATTATTGGCAAACTTAAATATCATCTCAGCACACACATATGACAAAATAATACACAGAAATAACATCAGGATGTTCAATTATAACCTTTCCGGCTGAGAAAGGTCTGTGATGCACTAACTTGGTGCAGACCAATAAGTAAATCATGAACAGGGAAAGTTGGTTTGAAAAACCATGGCATACATTAATTACAGTGAGAATTTTGCTTATGGGACAACATTGCAACTTTTTCTGTTTGTTTGGTTCTGTCAGTTTGAAAGTTTGTTCTGTGTAGGGCATGAATTCACTGTATATTATCTCAAGCTATACCTACAGTACATATTTGAGGAGAAAGTTTTCTAGACCCTCTTTTTATCAACAAAATTATTCGCATGAAATGTAATATATTTTATCCTTTCCTGTGATTGACAATAAGGGTTAGAGGAGAAAATATTTAGACGTTTCTAATACTCTATAGCAGGGGTCGGGAACCTATGGCTCTCGAGCCATATGTGGCTCTTTCAATGATTGCATCTGGGCTCTTTGATAAATCAGTGGAATAAATAATTCATAATTCTGTTGGTAATTTAATTATCATAATAATACAAAAAATGCTAAAATTACAGTAACAAGAAACAAAATAAAAATAACATCCATTTAATAGAAATGTATTTTCATTTCCAATATTTCGAATTGCAGCAAAGAGTTTCTAGTACTTCCTTTACTCTGCTCTGCGCAGGCCGCACAGAGACCGCACAAGTCATTTTTAGATCAAAAGGTAAACCCTTCAAACCAAAATATGGCTAAAATTTGTCATGTGAACATTGTTGTTCAAAATCAATCTAGTTTTATTATACTCTAGAATTGCTCAAACATACTAAATTTGTTGATCTTCCTTTTTCATTTTATGTTTTCAAGATTCAAATTATACATATGGCACTCCTAGAATTAAATTTTGAAACATGTGGGTTTTTTGGCTCTCTCAGTCAAAAAGGTTCATGACCCCTGCTTTATAGGCTACCAATGTTGAACAGTATGGGGCTAACGCCGCACAGAAAGATGTACGATTAACCTATTGTTGCTATAAGGTAGTTCTCAACACCCTTGCCATTTTTTTTGCGTAATTACAAATGAAAAGCTAGCTTTCTTATTGTAATATAGTTGAAACAAATGCAAAAAAACAGGCTAATTACATACTGATGCAATGAGCTATTCTGAAGGTACAAACACAACTTTAATTTTTGAGCTCCCAGCTATAACATTAATTATTGTGTAAAAATTTCTTTAATCATTATGTTGACAGTTTTGAGTTTAATATGTAACAGCGGTTTACACCGATGCCAGCTCCCTTTTGAACTCAGGCTATGCAATATATTGTAGCTCATCTTTGCTGGGTCACAGTACAAAGATCACAAATGTCATGACCCCAGCTGCTGAATAATAAAAAATATTTGATTTAAATTTTAGAGAGAACTGATTCGGGCTGACGGAGCACCTTCTACCAATATTGATATTTGGACTAACGACAAAGACTTCCATTAAAAACTGATGTCGAGAGTATATAGTGCTCATAGAAAACTGGGTGAGTAAACCGCAAGCATCTCTTGCTAAATATAACCTTGCAGCTTTAGTTTTTTTAGAATTGATGCACATGTAACGACTTTTGACACTTGTACCATCTACTAAACCTTTTCGTATGTATTTTTATAGTTAAGTTAAAATTAAAACTTTAAAGCCTTGACCCGAGAAAAAATTAGGAAGTTTTTTACCAATTTGAACTTATGCCAGAATGAACTCGGGTGCATCGTTCCCCTTGTATTTTTTGAACTTACGGCTAACACAGAACTAAATAGCTTCAGTCGGATTGCGCATCATATGTTCCTAGATCAATTAAAAATTTTAAAGTCAATTAAATGATTAGTTCTTCAAAACTTCGAATTTCAATAAGAGATACAGTTCACTAAAAACTGCGCTATTTCAAGTGATTTCACAGTCGTTGGAAAGGTATTGTTACGGTTTAGGATTAAGGGGCTTATATACACAAAGTTAGGCATCAGAGTATTAAGTCGGTATAAAGAAACTGATGATACAAGTCCACTAAGCCTTTATATCAAACATGTACAGCACTTACCGACACAGTTCTACCATAGGATCATCCATTGTCCGCAACAGCGTTTGTTAAACTAGATGTCAAAAGGAACTAAGAGAGTCAGCAGGGCTAGCCAACTAGCTGTAGGTAATGACATACACGATCCCATGCAACGTTAAGCTATGGGAATCAGTCAGGCAGAACACAACCTATTCAAGTGTCATTGTGTCAATACCCATAATTGATCAATTCAATAATTCCCTGGTGTTGGAATTTCCAAGCAGTGCGAAGTTGTAAATCCAGCTGACATCAGACGACAGTCTCACACTTGAAGGCGGAGTTTCAGCATTGATTCAAAAGCGTTAAAAGTGGAGAGTGGAGCTTCGACATCTGAGCATACAAAGCTAAAAAATCCTCATCTTTATCGATTCACTATTCTAACTCCTCAGCAATATTTTAAGATTACTAACTTTTACAACACATTTGTACAGTTCATTCACTCAGAAACTCCAGATTTTTGTTTTTCATGTATCCCTTTTGCTTGGCATGTAATGGAAAACATTACTTTGTTCATGATTACAAAGTTCATTGAAAATAAAACATAGCAGATGATGACAACATGCCCAACCAGCCAGCAATTGCACAAGCTAGGTGGCAGGAAGATGGCTCATTCCAGTCGGGCCAAGAAGAGGTCGACCAGACCTTACTGCGCCAAACAGAAAAGAGACTAGGCCTGCTGGTTGTATGACCAACCAGCTGCAAAATTGATAAGAGGAAACCTGCCAGCCACAGTCAACATCAAAAATACTGACCAGTTATTGGGCATGAAATGAGAACACAGGTTTGCCCCAGAAGAAGACGACAGATCTTAGCTTGTATATGAGGAAAGGATGCAACAGCAAGGATTGGTAGAGTTAGGGAAAGCCTCCCCATTTGCAGCTAATTTTATTCACACACTATAAATATGCATTCTTTACTCAAACAAAGCGGTTGATTCTAAATAGAGCAGTAGAAAGTTCACGGCAAATCCTTTACCATACATACATCAACATCATTTGATGATTTAGCAGAAATCGGTTTTGACTACGTGCTTATGAATCGGGTCTGAATACAATTTTGTATTACCTAGATGAGTATAACTCTCATGCACAACGAAAATCGGTGCGGTTTAAATAATTTGGCTGGCTGCATGTTAAACCTGTATATTAGTCTAGCCTTTTTGTAAGTAAAATATTGACTGGTAAAAGTTGAATACAGTTAGAGTAAATACCATCAAGCATAATGCTGATGAGAAGTAGGTAAACAGTTACAATTGCAAGTGTAAAAAAGTATAGTAGATAAAGAAGTATAAGGAAAGTCGTGCAAAGGTAATAAGTGATACTGTATTTGTGGCATTTCTCTAGTTCTCCATTTTCTCAGCATCATCGGTTGTGCTCTTAGACGAACATTAACATATTACCATTGTGCATTAATTTTTCAAGCAACTCACAAGCTGCTGATCATGTATGGAGCAGAGCATCTAAAGTCTGATACTGCTAGGTTATATCTTAGTAGAAAAAATTGGAGATGAGAAGCTCAAAATGTGCAGCCAACAGTAAAATCTGAAAAAGAAGGGTGTAGCATCCATAGTCACTCTAGACAATCTACTAGCTGAATTTCACTTGGTTGTGTGATAATAAAACTGCACACTGATGATGATGAAAATAGCTGACACGAAAAAAGCTCTCCATGGTGCCTACCGCCGACAGGTATCTAAGTTTGGCAATCTACCCTAAACCTATGTTTGGCAAAACAAAGGTGATGTAATTGTCTATACAACCTACATACATATATTTTACATAAATATGATATATATAATATATTTATATATATATATATATATATATATCACAGACTATCCCAGGCTATCACAGATTATCACAGATTATCACCGATTATCACAGATTATCACAGATTATCACATATTATCACAGATTATCACAGATTATCACAAAACATCACAGATCATCACAGATCATCACAGATCATCACAGATAATCACAGATCATCACAGATCATCACAGACTATCACAGATTGGCCATCGCCAGATGGCCAAGGCAGACAATCGCAGACCATCTCATACTGTCGCAGATCATCGCAGACCATCGAGACTATCGTGGACCATCACGGACCATCGGGGATCATCGCGGACCATCGCGGACCATCGCGGACCATCTCAGACCATCGCGGACCAGCACAGACCATCGCAGACCATCACAGACCATCGTGGAACATCGCAGGCCATCGCAGACCATCGCATACCATCGCAGACTATCGCAGACTATCACATATGTAATGTGGAATTGCTGCAGCTACACTGAGATACAGTTTGTGCAGCTATTTACTTATCAACACAATCTATAGAACAAATACATCATAATTTAGTGATATGTAGAACACATGATAGCTTGTGAGTTTGCTATAGACAAAAGCAGTAATACCAAGAGAGTGCAATTACCAGGTATTATGATTTTAATATGTTTTGACAGACAATGTAAATATCAAATCTCAGTAGCTTTCGAAGGACGTAAAAAAACACAAGGTTTTGCTTTTCTAAATGCTCTGCGGCTTTGACTCTTTGCTTTCAGCCATTTTTTGTTTTTGAGGTCTATTTTAGGGGCATTAACAGTCTAAGCTCATCTGTGCATGTATGATGCAGCAAAGCTTGAGTTAAAATTGACAAATTTAGCCATAAAAGTCAAAGACTATCAGACTACATGCTAGTTTTGGCTTACTGATAAATGGTTAAAAGTGTAAGGCTAATAAGGAGAACACAAATACACGATGCTTTTGACTACCTGGGCAAGAACTAACTAAACTGAATCAGATGAGCTGAGACTGCGGAAAAAGATTTTAATAGTGTAGCGAGTTGATCTTTTTGGATGACAGGCAATCAGTAGAATCAAGTTTTTGGGAGAAAAAGGTGAAAAGGATCACGCAATTTGTCTTTTTTATACATATATCTGCATGTACACAAGCCAACAAAGCATAACGTTTTGTTCGTAGTTGACTTCAAATGTCCCAAACTAAAAGACTCATACCATAGCCTTTACCATGATTAAAGAAGGAAAAAATACGATTTAAAGCAATTTTCAGTATTAGGATTCAAGCCTTGCCATCATAGCTGCAAATTATTAACATCACTTAACATTTAGGCAAATGAGCATCTTTGCAGATACCTGCTTTAGTTGGCTGAACTAGCTAGAATATAGATGGGATGTTTACCTGCACAGCTCGTCCATGGCATCAGCCATTACTTTGAAGCAGGGCTACTAAAGATGATCTTTCTCGGTAAGTTGAAACTAAAGAATGCAGCATTGAAAAGAACGTTACAGCGATGAATGAAGGTCACGTAGAAGCTAGTTCAAAGCAATCATTACAGTGGGTCAATTATGTAAATAAAGACGATAGGGAAATCCCCGTCACAAAATTTCCACTGTGACGAATTGTTACTGAACTAGGCTGTATAGCTACTAAAACAATGACTGACATCTCTGACTGTGTGGCGTTAGATCGCCTTGTCAGGCTTGAGTGATTCAGCAATGTATTGTTGTCCATTTGAGATAGAAAGTACGAGTACATTTTTTAAGTTAATAATCGAGTAGAGGCTATGAATTTTACTACAAAAAAGCAATTTAAACTTCTTAAAGTTATTAAGACACTAACTTTACTGTTTAAAAAATTCATCTGCCAATGCAGTGCTTTTGACTCAATTTGCATATCGTTCAAACATTTTATATTTTACTAGACACCACCTATATAAAAGTTAATCTAGCTTTTAACATTTGCAGTCAAACATGGTGGCCAATTTGTAAAATTACTGTAACATACATGTAAATTAAAGAGAACCTGATTGCTTGGCTGATTCAATCAGCCTGTCAAAACTGAGCCTAAAAAGAGTGTAAGCTACTGCTACGAGGGCATTCCAAGCCGACTGATTTGTGATGCATGTGCTCATTTGCTCAATTGTTTAAAATATTGATCAGCGAAAGCGCATTGAAAAGTTATCCTGGAACTGTAATCGAAATACACAGGTTGGTCAGCATTTTGCAACTATGCCTTTCAAGGACAGGCCTAATCTTAGGGTCTACACAATGTAGTATTTGACTTTCAAGCAAAATCGAATGAATATTACAGGTACCTGGTGAGGTTGTCAAATTATATCAATGAAAATCAACAATCTAGTTTTTTGCATCAGCTTACAGAGTACTGATAAATGTTGCACATATGGTTTAGGTTTTCTCTTAAACTGCCAATCAATATTTTTATATCAAAGTAACATACATGTACACCGAAAGTTGATTACAAAACACAGATAATACTAGTACATAAATGAGTAGAAAAGGTTATATTAACAGGAGATGTTGATAGATTAAGGGTTAATGGACAAGCACAGAATATTATTGAGTTTAGGTTTGAATAACGTTCATGGTATAATTTGGAGTGAATACTATGTTTTATCAGCTTCTTAAAGTTGTGAAAGCGGACAAAAAGATTCAAAATCTTGGAAGGATTTTTTGATGGAACACTGCTAAATGATTAAATTATAATCACTTATCTTTGAACCTTTAAACTACATGTAGGTTACATAAAATTATCCGTTCAAAAGTTTTATAAAAGTGGAGCATGTGTTAAAAGGCAGTAAATAGAGAATTTACCAACAATATCTAAGTTTAAGAAGATTTTTTTATTGATATCATCGACAAAGTTTTTGTTAGCACGCTACACGGGATTTATGCAAAAAACAGATTGATGCAGTTCTATATCCATTGATTAAATTTTACCACGGGATGTATAAATACAAACCAGACCTTTCGCTGTAAAATCATGGAATTCGCTAAAAGAATCCGCTTGGGTTGTACAGTACAATTATCTATCGTGTTGGGTTGCCTAAGCATGCCGTGTGACATTGAGATGGAAAAAAAGCATTAGACTAGTGACTGACAAAAATGGTTTCATTAGAAATTCATGCGCTGGCTACTCGTTGGAATGTTGCCAAAAAATGACCGCATGTCACAGCTTGGAGCTTGCATTGTAATTTTTGCCTTCAAAACTGGTGCTTTGCTTTTTATCATGTAGGTTGTTGCTTCAAAAAATACTAATTATAACTTTTAAATAAATGTAAATATTAGAATGGTGTCAGTTGACATTTAAGAATAATATCAGATTGTTTTAAACTGTTAGAACACCAAAAATGTGTTAGAAAATTGTTGTCCAATGTTGCCATTATTGTCATATTATAATAATAAGGCATGTGGCATATAAATATTTTTTATATCAAAATACAAAATGTAGTGCTTTTCACATTTAATGAAACAAAGCTTGCTAGCGTCACACTTTCGCAACATGTTTACTGCGACTAACAAAAACAATTAATTTCTAAACTTGTATGAATTTAAATAATATAGCAAAATGATATATGTGACACTTTGTACGTATAGTGTATATAATCAACTGAAGGGATTTGTCTGAACACTCAATCAGTAGTTTTGTGTGGTGCATGAGTTTTAGTGACTCTCAGATGCCATTGAGATGTTTAGTCATCAAAATAAAGAGCCTCAAATAAAAATAGCACTAGCTCAAATTGCAAAGGTATTGCATACATACCTCTTCATGAGTTAAGTATAGTGGTCTTTGTTTCTCTGTTTCTGGCTTGTAACACTCGGGTGTCTTGTACCTGCAGAGCTCTCAATCTCGTCAAGATAGCACTTGAATCATGGGTTTCCTTCAAATCCAAGTGTGCAAACTGAAAGGAAAAAATAAAAATCTCAATGCAAGACTGAATCTGAGTCAGTAATAATAATGTTATTGTGAAATAACCAACTAAATTCCTCTGCTTGCTCTACAAAGAAACAAAAAAACACAAATGCAAGGCAATAAATATGTATATTTTTTAGCAAATGTATAATGATACAGTTAAATATGCAAAGAACATGTAAGTAGCTGCAAATGATGAGACTTCTAATTGCTCTGTTTTCCTTGCCTCTGTAGCTCCGTTTTTACTGTTTGTCTCTGCTTCGCTCTGACCTTTGGAATGCTATACCGAATACTTATATGCAATTAACATTTAAGTATTAGTGTAAAGGTTTTATGCACAAATCTTACTGCTGTACAAGTACAAGACTCCGTGCAAAGAGTTCATACACAAATTTGTCTGCTTTGTTATAAAGAGTTACAATAAATGACATGCAAATGTAATGAACAGGCGCAGGGCAGCTCTGCCTTCTCATCTGAGCGTGTGTTCTTATATAGTAAGAGGCCCCCCTCTTGTTTCACTTAGCTGGACTCAGCTTGGCTCGATTTGGCTTGGCTTGGCTCGGCTCGGCTCGGCTCGGCTCGGCTTGGCTGGGACCACAATAGCACAGAGTGAAACTTCCCGACGCTCTGCTCTTTGTTGCTTTTGCGGCTTATTCATATTTTTCATTTTTCCCTGGCTTTGCCTTGGTTTTTTGTAGCATGGTTGACTCAGCAGCCAATCTTTTGCCAACAGAAAATATTACCGGAGGTTGTGTCTTCTGCCTTGTTGAAGTTTGTTTCAGTTGAGACATAGGTTGCCTCGGAGGTCAGCTAGGCTCCACCATTTGGCTATGGCCTAAGTGACCATTTGCCACACTCTTTCCTAAGTGAAGGCTCTGAAAGTTGTCCATTTAGCGCTGAGAAGACAGATCTGCTGTGACAAAGATTGTTATGTCAGGCACTTCCCTCTAGGCATCGGAAGTTAATCTTTGCAAGCGTAATGGCCTTCCCAGTCAGGTTCTCGGCCTTTATTAAAATGATAGTTGTAAAAACTAGGTCTTGTCAGCAGCAGCTGCTTTCCATAAATCCGCACACTCTCCCTTCTTGCCGGCTATAACACACTCGAGCTAGTTGCTCCGAGCGTGACTCAGTCCAAGTTGACGGCCTTTCGGCAAGCCTCCTAGGCTGGCAAGGCGAGCTGTTGGCTTGCTGCTTGGTCCAGCAAAGCTGGTTCAGCTGTAGAAAAAGGACCCTGAGTCTCCGAGTCAGCTTCAGTTCCTACGAGTGAACTTGTCTTTTAGGTGGACCTTTTTTAGACAAGTGCCTGTTCACACTGATCAACATGGCTTCCAGCTCCTTGGGGGCAATGCGCTGCAGTCCATGTGGGGTTACATGAGTTCATAGAGAAGTCAACAGGCCTACTTCTCTTCTGCAAAAAGGTAGTTCACTTAGCCCCATCAACAAGGTAGACAACACCCCAACACTTGTCTCTCCTCCTTCTGTTTCTCAGTGCACATAACCTGATCAACGGAAACGTGTTGCTATCAGCAGAGACACACATAGATAGCAAATTGTTGTAGCATATGCTTCCTACTCCTTTGGCTGCTCGGCATCTCTTTAAGAAGTTTGATCTGAACTGGTTTTGATTGCTCACAGAAACACAGAGCACTAACTGGGTATGACTCAACATGAGTCCCTCTGTTTGAAACAGAGTTGCTCATAAAGACTTTGAAAATAAAAATAAAACGTAAAAAAATAATAAAAAAGTCTTTGGATAAAACATTTATTAGTATTTAACATATAACAACATTTGCTGTTCTAACTTTCAAAAATTTCATGAGAAAACTGTTTTTTGTAGTTGAAATAAATTAAGAAGGAAAATAAAAACAACCGTAGCGGTTTTCAGACTTTGTGAAACAACTGTAACTTTAAAACTTCATAACTTTGGTTATTAACCATAACAAATGTTTGTGTCTCATGATGCTAAACCTGCTTAACCTTGTTCTTAACTTCTGTGGCAAAGGTTTTTGTTCTTATCATAAACTATATTAGAGATTCCACTGTCATACAGCCAACAACCAGAGTGATATTGGAAAAAAGAAAGGGTACTGATGGTTGAGAAATGCAATATTAGCAGTCAAATGGCACTGCAGCGCACTAGGATAACTGCAATGGTAGCTGTAATGTACTTGGTGTGGGTGTTATTATATACAACAAACAGCAAAATATAAAACCAATGCACAATTTTGTTTACATTTTAAAACGTCATAGCTAACAATATCAAGAAGTAATATTTATATAGATTTTTAGAAAATATATTTTAAAAAGAGTTTGGTCATGACAAACAGCAATAATGAAAGGAAAATATTATATGTTTATATCTCTCCTCCTGCAATAGGAGAAATATTAGAAGTAAAATGCACTGATATTATTAGAATAACCAATATTATTAATATAGTAATACAGTAAAAATAGAAAACCAATAAACAATTTCTTTACATTTACAAATGTCATATCTAACAATATCAAGAAATATAAAAAAGAATATCCAAACTTAGTAATGGTAATACAGTAATAATAGAAAACCAATGCACAATTTTGTTTACATTTCAAAACCTCATAGCTAACAATATCAAGAAATATCAAGGAGAATATTCAAACTTATAATTAAATATCGTAATCTCATAAAAATCGTTAGAAAAATATCATCGTCATTTCCTTTACTTCCACTGTGTTGGACATCAGTTAGAATACCATAGCAGTCAAATCTGTCTGAAATGTCAGTAAATTTGAAATCGGCAAAAATGAAACGATTTCAGTACTCCTTACGTTAATTATCGAAACCTTCGGCAATTCGACAATGCTATAGACTAGTGAAAAGTGCACGTTATATTTTCATGAAATGCGCACGACTTAATCGTTCTATTCTTTGTTGCTCGGCGATTCAATTTCCGGTCTTAACTTTTATAAAAGTGAGGCTTAACAAGTTTCAATAACGATTTTTGTCTAAATAAATCTGTCTATTTGTGTATAATCCGATCAGATGGGTAAGTTTTAAGATGATAACGACGGTTTACAAAGACTTGGTAACATATTTAAATAGTTTGTATGTGTTTTGTATCGTTATTATACTTTAATGACTCTACAAAACGATGGTAAAATTTGTTGATGAATTTTTGATACAAGGGTATCGTCTCATTGTTGATGAATAATTTTCGGGAGTTGTGTGCACATGTGCATTTATCATAAATCTCCCAACCAATCGCTTCGCTCTGTTTGGTCGTGGGAATAGATAAAAGGAGCATCATTATCTTTTAGGCTACCTACCCCTATTAGAAAGTTCCAAAAAATGTTTATCATCAACTGAAAAAGGGACTTTTGGTAAATTATCTTACTACATTTCCCAATGTTGTAACTTTGGTTAAGCAAATGAGATGTGCATTACAAAAACACTTTACCAGTAGGGATCTTTACCTTTTTTATCCCACTCAAATATGCACCTATCTCAAACAAAAGCTAACTGCTTGAAGCCATAAACTTTTTTTTACCAAAAAGTGCACTATTCACTGATAAGAATTAAATTAAAACTGTTGAAAGTACTTCAGAGAGCCCCTTGTGAAAACTTGAATGGCATCATACCATGGTGAACAGAATGGCGGCATATAATTTGACAGCAATTACTCATCGGTAAAAAATGTGTTTGGTTTATATTTTGAACCAGAAGCACAGTTTAGTAGACTTCAACTTTTTTTGCTGCTAATGAGCCTCAACATTTTATATAGTTTTATATGGTTTTATAGTCTTTTAGTTGTATACTGAAACTTTTTTCTCAGTTGCATTTGGCCATTTAGCTTTAACAAAATGTTGTTTACTTTTATTTCGATGATGACAATTGCTAAAAACAAAATGATCTAGAGCTAGTACAGTAATATAAGGTTACATTATTGTGTTAATGTTTATTAGTTATTTATTAGGTAACTACTAGTGTCAGTTTATCTTTAAGTTGCTATTAGACAAGTCAGTGTTCATATGAAGACAAACACTGACAAACCATGAAACTTACACTTATGGGCAAATCAAAGACTAACAGAAATTTTTAACTACATTCATGATCAACTCAAATCTTTCATGAAATGGCTCTAACTTCTTTATTTTCACCATATATTAGATTATTTTGCCAGTACTCATTCTTTTAGAAGCTTTAACAATTTGGCATTTGATTGCTAAGTACTGACATAATTTGGTTAAATTAAATCAGCTCATTGCAGTAGACTACGTTGAAGGCCTATGTTAACACACTACTTTTTAGGCATTTATCACATGCAAGCAAATATACATTTTAAAAATAGTTATAAACGAGCCGGCAATGTGCCAATGGTGGCTAAATTAGATCAACTGTTAATTTTCTCTTGTATGTGTTTCTATGAAAGCTAGATTGAAGCAGCGTCTAGAAAATACTGGTGCAGTAATTGGCCAAAAGCCTAGTTGAAATTTCACTGTAAAGCAATAGGTACGTATATCAATCCTCATCACTATGTTATAATGTTTTTCAACATGTTCTATTTATTCTATACAAGCAGAAAATATTCAATTCTACTACTATTAGTAATACAAATATTTCTAATTATAATCAGATTGTTGTGCAAAACATGGAGTAATGCAGCAAGATCTGTAAAATTTCTCTTTGAACTCTTGTCTTTCCTCAAATACAGAAAAGCAAACAATGAAAAAGACTAGATGCCGGCTCTGTGCTGTATCGAAAGGAAGGTAGCTCGGAATATTTAAGAACTTGCACGCCAGTTTACCGCATGATATCAAAGTAAATAAAGGAATATACAACAGTTTTAACAGCAGCTACTTACAAAGGTTGCCAACCAGAATAATTTCTAGGAGCAGAAACATTTCAAGATACAGATGAAATTTTAATGGAATCCTCTTTTTCTGATCATGGACTTTCCAAAAGCACAAATTTTAAAGTACGAGAGAATTCATTGGTAAATAACAAAGGCAAAGCATTTATGTCAGAAAAAATTGCAGCTATCCATTTTTCTCACTATTTTGCAATACATCTACAATAATCTGTGCAATATTAATTGCTTCAGCAATGGTGATTGGCTGCTGCAGACTGCTTGAAATATATTTCCCTTCATGCCAGTTGTTTGAGACTAGCATTTCAGCATCCAAATTGTGTAATGAGAATATTATGTGGCAGAATATTTGCTGATGCAGATAAGTTTGTGAAAATGTGAACAATGATCACAGACTATCACATACTATCACAGACTATCACAGACTATCACAGACTATCACAGACTATCACAGACTATCGCAGAATATCGCAGACTATCGCAGACTATCACAGACTATCACAGACTATCACAGACTATCACAGACTATCACAGACTATTAAATATGTATTGTGGGATTGCTGCTGCACACTGTGATACGATTTGTGCAGGTATTTACTGACAAACACAAATATCGTTGTAGAACATAGGTATAATAAAATAGTGACGTGTAGAACACAATCATGAAAGCTTTTAAGTTTGCTATGGGCAAAAGCAATAATACCAAAATCGTGCAGGTACCAGGTAGTATGACTTTAATATGTTTTAACTGACAATGCAAGTATCAAATTGCAGTTGCTTTTGAAGGACATACATGTAAAATAACACAAGGTTTTGCTTTTCTACATGCTCTGCAGCTTTGACTACTTTGCTTTCAGTCATTTTTTGTTTCTGAGGCCTGTGTTAGCGGTATTAATAGGGTTAAATCTGTGTATTACTTAGCTCATTCAGACTGAACGTGTTACACAGGCATCCCTTCAGGTTAACCTGACAGTTCCAGAAGTGGTAGATACTGAGAACTCGGTCACCTCTTCTCTACTATACCACTCAACCCAAGCATGCATCGCTAAGATTCAAGTCATTGTCGACTCCAGCCCTATTATTATTATAACAGACAGCCCTATTATTATTATAAATCAGCGATAATGATGCTGTAAAGCTCATTTTAAAAACTAACCATTTGAATTAGGAGGGGGAAGACTATCAGACTACATCTTTGTCATGACTTACAAATCGATGGTTAAATGTGCAAAACCAAACATAAGAGCACAATTCCTAAATGCTATTGAATATTTTAGCAGAAACTACCTAAAATGAAGTGAATGAGCTGAAACTGCATGGGGGCAGATTTCAATTGTCTAGACTATTGATATTTCTGGATGACGGGCAATCATTTCACCGAAGTTTTTCATGAGGAAAAGATGAGAAAGATTACACTACTGTTTGTTTTTCTATACCTAAATACATTATATGCATGTATGTAAACCAACAGAGCATGACGCTTTGTTCATAATTAATTTAAAGGGCACTAAACTAAAAGATTCATAACATAGCCTTGAACATGTTTAGGATATAGAAAATACTATTTATAGCAACCTTCGGCATTTTGGATGAAAGCCAAGGCATTATAGCCGCAAACTATTAACATCCCTCGATAGTCAGCAACAACTTAGGAAAGTGAGCATCATGGCAAATACCTTCTTGAGTTAGCTGATCTAGCTGAAGTATAGATATAGTCTTTACCTGCACAACTCGTCCATGACATCAGCCATTACTTCAAAACAGTGCTTTAAAGGTGATCTTTGTCAGTAAGTTGAAACTAAGGAATGCAGCATTGAAAGGGAGCATTACAGTAATAAATGAAGGTCAAGTGGAAGGCAGTTTATAGAAATTAATACAACTAGTAAATTATTTAAGTAAATAAACAATAGAGAAATACCTGTCAAAATGTATCCACTCTGGCGAATTGTTAGTGAACTAAGCTGTATATCTACTAAAACAAAGAGCGAGGTCTCTAGCTGTTTGATGTTATCGGTATACAGTGTCAGACTTTGCTGATTCAGCCTTGCATTGTGGGTTTGAGACAAATATATGCACACTTTTTTTACAG
This sequence comes from Watersipora subatra, assembly GCF_963576615.1. Taxonomy (NCBI): domain Eukaryota; kingdom Metazoa; phylum Bryozoa; class Gymnolaemata; order Cheilostomatida; family Watersiporidae; genus Watersipora; species Watersipora subatra. The sequence goes on along the minus strand of NC_088715.1, from coordinate 54,403,359 downwards.
ATAACAATCAAATAGTGGCTATGTATGACCTTTACCAGAATAGCAGGCAACTAAAACTTGCATTACTAAGACATACTATTGCCTAGGTACAAAATTTACTATTTAACCAGTTCATCTGCCACTGCTGTGAAATTTACTCAATTTGAATGTTGCACATTGATAGTATATATTTTACTAGGCAGCATTTTAATGAACAATTTTTCTAGCTTTTAACATTTGCCGTCAACTATAGTGGCCAAAGAATAAAATGTTTTAACATAACTTACAGAAAATCTGTTTTTATGACTGGTTCTGCCAGCCTTTCAAATCTGATCCTGAAAATACCACAATTGATTGCGTATAGGGTATCCAGAGCTATCTGATTGGTGGTGCAGGCACTCATTTGCTTTATTTTTAAAAACATTGGTCACTGATAGTCATTATTCATTGGGTTTCCACGCTTCAAATAAGTTTGGAGTTGACCTTTGCCAATGAATGTACTCTACCATTTCAACAATACTGAGTTGCGCTTCACCAATTGTTCCAAGACCAGCGATACACTTTTTAAATCAAAATTTGTTAATGCAGACTTGCTTTCGGATTATAGTCACTTTCCATTTCATGCTTCATACTCATGTTGCACTGTCAGAATTTCCTCTATTGGTAATATTATTCCTCAATATTACAAAACAGCAATAGAGATTTTTATTTGCTATACAGGTATTACTTCAAAGATTGCATGAACGACAATTGCTTCTAATAAAAAACCTTTTCTATGCTAGAAGAGTTAGGCATAGGAAAAGGCCGGCTCCAGTTCAGTGGGAATCTGTGCAATCGGTAAGTTCAGTTAATTATTGAGCAAAGTAATCGAATAAATAATAATGTAATAAACTCATCATTGTCATATGTGCAACCTATTGTCAGCGACAGTAATTGGAACATACTGGCGTGGTAGTGTGATGAGGCGTGCTGATTTTCTTTACTTTTTTAAGGAAAGCCTAACCGCATATTATCCATTTAAATCTATTTGCAGTAATGCGTTTCTGCAACTTTAAATAGTAATCTCGTTGCAAATTCCTTTGCTCAAATTTTTTCAAAGCAAAATGACGTCGAATCTGTTCAGATTTTACTGTTTCTATGATTTGGGGTGGAAGCAACTCCAAAACTATTTGAGGCATAGAAACCAAGGAATAAAGTGCTCTGGGGATTTTAGTCAAAGCAAACTTGTTGATTGGAATCTGACAACAATGCTAATGACATGCCTAATCTTAAGGCTAGGTCTTTGTGGTGTTTGAAATAGAAGCAAAATTGTCGAAACATTACTAGCACCTGGGATGATTGTCACATGATGTCTATGAAAATCATTAATTACATTTTTTTCTCTACTTACAAACTACAAGTTAATGTTACACATAATATAGTTTAGGTTTTCTCATAAACTGCCGATCAATAATTTATATATCAAAGTAACATACACTGACAATTGGTAACAAAACACAAATAATACTGGTAAATGAATAGAAAAGGCTATTTTGAGAAGAAATGTTGATAGATTCAAGGTTTAGTGACAGCCCAAATAAAATATTATTGTAACAACAGTACTGGATGATGGTAAGATTTGGGTTTGATTCCTGATTTTTGTGTAATTTTAGCCAAAGACAATTTTTTATTAACATTTCAAAGTTGGGAAAATGAACAGAAGGATTCATGATCTTTGCCAAAAACATTGAATATAAACAGCTATATAATTAAGATAACTCATTCTTAGAACTAGATTATCGAAAATTGTTTGTTAAAAATCCTTATTCAAAAAGAGTAGAGCATGTTTTATTAGGCTTAAGTAGATGATTTCCAGAAAGAACAAACTTAAAAATTTTTCTTGAGTTTTTGGGTTGTGTAAAGGAAAAGTTGTTTGTCATCACAAAAAATAAAATGTACAAACTGATCGATGCAATTCTACAACATATTATCAAAAGTTAATACGGAATGTAGAAACACAGAGCAAACCTTTTTGCTGTGAAAAGATGGAATCTACTATAAGGATTTACTTTGGCTGTGCATTACAATTATCTGCCATGTTGGATTGCCAAAGCATGTAGTTTGGCAATGGGATAGAAAAAATGCATTAGAAAGACAGCCGACACAAGAGCTATTTTTTGGAAGTCACGTGCTGGCTACCGGCCAGCATTGACATCTCTGCATTGAAAAAAGGATTTCCCTGTGTCCCAGCTTAGAGCTTGCATTGCAAGCTTTTGTCTCCAAAACTGGCTGGTGCTCTTTCATATTTTGCAATTATGCAAAGTAATCTTAATTTTATTTAAATAAATGTAACATTAGAATGCTGTCAATTAACACTTGAGATTGATATCGTCTCCTGTCAGGCCTGAAACAGCATTAAATGGTTAGGAAATAGTTGATTCTTGTATGTAACTATTTTTCTATCCATAACTTGGTAACAAGGTATGTGGCAAATAAATATATTTGTATTTAAAAAGAAAACTTGGTGCTTCACTTAATGAACCAAATAAAATTTGCTAACAGAACTCAGTCACAACAAATTTAGTGTGACTAACAAACCATATTTAACTTTCAATAACTTTACTCTGCATGTACTGTATAGATATCTGCATAAAGATATACTATATATATAAACTATATACTGTATATACATGCATAATACTCAATCAGTAATTTTGTATGGTTCATAACTTTTAGTAACTGTCAGTTGCCATGAACATGTATGGTCATAAAAATAAGGAAGCTCAAATTGAAATGGCATTAGTTCAAATTAAAAAGGTACTGCAAACACATCGTTTCAGAAAAAACACACAATAGTTTATTGTTTCTCTCTGTCTCGGGCTTGTCATACTGGAGCGTTTTGTATCTGCAGAGCTCAATACTGTCAAAATAACAATTGAACCGTGGGTTTTCCGCAAATCCAATCGTGCAAAACAAATGGAAAAATATAAAGGAGACTGTTAAAACGAGTCTGATTTGCCAATAATAAAATAAGAAACCATTTTTGCCACTTTATAAGAAACTTGCTTAAATTTGTTTATGTTAAACTTAAATTTTTATAGCAAAATATTATAGAAATGCAGCAATAACTTGAACCGGGTAAAAATATCAAAGAGCTCCTGTATTTTTCCGGTTGTTCAAATTATCAATTTTAAAAACTCAAAAGCTATTAAAACCCCCAACCCTAGCTAGTACATTTATTTTTAAATTTATAAAAAACTTCTAACTTTTAGGCAGAACTAATTATTAAAATAAATGAACATAATAATTTAAAATTTTAAGTCTAACTAATTAAAAAAACAATAATCTCAATAAAACTAATAACATGTAAGTTTGCTAGCAACAAACTTTGAAGATCAACACTTGGAACAACTTGCTGTCTGAAAAATCTTTTGAAATTTGTCACGAGTCTTTGTTTCAAGCTATATATCTAGGCTTAACTGTTACAGTTAGCAAGAGAAACAAACCTGCCTGATATGCATTCTTAAATAAATCAAAGTTTTGCTTCATATATTACTTCCCTTTCTCAATTTCATGAAAGGCGCTGCATATACACTTCACCATCGTTTTTTGTAAAATTTCTATGGAAATAGTACTATTCAAATAATAATTTCCACAAACAGAGTTGCTCATATCATCAAAATGTTTTTGTCGCTTGCTTGGTTTTTGACGTACAGAAAATTTTCAAGGTGACTTTACACAAAAAACTGCAAAACTTGTATGTTCATCATTGATGTCTTTTATATGGTGAAACAGACAACATTTTTTTGGATTCACATTAACTGTGGGTAGTACCATGGTTTCACCAAAATGTGTTTAGATACAGAGATCAAAATTAAAAAGACTATTAAAAGACACCAAGTGTTTTTTTACTTTTTATGTATAAGCAAACCAGCATTTTTATAACACAGAAATATACAAAATGAATAACAAAAGATTTTGTATGATGCTATGCAAATTAATCATCTATCTAAAAAACAATTTGTGGTTATTTTGTCAATGTATTGTGCTTTATAAAAGCTGTTTTCTACTGATTATTTGAAGCAAAATGTGTTTTTTTGTAGTTATACCAAACTTTTTATAAGTAAAAATGTTTTATTGTTTTAAAACATAAACAGGTGTTTCTCTGCTGATTATTCCTTGCATAAAATAAAACTTTTAACAAATGTTCTTCTCTTAATCGCACAGCACTCACAGTGTTCAATGTTATCTACAAGAATCAAGTGAAGTGTGAAATGTGTGAAGTGTGAAAACTTTATATGAAATTATGATTGAACCGATGCAGGTATTTTTAAAACATTCAGTTAACCACTTGCACTAACAGATTTTTGTTCTGTCCAAAACGTACTATTACTTGTTATAGTGAGGATGTAGCCAACTTTATGGTCATTTATTGATTGCCAGCCCTTTTTTAGTTTGGGAACAGTAAACTTCATCTAGAGAGAAAAAATAGACACAATTAGAATGAAAACTATATCAAAGAATTTATGATTTTATAAAGTTTGCATTTTACCATAAGCATTTGCAAAAATTTGAAGTCATATAACGGGTACGACAAAACCATGTTTAAATTTGCCTAATAACTGCTATAAGGAAAGCGAGACTAAAACTGGACTTTGTTCATACCAGCAAGTGGCAATGCATATACATGTATGCTATTGCTTGCTCTTGTCAAATAGATCGCCATTGCATGAAAATTTTGTTCTCAAAAATGATTAAGACTTTTAAAAGTTTCAAGCTGAGTTTGACAGTAAAATTTGTATTTCGTGTAGTTTAAACACTTCGAAATAGTGCCTAAACTACTCAAAAATGATAGTTTTTAAAGTTAAGCTTAGTACATTAGCTAATATACGTAGAGCTTGGGCCCATGCTGATTCCGCTAATAATCATGCAAAAAATTGTTAACATCATGGAATATCACTCTTATGACACTGAATATTATTCTTTAACCTTGGAATGTGGCTAAGTTTTATAATTGATTTTGTCCAATATATATAATTAGCAGTATGAAACAGCACTTGCTGCGCTAAAACTATGCTACGAGCTGATCTAAAAATGTCAAAACAATTTACAGTTATGCAAATATTGTTGATTTTGTGCAATTTAATAATTTATTCAAGCCACTTTAACAAATATATATATATATATATATATATATATATAAATATATATATATATATATATATATATATATATATATATATACTTGTATATTAATCTCAATGTTTTGTGTTGCCTGTTATATATATGTCCAGTTACAGTGATTGAAATCTAGGAACAAAAAACTCACTTTTCGACATGGCGTTGATTTCTCAGACACAGATATTGTATCCTATTATGCCCTGGCAATAGATGATAAAAGAAGCTAATCACTACACCACGTTGCCCTAGTCATATTATTGCACAATTGTACACATACTTATTTCGAGCTTGCAGATAATGTTATTGATTACTACTACGAGTGTTTGAACATCATGATCGTGAGAGATCATTATGTCTAATGATTATGAACACATTCAATTGTAAGCACGGCTCTTATTAAAGTAGAGATAGAGTACCTTAAGTTACCAGCATAAGCTACTCAAATTCATTGGTCAACTAGTTTATTATCTGTGCAACGCCAGTCATTCAGTCAAAATCTATGAAAAGAAGCTCTTGTTTATTCCCAAAATATTCAATTTATTTAATATATTTAATAATATTTTATTTAATACGCAAAAAGAGCCATTTTATGTGCATTTGAACAATATCTGATGATTGTTTGTGCACTTTTACTATGTGCATCCAAAAATAAATATAGAAAAATCATTTTCAAAAGTAGCTGATACAAGCTGCCAAGATCAACTTGTTGTAAGAAACAGTGTTAAATTAAGCAATAGCTTATTATTTATATAATATAGACTATACGTTAATGAAATTAACTAAGATTCGGCATAGATTTTAAAAATTATTTGAAAAGCTGCAAAATATCACACTGAGACCTTATAAATGGTCACAAAAATTGTTTGCCAACATTTTCTCTGAAACTCAATTATTGCAAATACCAAGATGTTTTGCCACATCTCTTGTAGAAGGTTTGTCACAATTTGTCCTTCTCTTTCCTTCTCTTTTCCTCTCTTTCCATCTATCTCTCTCTCCCGCTCTTTTTTTTTTCTTTTTCTCTCTTTATTTTTCTCACAGTCATTTGAGGCAACTAAGACTGTCTATAATTGTGGTTTTTTCATGACAACAAACCCTTATCAGCTCGATTACAGGCAGTTTCCTGTCAGAAGTTTGTATTGACTTGCCTCTATTTTAAAATTATTTTAGCTGCATGTTTATAGTAGAGTCTAAGCCTTCCTTGAGTTCACTTACCATAACCCGGTTGCAAGTAAGTATATTAGTTGAAGTTGAAACCGGCTGTGTTCCATTTTATGTACATGGCCTATCCATCTCAAACTTCTTTTAGTAAGAATTTCAGCCAATAATGATAGGCTGGCCCGTTTCAAGATTCCTAAGTTGTGATTTTATTCTGCCACTTGATTCGTACAATGTTCCTTAGGTGGATTTTTTTAATTGAGCTTGATAAATTTTTTAGGTCTCCGTGTCATATTAGCGGGTTTACAGAACCATTGTTCAATACGCTTTACAGTTCACTCTGAATGAGACATGCTGGCGCTTCGAAAGTCTTTGCTGAAGCTTACCAAAATACTACCATTTTGCCAATTGATATACCAGCAGTACTTATAGTAGGTAAATAAATAACAAATTAACTTTTCCATAATGATATAATCCTATATTCCTCTGCTAGCCATGGAAAATTATATTTTTAGCTGTTATGGTATTTTGAAAAAAGCAAACGGAATTATATTTAGGCTGACAGTCCAAAAACTACAGGAATTTTTTAAGTGTCTTGTAAAACAGCATGGAAAGTTTTTTACCTACATGTACATGCAAGCTTTGATGCTCATTTGTGACATAGAAAGTTAGTTTTCTAGAGTGTGAGGCCCATTAAAATATGAGCCTAGTTGTATTTATAGCGATCTAATATTACTGGTCAATTGTGTGCCACATATTTGTTTGTCAATTTATGATGCCATTCACATTTTCCCAAAGGAGCTGCTGCTTGACGTGCTTTACAGAGGTTTTAGAATGTTTCTTATTCAGGTTAAAAATACTTGTTGATAAGAAAAAGAGCTTATAACTTCAAGTAGTTGGTTTATAATTTTGTTAGATTCATCTGTGTGTGTGTGTGCGTGCGTGCGTGCGTGCGTGCGTGCGTGCGTGCGTGCGTGCGTGCGTGCGTGCGTGCGTGCGTGCGTGCGTGCGTGCGTGTGTGTGTGTGTGTGTGTGTGTGTGTGTGTGAAATTTATCTACCTGTAGGTTATTTTGCATGGTTCACATCCCATTTCAATGCCAAAAAGTTCCAAGACATATAATTAAGCAAAACAACCTTTATAATAATAATCCATTGGAGTTTTAATTTGTCAGTTTCCAGTATTAAACGTTTGTTTAAGCAAGTGATAGGTGTTGTCGACTTAAAGGTAAGTCTAGGTTTAGTTATAAAAAACAAGATCAACAACTTTTATATACAGTGATATACTGAAACTGCCAACTTGTATGGTTTTTAATACAAGCTTTAGCATTTTAATCATTGCTTTAATAAATGGTTAAAGCTAAATTGCTGAATGTATATTTATCGTCAATATTTGATTATATACCCAAAATTGCATTAATTCACAGAAGTATCAATCTTTCAACAACCAAAAAAAGGTTAAAAACCTGAAATTAGTTATTGGACGATGATTTAAATTTTCAAAGCTGAAATTAGTTAACACATATACTGCTAAAACCTCTGCCGGTGAACATCTTGTTGCCATAAATACCTTACATAAAAATATATTAAGATATATACATGCATATGTATATCTTTATACATTAATATAAAAAAATGGTTTCCTTACCCCCGGTAATCCATATGGGTGATAACTTCTGCTCTAACTCGGGTCCGCTACCAGAGACCTGAGAGTTTGAGCACTCACTTCAGTCTTAGCTGTTCCCATTACTACACTTTTCTTTAACTCACTTGAATTGATTGCAGTCGGTATCTATGCAAGCCACATTTTATGCACAGGTGTTATTGCACCCAGTGCCCCAATGACTACTGGAATTACAGTTGTTCTTACACCTAGCATTTTTCCATTTCTTCTCCAAAAGGGAGATACAGTATTTCTTTACTTTTTCTTTTTCTTTGCTGGCTATGATGTAGTCACTGGGTACTGTTATATCTATTATAGTAGCCCTGTTATTCTTCTTGTCCACCACCACTTTATCCGGTTGGTTTGCTAGAACATGCTTGTTAGTCTAGATGTTAAAGTCCCAGAGAATCTTAACTTGGCCATTTTCATTGGCCTTACCAGGAGCTTTCCACCAGTTTTGGGGTTTATTAAGGCCATACTCATCACGTAGGCTTTTATAAACAACACCAGCAAAATGATTACGCCGCTCAGTGTTTGCGTTTCCTGCTAGCTGATTGCATCCACTGATAATGTGTTGGATAGCCTCAGGTGCATCGTTACACAGCCTGCATCTAGAATTGTTTTTAGTTTGATAGACTTTCGTTTGGAATTGCCTTGTTAGGAACACTTGCTCCTGAGCTGCCATGACTAGCGACTCTGTATTGGCCGTTAGGTTTTTTCTGTTCAGCCACATATATGTGTGATAGAGATCGTCAACCCACGATATTTGTTGGTGGCAAGCAACATGAAGAGGTTTCATATGCTAGTCCAGTTCCTCATCATCAGTGCAAAGCTATATTGTCAGAGCAGCTGATTGAAATTCAGCTAGCAACTTATTTGAGGTGGCCGTGGAGAAAGCATAAACTTTAACGCTTCGTTTTTTCTTTTTCACTGTCTGCTGCACATTTTTGAGTCCCTTACTTCCATATTTCCTATCGAGATACAGTTTAGTAGTATCAGATTTGGATGGAGTACTGCATGCATATATATATATATATATATATATATATATATATATATATATATATATATATATATATATATATATATATATATATATATATATACAGTAGATGCAGTATGAACAGTCTCTTGCATGAAAGTGCTCAATATTAAAATAGAGCGATGTAAAATTGGGTAAAAATGAAAGTTAAAGTTAAGTTTAAAACAACTTTATTACTAATAGTTTCATATTGCCATGCAATAATCATCAGATAAAATTGTTAGTCACGTCAAACAATTTATTAGAGTTCTTCTTTGACCAGAACTCTAATAAATTGTTTGACATGACTATGGGTAGCTATGACGGAGCGGAGACTTGTGAATTAGTAGGGACTTACTTACTGACCCAAATACCCAAAGAATTGACTTGCAGCATTGGACTATACAGAGACGACGGACTTGCGGTTTGCAAGGGTACACCCCAAGCTATAGAGAGAACAAAGAAACTAATATGCAACATATTTAATAAGAACAACTTGAAAATTACTATTGAGGCGAACAAACGATCAGTGAATTTTCTTGACGTAACTTTAAATCTACAAGATGGCAGCTTCAAGCCTTTCCAAAAATCCGGCAACACAATACTATATGTGCACAAACAAAGCAACCATCCACCTTCCATATTGAAAAACTTACCAGACAACATAAACAAACGATTAAACGCACTTTCATCAGATGAACAACAATTTAACAGCACAGTGCAACCATACCAAGAAGCACTCCACAAGAGTGGATACAACAACAAACTACAATATGAAACCAACATGAATAAACCTAAAAAACGTAACAGACAAAGAAAAATTACATGGTACAACCCACCATTCAGCGCCAATGTTGCAACAAATATTGGACAAAAATTCTTCAACATAGTTACAACATGTTTTCCAAAGAAACACCCACTCCAAGCAATATTTAATAGACAAACCTTAAAACTGAGCTACTCAGTAATGCCAAACATGAAAACAACCATTGATGGGAGCAACAAAACCCTTAATAAAACCAGTACACTACAAAAAGAAGACAATGAAAAAAGTTGCAATTGCAGACAAAAGAACAACTGCCCTTTGGAAGGAAAATGCAGAGCCAAAAATGTAATATATCAAGCAACAGTCAGCAACAATACAAACAACCACGTAGCGACCTACATAGGACTTTGCTCAACCGAATTCAAAACTAGATACAGCAACCATAAAGCCTCGTTTAACCACAAAAACAAACAACACCACACAGAATTGAGCAAACACATTTGGAAGTTGAAAGAAAACAACTCAACATACAACATAACATGGAAAATATTAGCTCAAGCACAACCATATACAAACAAGACAAAACGATGCAAATTATGTTTACTTGAAAAATACTTCACAATATGCAAACCACACTTAGGCACATTAAATAAAAGAAATGAATTGACTTCTAATTGCAGACATGCTAGGAGTTATCTTCTCGGTTACACTTAGCACTAAATTCCATGATTAACACAGCGAGCCCATTTCTGATATTTTGGCACATTCGGTAATGCTTTTCATTTTAGTACAATTGCGTCTGAGGAGTGCTTCGCACGAAACAGATTTGTAACGCAAATACTAAAAGTTTACTTTTTTCGCAATAATTTTTCAAATATATATATATATATATATATGTATATATATATATATATGTATATGTATATATATATATTATATATATACATGTATATATATATATTTATATAGATTTATTTATATAGATTTATTTATATATATATTACCTTATGCAGTTTGCTTAGCCAAGTAGATCAGGCTTTAGATTTGTTGATAAGTTGTTTAAATTAGCTCTCCACGAAAAGAGTTTGTGATAAGGCCAAAATTATGCCTGAGTAAAAAAACAATTTTATAATTCGATAAGAAAGAGTACCAGAAAGCTCACCTTAACTCGTAGCCTAAACACTGAAATCTCTGATTAGCTGTTTACCTATAAGGTTATGCACTTCCTTGCGCTAAGTCTTATGCATCAAAGCATACTCCCTTAGCCTCAGAACTTTGAAGTGGTTTACGCTGTTCTAATAAAATGCTTCTTTTATGCAGTTAGAAAATCTGCTTTGCATCTTTATTCCTAAAAACTTACATTAAAAATATATTTAACAAAATTCAAATTTAGCAGCACCCACATTTGTAACAAAAGGCTATTTGAGTTCAATTCAAACCATTTCAATAAGAACAACAGAAATCTTTTTTTTACTGTTACTGTATTTTAAGACTTTAAGCCAAACTTGTAAAATACTCATAAAAAAGCTTTACTGGTTTTTTTGCTGGCAATGACTTCAGGTCAGAGTATGTTAAATACTACAAAGTCTGTCATAGCTGAATTTGAGGTGGGAATAAAGCTGCAAAAAGGATTTTTGTATGAACAAATATTTTGTAAATGTAGGTGAAATCAGTAAACCTCAAATCCAACTCTAGCAAATTAAATAAATGGTTCTGTGCAACCCTGTTGTGTAGCTGATATCACTCCAGACTCGATAACAGTGGGTCAGTGATTTAATTATCATTGCTGTTTGCCAAGAAGAGGATCCCATCTCAAATACATATGGCAATTACATGTACAATTCACTTATGATACCAGGGTATTTATGATCGTAAGGTTTATATATATATATATATATTTATATATATATATATGTAAATATATACGTATATATATAAGTATATATATACATATATATTTATATATATACATATATATGTAAATATATACGTATATATATGTATATATATACATATATTTATAGATATATACTGTATATATATCTATATATATATATATATATATATATATATATATATATATATATATATATATATATGCGGCACTCCATCCAAGTCTGATACTACTAGATTGTATCGTGATAGGAAATATGGATGTACTATATGGAGGTAGGAACTGCATACAAAAAGCAATTTGTTAGAACAGAGTAATCCTCTTCAAAGTTCTGAGGCTAAGGGAGTATGCTTTGGTGCATAAGACTTAGTCCTAGGAAGTGCATAACCCCATAAGTAAACAGCTAATCAGAGATTTCAGTGTTCAGGCTACAAGATAAGGTGAGCTTTGGGGTACTCTTTCTTATCAAATTATAAACAGTTTTTTTACTCAGGCTTCATTTTAGTCTTATCACAAACTCTTGTCTGTGGAGAGCTAATTTAATTAACTTATTGACAAATCTAAGGAATGATCTATTTGGCTAAGCAAACTGCAGAAGGTAATGTAAATAAAAGATTAAATTGGTGCTTTGGAATTAGGAAGATAAAGATCTCTTATATTTAGATCAAGCTCTAGACTATTTAGCGTACAAGTTAGATAAAATGCCAGCATCTATAAACAGGTGGCTTTGAAGAAATGATTTGAATATTGCGCCAAATGAATTGTGTGAATTGTGTAGCCTGCAGGTTGTAGCTGGTACAGCCTCAAATTGATTTGAAACTGAATAAGCAAATTGCCATGCCATACTCGATTACTTAATTGAAGATTAACTCAAACAAACTTTTAGTGTATTTTATAAATAATTTTCGGTATCTTTTTATCATTCGCAATTTTTTTTGATAATTGAAGCGATCTGTCTGCCAGAATGTGTCGCGATTTAAATGAACAAAAATTCATCAGGAGTAAAATTTTTAAAGGCAAAATAGCTGTGAAATGATGCGTTAAGTTTCAGTATCACACGCTTGTATTCTGTTGGTATCTTTGCTACTACAGACATTATAATTGTACTTTCACTTGCTCTTAACATTTTAAACGTGATAAATCTCTATCGGTTTTAAACTTAAAACACTCTGACAGTCAGATCATTTCAAGTATCAAAAGCAATCGCAAATAATGGAGAAACACCAATAATTTCTGATAAAATCTACTAAAATTTTATGTAGACTCATCTTTAAAGTTTTGGTAAATTAAATACAAGAAACGGACATAATGCAGTCTGTTTCTTTGAAACTTAACACGTGAAACATGATCTGTATATCACATAAAAAAGCATGCTGCCTTAGTGTAAATGTATGCAACATAAAAGTCTGTTAATAAGATGGCGACCTTCAAGCAATAAAACATTTATGCATTTATTTGAGAATTTGGCAGCGTAATCAATATTAAGACAGATTTTCAGCTTTTGAGGGTGATAGAGTCCGAAGTGAGGTACAGTACGTGTAATCAGTAAAATTATGTTCAAATCAAGTTTCTAGAATGTTTGGTTGAAGACCTGACCTAACACCACAAAGCGGTGTAAGGCATGAACATCAATCCACGTATTCACGACAAAGCAACTCAGGAAACACCAAACCCAGATGCATCACACAACCTCATAAAAACACAATAGGCAAAAACTGAGGTATCAATAACTTACCAATTATGCTGAGCTGGGTAATGTAGGATTTAGAAGTTCGGTTCATCCAAGTTAATGTTTGGGTTTTCTGATTAAAGATACTGCAAGGCACTAGATATAATTTATGTATACTACTTTTAAAGACTGGCGTAATCAGCTTATACCCATAACAAAGGTAGAACATCCATGCAGGTTTTCCTCCATATATTTCTAGCGATGGCTATCCCTCTTGAAAATAAAGTTTTTGCTGTGGCTGTCACTTCATGTTATGAGAATTTAAATGCATCATAGATCTGACCTTTAGTAGGGAGCATGAGTTTTTTTAGTTTTATTTAATTTAGTGACGGTAAAAATAAAAAAATGACAAGGACTAATCATTTACATAAGAGTAAGATAAAAAGCGTAAACATAGAGTGTTTTACAAGACAACAGCTCCGCAAATTAATCTTTGCCGTGAAGCGTCTCTGTAAACACACTTTTTTGTATCTACTGTATATCTGATAGATCCATAATTAAATGGTTGATTAGTGCTAAACACTTTTGAAACTGCAATCGTTTAATGGATCGGAATCTAATGAGTTTTAAAAATTTTAAACTAGTATGACAGGGCATTCAATGTGGTGCAAGGTGGTGGTAAGAACTTTTAAAAGAGAGTTGTCGGTGTTTGCAGCAGAGTTTCTTTGGTAAAATACCAAACAAAGTAAAATAATATATTGACTGAGTAGGTATGTATGCGTCCTGCTGCTTTTAAAAATAATTGCCTGCCAGGATTGCGATACTAGGCCTGCAGTCAAGCTATGCATGGTCAGCACCTAGTGCGTCACAATATCAAAAGTTACATAACAGCTTTTAATATCAGTATTGTGGTGGATTTTACCGTGCCACTTTCACGGTTTCCCACAAGCCGAGTAATCACGAAGACTGAGTTGTTATCTGAGCATACAATGTATATTTACATAATAAATATAGTTGTATTAATATAAAGGCGTCATGCATACATAAATATTACACAGTATAAGGATAAAGTGTCTCTCGTATGCAGGGAGCTGCGCTGCTCTGCCTGCCTCTCCATCGCGTCTTATCTTTTATCTGCTTCATTGTTGTTGGTTCTGCCCACTAGTGGTTTTACTTCTCGTATGTTTGGTGGCTACATGACTCGCGTCACTCTGCCTTATTGCCGGCCCAGCCTCCGGGCGAGAGGGGGAGGCCTGGCCCGGCCTGTCACTTTGCCGTCACGCTGGCACCGGCTCTGCTCGCGATGCGTTTCCCTCACAATATATTAAAAGGGGACCAACGTTCCATTATTAGTGTAAAGGCTAACTTTTGCATAACATATAAAGAACAAATTAGATATCACATGTGTAAAGTATACAAATACAGTATGCATTCCATAAAAGGATTGTATAATATATTTGAGATAAAGTGTTGGAAACCTTCATCTGTTGTCAGGTTGGGCTTTTACAAATGATAGTTTGTGTGACATTTCTTGCGGCTTAATTTAACAGAATACTAATGCGTAGTATACTTGTACATGTATAAGGCAACAAGGAAGTTACCTAAAATTTGATCATATCCGGTTATAACAGTTTCCTTTCAATTTGGAAATTTGCCAACAGGTAAGATAACCGGGGCCCCATTACTAGTGCTAGTTTTGCTTCTTCTTATATAAACATTTGATTAGCAGCGAGGGGCCGCTTTTGTCACTTTACCATCATCCCACTAGCTTCATCTACACTTTATAGCCAAAGGTAAGCTAGAAAATACAAACTAAAACTATGCCTACTGCAATCTCTTTTTGCTAAATTTTGTATTATTTACCCTAAATCGAAAAGAGTAATCATAGCACCAGTGTAAGAAGGGCTGTCATGAAGTAGTTGATCAGTATAGGTTTCATTATCACTTTTCTGTGTATTTTAGTTTACGAACAAAAGTCAGCGGTTTGGTTGTAGTAAAATTATTAGCAAGATTTACATTAATTTCGTAAAAGCTTTATATTCTTGGTTATTTAAGACATTCGATCAAAGCTGTTTTGTGCTGAAAAAGGCTAGTAAGAATGAAAATACAAAAACTTTGGAGTTCAAAAAATGTGACTAAAATTATTTCTCACTTCACTATGGCTGAATAAGCTAGGGCATAAGAGTTTTGGCACCTTGATAAAATACAATATTTTCAATAGATTCATGCCAAAAGCCAGTTGTATTTTGGCTTTCATCAGACTAACTTTTGAGCAGTAACGTGTTAAAATGGAAGTTGAAACTGAGAGAGTTTGAACATTTAGTTTTGAAACAATTCGAGAAGTTTAATAAAAAAAACCAAATGACTTTAACTTTGCATAAATCTACTTGCATATATTCCTGCTACAGCAAAACATTGACATGCAAAGCTTAATTGTTCTGACATTTGCCTCATATGGTCAAACCAGCAAATTTTAAAGCAAACAGTTTTAGAAAAATACATCCTGCTCTGTTTAATTCACTTCAATACCCACAGAAACAATAATTATTATAAGTAATTTTTAAGACAACTAAACCAAAGAGTCAATTTGGCAATATGTATGTTTGCCAATAGGTTTGTCAGTGTAACTTATTCTCAATTACGCAAGATTAGTTTTCTCTGTGAACTCGACCAGACGAAAACTTCTCTGGTCATTTTGTCCAACTGACCGATTCCAATAGTCCGATATTACAAACTATAATCGGTACTGTCAGACTTGGAAATGGTGAAAGTAAGAGTCTGCCGCAAACAGCGTAACAAAAATGCATCATTGATTGAATCGCTGACAGGTCAGCGTGAGAAACAACGGGGTTAGGAATCATCAGTGTTAGAAGCATCGGAGCATTACGAGGACAGCATAATAGTAGCTTTGAAGCATTTCCACCCAGCTGCCACAAACAGCATTTTAAATCATGTGCTGATAAAAATATCAAGCATATGAGCCATTTAACCATTACAACTGATGAGAGACATTAACAAGCATGATAGATGTACTCCCAATTATGATTATCACCATTATGCATGAAGGAGATGTGTGACCATCTACGAATCAATTACAATTGTCACCACTACATACAAAAGAGAACAATACATCACAAGAACTATCCAATATTATTTTGCAGAGTGACAACGAGCACAAGCAGGGACACATATACATCAAACCATCAACCGATAGAGTATTCACAACACTTTTATATATATAGCTTATCACATCATTTATTATAGACAAAATGGCTTTGTGAAATCATAATATAATTGTGTATGAATTTTAATGTTATGAAAAACAAAAGAAAAAAAAGTTATATACTAACTATAGAATGCATCCTATGAAACATCTCTTTCTCTTTTGCCTTATGTTAGATAGATAACTACACATGTAGGTGTCTCAGGATGAGTATTATAGCAAAATCCATTTTCTATGATTCAGCTACTGACGGTTTTCAGGTTATGGCCAATCTTGTAGAAATTGTTGACTTAGTCTCTTAGCTTATTGACTTGTTAGCTTATTAGGATTTCCAACATCGTCATAGAATCCCAAAAAGATGATGTCAGATATCAGCTGTCAGAAAAGAATGCTGGTTGACATCGAAGTTACTAAAATAGACATTACAGGAATGTTGTGAGATACGCAAAAATGAACTCAGGCAGCCAATGACATTTGTCACTGATCCGAAAATGAGTATGTAAGTAGCCGCTGGCAGCAAGCCAAAGCATGGGGTGAACTGGCAACGAGCCAGAGAAAGGCAGAGCGCAACTGGCAGCGAGCCAGAGAAAGGCAGAGCGCAACTGGCAGTGAGCCAGAGAAAGGCAAAGCGCATCTGGCAGCAAGCCAGAGACAGTAACTTGGCAGCGAGCCAAGCAGCAAAAGAGGGCGCAGAGAGAGGCTAATATAAGCCATAGGAGCCTGCAGCAAACAGCCTGAAAAGGATCATCCCATTGAGGAGGAAACATTCAGCAGATATAATCTACCCAAAGAGCCATGAAACTACAAAGCCCTGAGAAAATAGAACTCATTCAGCCCCCTGCCAGCAGAAAGAGCCGTCATTACACGCCTCGTCACTACACGCCTCCTCGCTACACAGACGCAAACACGTAACTATTAAACATAGAAAGGCCATAACTAATAAATCTAATTATACCAGCGTATTGTTATTTTTGCTTTGGCTAGTTAGTATTGACAGCCTTACTGTTATTTTTGATCTAAAGAAAATAGAGTTTGCAGACACTTGAGAACTAACCACTGTCACATTCTTGTTGTTTATTAGATAACTGCCTACAATCAGTAGTAGGCCTTGCATCTCAAAACTACTTGTGTTGAACTTTGATACTTGGGCTCATCATTGCAATAGCGAGCTACTGTCAAAACAAATTGCAACGAGAACTATAGGAGTGCCAATCTCCATTGATTGAGCTGTTATTCCAATTTGGCCTCATAGCAGCAGTCTGAATTTTGTGGGCGGAAGTGCCACTTTGTCTGCGGTCAAAATTTGTCTTGGGAGAAATTGAACTCAAGGTCCAGAGGCTAACTATTACACATAGAACCATAGAACCATAACATCATTACAATCAGAGGAAACGCACAAAAACAATACAGTTTTCATTCTTATTTAAAATTCTTAAATATAATAAAATTTAATAATTTCAAATTTCTCCCTTGACAGTACAGAGCCTGAAAACTTCTATTCTTTTGCAAACACTTATCTACGACATAGATCTAGTTTCATCTAGCAACAAAGCAATGAAAACTAAAACTAACCAATCATGGAAATGTTCCCCCTTAGCACTTTAATTATAAACTCTGATTTAGCTTTATCGCCACACTTTTTCTCAAACAAATTTTGTTTCAAAGTTTTATTCCATGTTTCTGGAAAGGTTTTTTCCGGTATAAACCAGGCAATAAAGTGCTCAGTATATTCCATTTCCATTGTTACTTGATTTAGTTTAAGTACGATAGAAAGTTTCACTAGAATAGAAATGAACATTTTAAAATAGTCTTTGTGCTAGTCATAGCACCGTAGAAACTTTTAGGCTTTACTGTTAATCAAACATAAGCTTTTCTGCTGCAGAAAAAGTGTCTGAACCATTTACAGATTATTATTTTAGTGAAAGTCTGTTTTATATACTTATGTTGTGTCACGAAAACATAACATTAGTTGTAAAAACGCTATTTTTGAATGAAGTTTTGTCCTAGATAATCTTATAATTTTAAAGTAGTTATGCTAATAGCATACATCAATGTTTTTTGCAGAGAAGAAAGTCTGGAACATGCCATGGATATCTGCTCTGAAATACGCTCTTTCATAGTAACTTACGAATCAACTAGAAGGATTCGTCTTGAAACACCGTGTATCAACATTACCTTGTGGCTGATCAGAATTGCGATCTTTGTAGGTATATTACTAATATTAATAAACAATAAACTATATCAAAAAGTGGATACAGAGCCAATTTCAGCGTTCACCACAAAACTTGATGGAATTACCTACAGCGGTCCAATTAATGACTCGGAAAGAAGAGAACTTTGGGACTCAACCGACCTTCGTATTCCACCACAAGCAGAAAACTCGATATTTGTAACAACCAACTACATAATAACAAATGGTCAAGAACGGGCAGCATGTGCAGATGTGCAGGCAGAATCTACTAATTGTTCAACGGATCTAGATTGTCGAGACAGCGGTCAACCATATCAGGAGGCCAATGGAATGAGCATAGGCAAATGTAACATGACGATTGGATACTGCATAGTAGAAACTTGGTGTCCTCCTGAAGATGATACCTTGCCTAATAATGGTACAACAGCCGTTTTAAACTACATTCATGATTTTAGAGTGCTCATTAAGAACCATGTATACTTTCCATACTTTGACAAAGGAAGAAGTAACCTAATTGAGTCTATCACAGCTGAAAAGTTGAGAAATGGTTGCCACTATGACCCTGATCATGACCCCTACTGCCCAATATTTCAAATTAAAACTATTGTTGGCCTCGCAAATAGAGAATCATGTAAACCTGATCCTGAAGAAGATGAAAGGTTGTTCAAGGAGATGGCTATTAGAGGTGGAGTGATAGCCATAACAGTAGAATGGGACTGTGACTATGATTTTGATGAAAGTAAATGCAAACCAACTTATAATTTCTCCCGTATCGACAAAAATCACCAGCAAAGTCCATTGGGGGGATATAATTTCCACCATGCTAAGTACTATTTGGAGAACGGAGTTGAGAAACGCAAACTGATTAAAGCATTTGGTATTTTATTTCTTCTGCGTACGGAAGCTTCTGCAAGAAAGTTTGATTTTTTTACCTTTATGGGTAATTTTGGCTCTTATCTGTCTTATTTTGGAATTGCCGTAATTATCACTGATTTCCTTTTATTATATGGACACAGTCATCGCAAATACTTTAGAGAGAAAGTTTTTGGTTCAACAGTAACCTCTGCCGATATAGAAGCTAATAGTAACTCTGACAACAGCAAATGTTGGCAGCCTCTGCGAAATGTTTGTGCTAGCTGTCAGCAAGTAGACTAGTCAGCTCGCTAGCAAAAAACTTTGTCAGCTCGCTGCTAGCTGACAAAGATTTTACTTGTTTTTATTACTTGCATAAGACTAAACAGTTCTAAACATGATTAATTCAATATTTTGATATCGTTGTCATTTTTAAGTTCAGTTGTGGTGAAGCTTCAGTGTTTATTGTCATTTTGACACTCAGAGCAAATTGTATTGAAACTAGCTGAGTAAAGATTTATCTCTGTAATGTCGGATTCAAGTATGCTTGCTCAGTACCAATTTAGTTATTATGTTGTAGATTTTTATAGCTTGATTGATTCTCACAAATTAAATAAAAGAAAATTTTTTTGAACATCTACATGTATAACTTTAGCTATGGCAAAAGGTTTGCAAGTAATCCAACAACCACGCTGAAAGATCATAAAACTGTGTGCAACCAGACTATGATTTTAAATATTTTCTGGAACATCTAATCATTAATCATACTTGTAACAATGCTTGTCCAAAAATAGAAGTCAAAATAACACAGCAAGCTTTGAGAAATATTTTACTACATAGTTTTTATGTTTTGTCACATACACTATTTCTTGGCGTATTAACAGGTTACGAGTTCATAATGTTTTATTACTTATAGAAAGTCTTTAGCAAATTTATAAGCGGGTAACTTATAATTCAATAAATGACATTGTAGTTTTATTTGCAACTTAAGGAACTATTAGATTCTCTTGATACACTTGAAGAGTTGCACATGTCATAATATCACTAAAACATGCATTATGATACTGAATAAATTATTTTCTCCATAACAGAATTCCTGTTCTGCAGGTACAGCAGAATTCCTGTTCTGTAGGATGATTCAGGATGTTCAGCAGATGCATCTCATTAAAGGCTGGTCTACACTCTATCTCTGTATGTTGGCGTTGTCCTTTTTGGGGTCATTTGTTGAGTATGTGCATACATATTAATATCTATTTCGAGGGCAAAGCGACTTTTTTGTCGCTTTTCGATACTCCTTCAAATGGTCAGAGCGACATTTTTGTCGCTATAGTAGCATATTTTTTTATTGCGGCTTTTGGTTTGCTAAAAGCTGTTTTTTGTTTACTTTTGTGATCGATAGCAAGCTACGATATATTGGCTTCGATTAGCCTCTAAAAAATTTTTCTATCTGCACAAAACGATCATTTTTAGCAGCAATAAATGAATAAAAATTGTGAAAAAAAATTAGTAAATCGCTCTAAATAATTTTTAATTATTTTTTTTGTTCTGTTTTAGCCGTTATTTACTGAAAGCTTTGAGAGTTTTAATTTAGTTTATCGTCATGACGACTTCTAAGAGAACTCTCCGTGATTATTTTAATACAGCAAGTACTAGTACCGGAGTTACTAAGAGAATCACAGCTGACTGTGACTTTTTAGATTTAGTAGCCAAAAACGACAATGAATCAGGTTCAAATTGTGATTGTAATTATTTTACATATGGAAGTGATATTGATGAAAAAGCTGCTAGCAGTAATGATGAGGTGATGCCAGTGCCTGGAAGAATACTACCAATATGAAAAGAGATAAATCTCCTACCATTCATCAGTTTGTAGTAGTGACAGGTCAGTATTTACTCCGGTAGATGCTGTCTGATTGGTACAAAAAGACAAGAATAAGCACAGGATGCAAAGACTGTGATGTGGGTCTTTGTAAAGGAGAATGCTTTTAGATATATTATACAGAAATTGTGCTTATTAAAGTGAACACTTGTATCATAAAAAGATGTACAATATATATATATATATATATATACATATATATATATATATATATATATATATTTATCTTGGTAGGTCTACATTTATAAATATTTTTATGTTATACATTTTTATTCATTTATAATATATAGATATACGTACATCTGGACATATACATGTATACATATGCATGTTTATACATAGATATATGCACACAATAACATACGAAAGAGTGTATAAACCTTTTTAAAAAAATTGATTTTCCAGAAAACTAATTCTCCTAGGGAAGTCTGATATAGTCCTGAAAATTTGCTCGCGAAAGGTTTAAATATTTTTATGTATATTTATAAATATATGTATAAATATATAATTTTTTATAAGTGTCGATAATTTGGTGAATGAGTTTATAGTTTTTGGTTAATTTTCAAAACATTTATTGACAAGTTATACTTATAACTACATGTAATTACAGGTTTAAGAATTAAAATTGCACCATGCTTTGACTTTCAGTTTTGAGCACTGTCCGATTTTCTAGATGTACCTTAAGGGCTACGTGCGCCATAATATCACAAAAACATCTACTATTGATTGAGAGATATCTTCAACATACAACTTTCAGTGATAAACAAACAACAAGGTAATAAATCTATTGGGTATACTCTATGATGAATCCATTAAAACTACTTTAGCTTACACA
Organism: Watersipora subatra; assembly: GCF_963576615.1. Taxonomy (NCBI): domain Eukaryota; kingdom Metazoa; phylum Bryozoa; class Gymnolaemata; order Cheilostomatida; family Watersiporidae; genus Watersipora; species Watersipora subatra. Next base: position 54,381,074 of record NC_088715.1, on the reverse strand, counting down.
CAATTAGTTTTTCATAAAACATGGGCTTAAGCATCATAGCCTAAGAACATGAAAATCTTCACTATAGTAAGTATAGTCTATCTATGACCATCCATCCATCTTTCAAAGACTGCTGAGAACGAGGATTGTTTCAAGCAAGAATCAAATTTAGTTATTCAGCTTCCCAGCCAGGCACACTTCTACCTTTCCCCACTCTACCATCTTGCTGCATTGGGGAGTAATTGCGCTGATTGATGAGTAATTGAGAGTAATTGTCTAATCATGATGATCTCTCACCCCGAAACAGACTGTCTATGTACTAGTATAAATAAAGGCATTATAAAGGCATTATACTTGCCCTTATTTTCTGTCAACAAGCCCTACCCAGCAAGCGTCATGTCCTATCTTTTATCTTAAAAAGCAAACACTTTAATGTTTTTGCTAAAATTATGAGAGAAGAGCAATTATCATTCAAACGTCTCATGTGTGCCACAATTGTGTAGCCCGGTCGTGTACTCCAAAACAAAAAAATTCAAAGGCATGTTCATATCTGTCATAGAACATATACGAGAAAGCTCTAGCTCATGTAATGCATGTAAATTACGTCAAAATTCTTCTAAATATCATACTGATAGCAACGAGACATGTACATTTGCAAGTGTTGACAGTACTCCAATAATTTTTTATTTTTATAGGTAAGATTTTAGTACGCATTTCGGGATAAGATTTAGCTTAAATACTAAGCATAAATATTTGCCGAGCTTAAACGTATCATATATGAATCTAGATCAGTCAGTGCTAGCAAGCACCTTTTACATTTTCTAAGTTTCAAATAAGGATTGTAGCTTATTTTGAATTTCGAGACAATTGTAGGAGTATTTTAAGCTAAAATATGCTCTACAGCCAGTGCGCCTTTGTGTAACAAAGCTCTATAGATAAATTGCTCATCAAACCAGAAAAACCATGAACATAAAAACTTTGAGCACTTGTTAATTGTAGCTGGTAATGCAAAAAGCATATTTGCCATTATTTCAGTATCTGGTATGTAACATCTTACTTTGGATCTTGAACGCAGTTATTTTTATATCCAGGGAAATTTAGAAAGATTAAATATTTGTTTCAAACAAAATCACATAATCTTTGAGAATATATCGTTGTGGAATCAGCAATCTTTTTCATGACCTATTTTGTGAAACTAACCAAATTTGTTGACTATTTTGGAGTTGCATTTTTTACTTACCAAAGATATCATAAATCCCAATATAAAAACCATAAAAACACAGTCCACAACAGAGATTTAAACAATTATATGTACAAATCAAATTAGTATTAATACCAACAATAATGATTATATTTTTTTACTCTTGGAACTGGTTTAATTTATTTTAATAAATAAATAAATTAATTAGGTTTAATTTATTTTGTTTGAGGCTAATTAATATAAACTGAAAATTTTTTGTAGTTTTTGTGTTTATCACCAAAACCACAATAAGCAACAGTCGATTAAGAACCAATCAGGTTGAAGTATTCCAGCTAACTAAAGAAATATTTGGTTTGAACAGTCTATCAAAAGTTTACTTTGTGTTAGTTAAGTATTCACCATCAACGTGCAGTATCAATAATGGACCACCTCCATTTTTTGTATATTTTAAGCATTTGCAGATTTATCTGTTTATTGTCGAGAAGGAACATAGACTACTCATTTTCACAAATCCATTTTGCCGCAGAAGATCTCATTCTAGCTATTTCTGATTGCAAAACAAAAGTGACGCAAATGCAATTTCATATTCTTAAACACTTTTATCCCTGATCCTACACTTGAGTAAACTCAACCTAAGTGCGTCGCTTTGTCTTTTTGTTTTAAACTTTTGTAGAAACACTAAACTTTGCTTGTTTTGTGCTCAACACGTTTCAAGTTTAATTCCAAAGTTTTAGAGAAATTCAAATACTGGTTCTTTAGATATCACTAAAATACTGAGGACACTTCTAACTAACCAAGAAAGGAAAATGGCTGCCAATAGAGCATTAGTTTCTTATGACATACTGAGTAAGATTCTTAGTAAAGAAAGATCAAAAATATAACAAACTAAAAAAACTTCTCTTCAGCAAAATTAGATTTACACTAAAATTATTTGTTTTTCTTTTCATAGAAAATACACATTCTATCAGGCTCAGTCTACATCCAACAATTACGTTTCTTCAGTTGCCTCTAAAATGTTTCATCATTGAAAGGTCTAAATGCAAAGCTATAGATTATATTTGATTACCAATTTTTTTCATTGCATTCAACATGTTTGAAGCTTCAAAATGATATTCGGTGGAAAAGGAATTTTTCTATCTTGGGGTCTTTTACAGTCGATTGAAAGTTATTACTGTATCAGGATACTTACTTGCTTTTATATACTGTACAACATTAGGCTTTAGTGTTTAATGCTGTCTAAATCGGCTAAGGGCTCTCGTGTTGATTTGACTATAAAAAATACATAAAACTGTATATGTACGTGCAGTCAGTGGTCTTACTTGACTGTACATATATATAGAATGTTTCTGATATATCGACCCAACCTTTTTTCTTGGCTAAATTTCATACATCGGTCTTGTTTGATAATCAACTGCTGCAACATGCTCCATCATTATATATACATAATCATTTTGTTATCTTAATTAAATGTTTTTAGATTTACCCCTTCATAGCCAAGCATGATAAACAATAAAAACCATGTTACAAAAGCATTGGAGTAATCTGCCATTGTTACTCCCAAAAACCTAAGGTAGGATTTCTTTACAAAATGAGGGAACAAATAGAACAAATTCAGGGTCGTCTGTTACTGAGTAATTGTTTACATGAGCAAACGACTACGTTGATAATTTTTACGATTTGAACTAAAAACTAAAAAATTAAAACTAACATAAAACTACCTAATAACTGAAGTAAAGTATTATATATATAATTTAATAATAATGTAAAATAATAATATAATAGAGTAAAGTATTATATATATAATTTAGATAATATATCATATATTTATATATATTATTATATAATTATATAAATACATGTTATTATAATTTATTAATTATTCGCTATTACACACGCTTATATATCTATAAGGAAAAGCGGCTAAATCCGCTGAGAGGCCGCTAGTTCCTTTTAGCGATGGCGGTCTGTATATATATATATATATATCTACATATATATATCTATATATATATAAATATATATAGCTTTAATATATGAGGCTTCAATAGTCGAAACAGTACTGTCTGTAGCATGAGTACACGCTCCCTCACTTCGGTTTGGTTGAGCACTCTGTGAAAGGTGCGCCACTATTAGCCTTTGTGCAAAGCTCATCACTCTTGTGATTGGAGCACTCTGGTGTCAGCACTTTGACTTTCTTAAAGTCTGTGAGGCAACTTAGTTGTTTCATGGCAGAAAGTCAACTCTCATTGGTAATGGGATTTGTCAACTCTCGCCGATAGGATTTGTGTTCCTTGCCTAAGCTCTGAGCTGCACTGATGAGGCTTCAATAGCCGAAACCGTACTGTCTGTAGCATGAGTATATATCTATATATATATATATATATATATATATATCTATATATATATATATATATATATATATATATATATATATATATATATATATATATATATATATAGTCAAATTAGATTGAATAGGAGGCCACTTTGGAAAATATATCCACGATATAGGGCTTTCGGATAATAGGAGGCTTCTGATAGGAGGCTTCGCTAGAAACATGCTTAAACAACTCTACTCGTCATGCTGATCGCATATGTATCTATTTTGCATTTTGCATAAATTTTGCCGGAGAGTTCAACATTTTGGAAAATTTTGCAGGTTAGGAGGCTCTGTAGTTTGAAATGGAGGACCTCCCATTAGCGTAAAATTTGAAAATTTTTATACAAAATTCTGAGTTGTCTTCTCTTTTGCAAGAGAAGTTATCTTCTCATTAAATTCAGGGCCTCCTAGTATGTTTTTATATCTTGAATTAGATAGTCCTAGTTCCAAGCTCTACTTCTTTTCTTTTTATATAAATTTAGCTAACTATGATATTTAGTTTGGTTCTTTTTACTTGTAATGAACCTTTATTGCATCATTTAATTTTCTATCAATTGGTTAAAAAGGCAAACTAATCCCTGCAACCCCATTTCAGGGATTTTGCCGACAGAACCTAAGAAAACCGATTTGCAGGCACATCTGTGTGTGCTTTGATCTAAAGTTTATCATACATATTATTCATAAAATTGAAAACTTATGCTTTCCCTTAATAGCTTGTTAGTGGGCATGCATGGCAAAAACAAGCAATTTGTCCATTTAAAAAAAGTTGTAATAAGTTGCAATAAAAGCTAGGATGGTATTGACATCAAGTAATTGGTATTGAAACCATCCTAGTTGTCAAATAGAAAACTTTTAAAACGTATATTAATTAAAACAGTGCATATATTCATGCTGCCAAATATGCCTGGTAGAGTCAGAGACACCCAATTTTTAAAACATAAATGTCAAACATGGGAGATTTGCATACCTGTGGCCACATTTATTACTTATACAATTTGATTTAGTCAATTCATTGCTACTGAGGCAAAACTGGGAAATATAGCATATGTGGGGCCCTTTGGATTATAAAAGGTTTCAGATAAGAGCTTTCAATGAAACCATGCAGTAACATTGAACACACTGTGCAGATTGCATGCATGTATATCTAACTCGCATTTATCAACATTGGTCAGCATATTTCTTTAAAAAAAAGCCCAAACTTACTCAAAAGGAAAAAAATTGACTCTTTAAGCAACCCCGTCAAGGAGTTGAGTTTACAGAAAAGGAAAGCTCAATATAAGTACGTCAAACAAATTGCTCAAGTGAGTGCAACGGTGACAAATAAAATATTCTTAAAACACAATGAGTTTGTATAAATCTAAAAGTCTTTAGTGCAAATGGAGCAACCTATCAAAAGCAGGCCAAACAGCTGTTACATTACCAAAAGATTAAAAATCAAAGCATTCACAAGAATACCATAAAACATTTATCAACAAAAGTGGACTATTTTATTTCTGTCAAATAAAGCTGTAGAGCTTCAAAACACTGAGCTCTATAATTGTCTTGCAAATTGTGTGACCATCTCTTGGCACCTCGAGTATAATGTGTGAAGTTGTGGTAGCTGTAACTAATGGCTCTGCACAACGTTTAAAATATGATTTTAGCTAGAGATCTTAGAAGCGATTCGCAAGAGAACTTTGCTGATTGTAGACACGCCCAGCTACAGAAAGAACTTTAAGGTTGGATGTCATTCCAGTCACTGGATGCCTTTTTGGAAATTGAACATCAACTTGTTGTTTGAAGGTTAGGCAATCTAGACCACTTTGCCTCCACTGGTAAATATGCTGCTCTACCTGCAAAGAAACCAGTTATTAACCTGTTAGTATAGTTAAAAATTAGGAGAATGTTGAACATTACTCATTTTACAGACTTTCCCAAGATATCAAACCAGCTTTAAAACAATACTGACTAAAAAGTGTGCTCCATCATGTTGTTTTAGAACGCTTAGGAGATTGGCCAGAAACTTGAAGAGTAGGCTTTTGCAGCTAGCTATATTGGTGGCTGTACTAAATTTAGGTCACACAGAAGATGCTTTCCTACTGAAACTCTGCATAATTATGTTTGCCCTAAAGAGATTGCAGTTCTCACTATGTTGATGTTTTGCCTAAAAAAAATTAACCTAGTAAGCCTTAAAAAATTCTTGTTTCGATGTTGTTAACACAAGTTAACTCAATAAAAGTAAAAAACAACAAACATTATCATTAATGCTTTCTTTTAAGCTAAAGCTTTTTTGTCAAACTATTAGGTAATAATGGTATCTTTTAAATATAAAATGTAATGAATAGTTGGGTTAAGAAAAGCTTTATTTTACAAACTAATAATTACAGCGTTACCATTCCTCTTATTTCTAAGCAAAATGCACCAAAATCTACAAAATTTTACACATTCAGCCTGTACTGTGATGAGAACCATGGCTGTCCATATAAAGCCACCGTTGGATAATGGAAAAATATTGCATCCCGCTGGATTTGAACTTGCAACATTTACCTTGCTAGACTGACACTACAAAAACTATGCTAATTAACCTTGTAATAATTTGCAATATTTGAATGCATAATTATTGCAACTGATAATCTTTTACAACACTCTACACTGCCAGGGTATTTGTTGGTACAAGCCAAGTTGATTCAAAATCTTGAGCTGAGTAAAATTCCTAACTGTCTACACGGTCAATTTTTTCCATGCACAGATTGACTATGAATTGTATAAAAGTCCCTTTTCATTCAGTTGGCCTTTAACACTGTAAGGTTGGTGTGTATGAATATGCCTTTCACTGCAATGCGTACGTGTACAAATTAAGCATAGGGTTACTGCCAGGTTACTCTGCAAAGCAGAGTTGTCCTCTCGTGCACTCCAAACAAATCCTAAATATTTAGGATTATACATTAATCATTAATTATATAGACATTATTGAAATTCTTTAAATAGTTTAGAAGTTTCTATTAAAACAGATTTTCAGCTTTTGTTTACACCATTTAGTCTCTGCTTATATTATATGATAAAGCTACTCTTTGCCATTAGCATGTATGTGCAAATGTGCTCGTTTATAACAGTTCATCTTCATAGACTATTTGAGATGACCAAAATAAATTCTATCTCAGCAAAAAATTTAACTCTGATGCTCATATCAACTGATTTGACAATTAAAAAACATTCAGTTTTGAAGGTAGTAAACATGAATTTGGAGATCAAACAGAAGGTGAGGTGAATAAAAGCCACAAGAGACAGACTGCTACTTGTTGCGGCTAGCTAACAAAGTAAAATCAGTGTCTGTATGACTTATCATTTATCCATCGTCGGGAAGAGCTTGGGAGCAAGATAGATTTTGATGAGACTAGATATCATGACATTCAGCTTGGTATACAGACGGTCCCCAACCTACGAACGAGTTACGTTCCGAACAATTGTTTGTACAGTGAATTTGTTCGTAAGTTGCTTCAGTGCTATATTTTGTATTATAACTGATGCTTAAGGCCTACATGTATATAAGTATATTGAAGGTTTATATTAGTATGTTTAAGGCTTGTATAAGTAACCTGTAAATTGGTTTGTACTGAAAAAACTTTTTAATAAAATGGAGAGAATACTGTGGTGGACGCCTGGCCATGACACAGCATTTCTTATTGATCGTATGTGTTGTCCTTTTTTATTATATCGTTGTTTTAATCGTTATGCTAGAACTTATCTTTGTTGTCCTTTTTTATGTGTTGTCCTTTTATTATACCGTTGTTTCACTCGTTATGCTATTGTTATATCTGATATCATGTTATAACACTATCATTTATCGTCACTTTTATTGTTGTCATACCAACTCGCTAGCGGTCCTATTTATTCACCTTGTTAGCCGGTGTTCTCACCGTTTGCCGTTAGGACGGAACAGTTGATATTACTGAATATAACGGAGCGCTCTCATTTATTTGAGCAGAGCAGATAGATGTACGCTCCTCGAATAGTGAAATTTCCTTCGCTAATAAAAAAGCTGAATGGGACTACACACACTCTCTTCTTTTTAGTTATTAGTCTAGATCGTGCCAAGTAAAGGTCGGCAAACTCCTTTACAATACATACAGGAAAAATAAAAAAGTTCTTTGCGCACTGGAGATACGCTCACGCACTTATGCACTGCAACGAACTGGGCAGAGGAAGGTGGATGCTGGGTGATGCTTCTATGTAGCGCCTCTTTCTGCCGCTAATAAGTCGGTAATACCGTCGGTATTATCGATGAATATACGCGCAGACCTGTTCGTATGTACCGTTGTTTGTAACTCGAATGTTCGTAAGTAGGAAACCGTCTGTATTAACACTCCAAAGCTTTCACTGATAGATCCCCTTCAAATATTTCTGATTTCTTGCGAGGCGAATCATTTTACATATTTTTGACAAAAATGACAATCTCTAATGACAAACTAGTTTAACAATGTATTGGTATCTATAATAGCGAACCCTATGCATCTTATCATTGCTCAAGTTTGGCAAGAATGTAAGCGATATTTTTAAGGACAACTATGAAAATTTTGTTAATAATTTTGGGAACTTTCACCAACTTGACACTTTACCCTATATGGCATTACTTATGTTGGTCAAACAAAAGCTTTACATAAATTCTTTACATTGAGAGGAATTTGCGTTATAATAGGTATACATGTACATTATAGCAAAATTTGCTGTACAGCTATTCAAACCAGATAAAAATCTGACCTATGCCCATACTACAAAAAATTCATAATTTGTGTTAAAATACTTGGATTTAAGTTAGAATATGACCTAAAAGTCAATGAAAGGAACTTAAGATTACTTTTCACATAGGAAACAAATACATTATGCTTATGAAACAATGCAAGTGTTTTGGCCTTAAAGTTTGGCTTATTTATGTATATACTTAAAAACATTACTTTTTATTTTGTGGGTTTTCACTGTCCACAAAAGACCCTGGTCCCCGTTAATCCCGAAAATTGAATGGTGACTGCAGAAAACAGCTATGACAGGCCGAACAGGATTTGGAACAAAAGGTACATTTCTCACAAACAGAGATTGTAAATGGTACTAAAATGCAAGTTAAGCAATACGAGTGTCATTCAGAGTTTAAAAAAAGCTATAGCTTGTTGCATACTATTAGATACATTGTCCAAAAACATATTATTGAAATTTTTGGACTAGCACAAAAGTTTTCATCTCAATATTTGTAAAATACATCTAAAAAATATTGTTTTTCACCAAGGTTCATTCTATGTCACTCAATATTTTGGTGTTTTGACACCCTAATTTACCTTCACTAAGTTCCTTTGTCCGCTCTCCTCTGACCAGAAACCTCCCCAAATATGTAAGCTTTTGTAACCTTGAATCGCCAATTCTTTAGATAACTTGTCTAGCACCAGAGTGGGTGCAGAACATGTTATAGCAACACCCTGCAATTAGTAATAACAAAATAGAAATATCACATTTTTTGAATGAATGATTTTCCGATTTAAATTAAACTCTTTTCATAGTTAATCAATTGAAAGCTCATTGCTTGCTGCAAAAAAAGGAAAAAACTGAGCAAGCAGAAGTGCATCTGATATTTTAGCTTATGACTCTCAATCCCAGCTTTGATATTTGTCACCATTGTGATTTGTAGGCGATAGAAGAACGCGAGTTAAGCAATGTAAAAACTTATTCATATCCTATTAAAAAAAGGACTTCAAATATTGAAGTGGTATTTCAAAAGCAATTACTCATTCGTAAAATTGATAGTCAGTAGTCTGACTCTGATCTGGACTTGGCTTTTAGATATTATTGCAAAGTAAAGTTTAGAGCTGGTCACCATAGGTTTTAACTGTGAGTTTCAGTTCCTATCCCAGACACTATGCTTAAATATAGTCTGTACAAGTGCTATCGTCAGTGGACAGGCAACCAGAATGCAAGAACATGACAACTATAAACATGCAAGGGTGAATAGGAGCTGTATACACAATTAAAATAAAGCAGTTGTTTCACAAGGCATAGTCCAATTTGTAAAACGGAATAACTAGTAAATAACATTCAACTAAATTGTTGTTGATGACAGCTCTGCACAAGCTTCAGCTAAACATTCACAGATAATAATTACATAAGAAAATACACAAACTAAAAAGCAATAATACTTAGTCAATACTAAGAATGATTATGAAGTTTAAGAATATTAATCAAAATTACGTACAGTGGCACTCGCATACCGTTGTTGCTTGAAAGGTATGTTTCCAAAAGAAAATCTTGTCATTTTTCTAAAAGATTACTAATGCTTAAAGGTTGACTTGCAACAAAATTCACGCTACAGTTATTTGGTATCAAAAGATTCACCATGTCTTACTCTGTTGTGTTGCATGTGCAATATATGTAGAAATGTGATAACATGCTCTTAAAAGCTCAAAAGCAAAAAGTTAATCGCCGCCATCACGAAATTGCCGAAGATCAGAATCCCGTTCCAAAAACGGGTCAAATGGAACGTAGCTCAACAAGATGGCTTCTGTTTACACTTTCATGCAACCTCATTCATTCAAATATTTTCACAATTACACTTCACGCATTCAATGAAACGATGTCTATTGTCCTCAAGCATCTGTTTCCTCATCACTGTATTGATGTCACTTTGAGCACTGATATCTCAAAACCTACCGTAAAAAATGGTTTAATTTTTAACCTTAGCTCGAAGGAATGCATATCATCATCTGATAAGCATGACAAGCCTGTTGGTCACCTGTGATAGTCAAAAAATGCTGCGGAAATTATGCGCGCTGTTTGGCAGGAAGCATGGGTCACATGATCAGATTGCGACTAGACGATTAGATCAACCCAAAACAAAATTGCAAACTAGCGAGCGTCTATATTTAGTAAGAGCTATTTGGCGAAACCCAAAGTTTATGTCATAAACTAGTGCTACAAGAAGTTTTATATTGAGCCTTTTACGGAACTTACAATTCATGTGAGAAGATCACGTGTCAAAACAATAACCAAATCATTTTACTATGTCAAAAAAATGAATTGATTCCAATCTACGGCGGTTTCAGGATCGCGGAGATTAACTGTTTCTTTTTTAGCTTTTAAAAGCTTGTAATCACAGTTCTCCATATTTTGCACCCACAACACAGCAGAGTAAGCCATGGTGAATCTTTTGATACCAAATAACCGTAATGAAATTTTGTTGCAAGTCAACCTTCAACAAGCAAAATGATAACAAGCTCCAGTACCATGCATTGACGACTTGGGCAGCTAAGTCGTACATGCAAATCAGATGAGTATTTTACGGTATTTTGGAAAGGCCAATAATTAACCAATATTTGAGTTTTCATCAAATTAAAGTACATTTAATGGGCCATTTTAGCAGCGCAAAGAAAGCACATTTCTGATGACCATTTGCACCAATTTAGGGCAGGTAGTAGGAGTGAAACAAACTGGTTCGACTTATTTTAGTCAAAAATGTATACAAGTATTAGCCAAATGAAAGTTTGTTACGGAAAGTTCTATCATAAGAACATAATTTGAAATAAATTCTATAATAAACCTCTTGCAGTTGCTTCATTTTGTCCTGCAAACACATTAAAATCTGTAATAGAAAACAAGACACCTATACAAAATCAAAACTGGTAGTTAATTTCTGTTAGTGATGACATATTTTTTATTGTAGTTCTACAATAGCACTATAAGTTCCAAACAGTGCATTAACTATTAATATGTGTCATGATCACTGAATTCATGGTAAGTCGAGATTACAAGATTTAGCAAACAAAATTTTGATTCTAGCCTAATTACAGCAGATTATATGGTCAAAAAACTGAAGCACGTTTACCATTAGTGCAAAAACATAGTTCCAAGAAAACTGGTATTAAAGTTTGAGAAACGAAAACCAATGTAAAGTTTTGTTTACATTTCAAAACGACATAGCAACCAATATCAAGATATTGTGATATTAATCTAGATTTCTGTACTTGGATTCAAAAAACTATGCTGAATTTAAAAATCTAAACAGATTTTAGCTGGTTGTCAAAGAAATAGCTGTATATTTATAAGAAAGTGTATTACTTATTTTTGCAGATATTAAAAACAGCTTGATTGTATCGCGATATTGGGCACACCCAAATCATCAACCAAATCTTTAGAAAATTAACAACAGTAACATATTGCACACCATCGGTCACTATATACTTCGACCTTGCAAACTCGAATAATTATTCTCATAACTAAATCTGATTATAATTTCATAAAAATTGAATAATTATTCTTATTATTAAATATTGTAGTAATCTTGTAAGAATCGTTAGGAAAATATCACCACAACTCCCTTTACTTTCACTGCTTTTGACATCAGTTAGAATACCAAAGTACTCATTACAAGCGTCCAAAATGTCAAAGTTACCTTTAAAATCGGCAAAAAAGAAACAATTATTTTTAGCGGACACCATTTTTCAGTACTTCTTGTTTAACATAGCAACGGTTTTAAGTTTTTTTTCGATGGTAAAATACTTTTATTGGCTAAACTGACTTCAGATTCAGAAAGATCACTCTTTGATTGGTCCAGACCTACAGGTTACAAAATTTGTTACCAATATTATAAGTTATGTTGGTGCAACTTCAAAGTCGAATAACTCAACTTCGTGATTTGCGACTTAACCATGGTTTCTGTGACCGCAACCCATATGATCTACCTGCAGATAACTTCAACTCCTTTACTACCAAATGGATCTCTCTACCGCGACATAAGTGTTTCGTGAAACTTAATTTCTAAAAGAGTGTATAAATGGTTATAACTTTACACCCCAATTGTTTATTAACAATATTTTTATAGCAAGTTTGTCAGCATAAGTTTTTATGTTAGTTCATGCCCCCAAAAATATTACAAACGAGTTGTCGAGTGAGAGGGACCACTTTTCGTCCATTTTGAAATTACTGTGAGGTAAGCACAAAACTCTAGTCGGATGATTTATGAATATTATTAGTTTACATGTTAATTAATCTGATGAACATAATTACTCTCATTAGTACTATTGCTCAATAAAGTTGCTCAGTCTATAGATCTGAAGTTAGTAACCATTTATGGCTGTATTGCTTCTGAAATTACTGGTCATCAGTAAGAAGATTTCATAAAACAAGTTTTTGCAAAGCAAAACTATGCTCAGGTTGTAAACGCATTCTTATTTGCTCAACATATGCAAATAATAGCTTTTTTTCAATCAGGTATAGATGTAATAAGATAATTTACTAATTAATCAGTGATCGGAAACAATTTGTACAAAAGCTTGCTAAAGCCGCATCATGCAGCACTTGGCCATACAGAAACACATTGCCAAACGAGCTGTACTATTGGTAGTTTAAGAGTTCACACTGAAACAGCTTCAACATAAAATTAAGACATAAGAAATCAGTGCAAAAACTGCTTCGTATTACATTTACTTCATGCCTTGTTGTAATTGAGCATCATACTGCGTGCACAATTAGGAAAAATGGCTGCAAGATCAAAATTTACCAAGTCTTTAATTTGTTAATGAAGCCGTGATAAAAAACAATTTAGACAATTTATGCACAACTTAAATGCAACTGCATTTCATCAGCATTTTTATAAGCAGGCTTAGTGTAAAAAAAACAGAGTAAGAGCCATACTACAAGTTCATGAAGTTTTGAACAAATTGTTACTTTACCCTTCAATATGTTGTTAAATGCTAAGACAAGGTTAAAAAATTATTGACGCTGTTGGAAGAGAGAACGTTTCAAATGCCTCTAGATTTCATAAAAAACAGCTAAAAATGATGGCCAGGGTTCTTGAAGACACTTTTATTTGTATGAAAGATTGGTAGATAGAACATTATTACACAAACAGACAATTCCATAATTAAAGCGCAAACATTGTGGCCATAAAGGGTAAATAAAAATTGTTTCAAAGTAAAAGCCAAAAGGCTATTGTGCCTGGTAGTGGTAGCATCATTACCATATCATTTTTCTATTGAATAACGTAATACACTTTATATTAGAATAGAACAGACTTTGGTACATTAATTTGTCCTACATGTGATGGCTCTTATTAAAGACCTAATTTTCACCAATGAAGTGTGCCCTCAGATTAAGATGACCTTATTTATGAACCACACCGCCTATCAGAGTTTTTTAACATACACATTAATCAGCAGAAGGTTTTACGCCTAATGTTACCGACAAAAAATCTAAAAAGTGTGTTGCAGTATGAGCTTGGCAGGTTCTGATCCTCTTTTGCTGATACAATAAGTAGCAATCAGTAGTCCATTTTCCAAAGGTTTACTTATTGCCCATTTCTAAAACCTTGGTAGCTGTAAAGGTCTAACACAGCTGTTTATTGCAATAATAAACTGTAAAAACAAAAATAATGATTCTCAAAAAACTTTGGTCGCTGTTGGCTGTTAACATGTTTTCTATTAGTTAGATGCAGGATGGCGATTGGTTTTTTCCTATTAGGTACACATATGACCGGCTAACTAATTGCCTACTCACTAATAAGAAATGTTTTGTACAAAGATTTTTCAGCGCATTGCTCTTGGTTATAAGCGTACATTGTGCTGAGCTGCACTGCGCAGCCTGTTGTACGCACTCAGTTAATGGACTAGACCAAAATCTGATTGTGTTTTAGACTTTTTCCATTCGGAAAACCCAGGCTACACTCATTAAGAAATACATTCAATCTTTAAAAAATGGTTAATATTTTAATACTTTGATATTGTATTTGTACAATTTAAATATCAATTGTACATGCCACTCCATACATGGTTATTTTGCTTCATAACTATTGTTTTACTGTTTTTGCGGATTGTCAGTGCTATAGTATTTTAGTGTAGCCAACTACCCAATGTAATGACTGCAGTCTCCAGAGCTCACTTTAGTCATCAAAGCCCAATTTAATTATCAGAAGATTAGGACTACAAAAAGTAGAGGACTCATCAACTTACCCTTCAGTTTTTCAAAACACTTGTAGGCCAATATGATTAGTTCTGTGAGAACATGATTAAAGAACAATAGTTCTGCGTGGTGAGCTCATCTTCGTTCTCCAGATTAAACAACTTCTACAAAAGAACAAAGATTTTAACATTGTATAAAAAAATAAGTTGATGAGGACTTTATGCACAGAGTCTCTGACCACCTTCAATTTGGTATTGGAAAAAATGTTGAAAGTGAGCTACCGTTAAACCTATATTTGAATGCACCTTGATTTGATTGGCACCGCTATTTGGGACCACATCAGGAGATTGCTTTGAAAATCGAGCGCCATCTTTTTAATGAACGCCAACTCTATTTGAGGAGGTAAGTTACCTTATCAGTATATGTATAGGTTTAGCTATATTCGCCTTTGGTAAAAATATAGCAAGGAGCTTTTAAGGTCCAAACACACTAGGCGATTTTATTGCAAGCGTCATGAGGGCGAAGATATCGCTGGTGCGTGCATAAACACACTTGAGCGATTTACTAGCAAATGATATAATGGGCACGCTCACAAACTGCCAATAAAAATCCGTATCATTAGTTTTTTCGGAGTTGTTGATAAATTTAGGCCAGTCAAAATGTCGTCGTCTAGGCTACAACATAAACAACCTCCACATTTGTTATTAAACCTATCTCCCTTTCAAAGAGTGTACACTGCCTACACTACAAAAAGACAAAAGAAAAAACGATTCTTGTATTTTTAGCTGTATTGTTTTTACAATTTTTATACATATTTTATTTTGTAGTGGTTTTTCATATTTAATTTATTAAATATTTACCATTCTCAAGATGGTCAACCGGCGCAACGATTGACTCCGGATGTTGGTTTTCAACTCGGATTTTTTTTAATTTTGTTATGATGGACAGAACTGGGAGTGCTATTATTAAATTCATGAACAATTGAGTGTTCGTTCTGAAGATATTTCGTAACAAAATAGAAAATTGGAGCTGATGTACGTTGTTGAACATCGGTAAGAAATAATTACTCGCCGTAAAATTACATTCTGGTAAGAACTAACCAATCGAAATGCATCTCGTTAGCAATAAAGTTGTGTAGAGAAATTCTAGCTTTATCGCTCTGCATGAACACGCTGAGTGAATTTTAACGCAGATTAGCTCTAACGCAGATTAGCTCTAACGCAGATTAGCTCGAACGCAGATTAGCTCTAACGCAGATTAGCTCTAACGCAGATTAGCTCTAACGCAGATTAGCTCTAACGCAGATTAGCTCTAACGCAATATCGCTCTAATTATCGCCTAATTTGTTTTCACCTTAAGAGAATGCTTCAGCGATAACACTTGTTCTATTGAGTCAAATATGCTACAAAGCAAAAAATTACTCTGAATTTGTTGTCGGGGTTTTATAAAAACACCATTATCAGCTTTTTAAATGTCTTAACCGCCAGTACATCAGCAGTCATAATTAAACATTGTCCCAAAAACAAGCGGCCTCAAACTGCCTAAAATATCGTACTAATCAACCATTCCATGTTAAGTGGAAAGAAAATGGGATAAACAACAGCATTGAAATTAAAGCACTCTCACACTCATTTCATGAACAGTTCTGTCAAAATCTTTACTGATAACTCAGCTTGCACTTTTATTCCATAAGTGCCAGAGTCACATCTAGGAGCAATAGGTCGGCTTTGCGCTAGAGGACAAGCAAGGCTAAAAGTGATAAAAATTAGATAATACACAATAAACTTTCAAGTTCAATTAGTGATGAGGGAGCAAAAGTATCCTACATGGGAGCTATTGCACACTTTAAACATGATATTTGTACCTCACAAACTCACATGGTCTTTTAGAGTAAAGTAGATGCTCCTATAACAAATACCTCCTATAGCATAAATTCTAGAAAAAGTCAGGCAATTTTGTGAAGTTTTTGCTTCGTACCGCGTAACAAACTCCATATAACTTAAAGTGTATCATCGGGCGAGTTCTAAAGTTTGATTTGAGTTTTAGTCTGTCTCGCCACACCTGCGAGAAAAGAAAGCGACATACAGCGGTGTCAGAAAGTATTTGTCCACCTCAAACCTCACTGCCCATTTTAGGTAAATTTGTTGTAGTAGTCATGTAGAGGGATAGAACCCTGACAAACCATGCATCATTTAAAAGTAAAGTAACATTAGATCTTGTTGACACCATCAGTAATAAAATTACGGTTAATCAGGGAACAATAATCATTTTAGGCCAATCAATGTGAATCAGTGCTTATTAACTCATTTTCAAACGCAATATGACATTATTAATTTTCAAGTGGAATATTATCACAACAATAGAGATCCTGTTGGACAGCATGTGCAGCAAAGGTTTACAGTTTTGCTTGTTAAAAGAGGAACAGCTAGAGATCCCAGAATTCATACCAGCGTCAACATCAACCATGGATAAGAAATGTGTCAACGACCTCATCATTCGCCTGCATACGATGGGCAATCTGAGCAATAAAAAAATAGCGAAGAAGCTTAGAGTATTTCAATCTAAAGAAAATTAAGTGGTAAAGAAATGAATGCAGCATCAAACCACCAAAGATCTACCACGATCAAGGCGTTTGAAAAAACCAGCTGTCCAACATGATTGCTGGTTTCAGATTATGAACACTCAAGCGCTCGTGAGGCTTGTTCGCAGCATGCCTAAGGCTGCAGAATGGTTACAGTCTGCAAAGGCTACCAGATAAAATATTAAAATGCAAAACAACCCCAATGGCTTTTTTCTGGGCCCATAACAGTACAAGACTGTTATTTTCAATTTAGAAAATAATTAAAGAAGAGATAATAACGAAATTTGCGATGACATATTTTCTGGTATGCAGTGTGAATTAGTAGGCAGCGGTTGATACAATAGAAGATATTTGGCAATTTTAAAATCTAGTTATTTTTATTTTTCAGCTCATTAGGATTGTTTTGATACAGGGTTTTATGTATGCAGTGCAAAATATTTCCAAATTATGATGAATTTATTGCAGTGCTACACTTACTTAAACAGGCAGACAAAGATTTTTTTCCAACACTGTACATAAAGCATTATACATATAATATATACAATTTCCATGACATTCTGACTCTTGTGATAATTTGCCTGAAGTGACAACGGAACAGAGAATAGGTACATATAGCAGTGCAATTGTTGATAAATATTTTAAGGCTATTGGTCGGTGCATCTGAATGTCACGAGTTGGAGTTGCAATCTTGAGCTCTTAAGAACGAATAGATGACGAAAAGGTACTATCGCTTTTTTATAGTGAAACTATTTTTTCTTAGTCAATTGTTGTAAGTCGCTGTCGCGTCAAACTATGCGCTCTTCATCAAATTATTGTCAAATTACCACAATCATGGTCTATTAAACCAATGAGGTTGATCATGACAAGTTGTCGATGAAAACCAATAATACAGTTAAGGCACCGCCAATACATTCAAAAGAATTTAAGTCGGATTCTCACATGAGCGAGTTTGGAAAGGTCCTGAAATGGTTTAGACAATTTACATGTATGTTAACATTCTTTTAATGAAAAATCCTTATCATGTAAACGTTCCTAGAACTGATCATCTCATTTTAGCAGCGCCTACTGTACAGTCATGTCTGATATGAGAGCAAAATGCATTCTGGGACAAAAGCTCGCAAGTTAATTTTCTTAAAGTCCTATCTCAAAAATGTTTTTTATATAAATTAACTAAAGATAAATTATTGTGTTGCCATCCTCCAAAAAACTACCAATAAGAGATATTACAATGAAAAAATACATGATTTTATCTATTCATGCTCTATACCCATGCCCCCAAGGCTACAAATACCTATGTAAAGGTTATGGTCTGCATTAAAATGTAGCAGTATTATGCACAACATAATTTTGAGTAGTGGCAGTATGCAGCAGTCCATACAGTAGCATACCGTATGGAGTTCTTACCTTTCAGAGAATTATAGCACTAATGATTGTGAGAGAGAGACCTGATGCAACACGCTTGGTACGCTACACTTTTGTGGCATCGCATAAACAAACTTAAAGTATAAATTTAATATAACTGAATTCAGCTTAATAAAACATCCTTGAAAAAAACGTTCTGATCTTATATTAGAGCTAATTCTATTTTTTCTTCATTTTAATTTTTAAATCATCTCTTCCTGGCTGGAAACTTCTCGATTTGCTTATACTCTCATTTCCAGCCAACCTTTTTAAAACAAATCTGAAGCAGACCTGACGGGAAAACCAAGTGATGTAGTTTCCGTAACTGGCCTTTCGCATCTTTGGGCATTTAGTGATACATCAAAAACCACCTTGCAAGCTCGCATCTCTAATTTTCTAGAATTTCAAGGCGAAAGTGGGTAGTGAGATAGTGAATGGTACAGAATTTGTGTAAACATAAATTGCTTGAATTCTTAAATCTATTCATTGGTTATTGTTATATATACATGTATATATATATATATCAATATATTTATTTTGAAGGTTTGGGGTAGACTGACACAATCTTCTGAAGAATCAATTGATTTCCTATAGCCGGTTTGTGTATTGACTCGTGTTCGCTTCAAATTCTGTATCATTTACGATTTTGCTACCCATGAAAGTTTATTATAAGTTATGACTAATGTGTTGAGAGTATATGGGAGGTCATTAAGTACAAAGCCCATCAAGTCAAGTAGTCAATGATGACTTACCAGCTGTTCAAAATTAGGTTGGGTACGTGTCTAATGACAGGGAAGAAGCGTTCAACTGACATTTATGATCTACTCATCGCCAAAATCTTCCGGAAGACAATGCAAGGAAGAGGACCTTGATGACCGCCCAGGTCTATATAGATGAAAGAACCGTGAGTCACCACCGGTTTGTATGTCAATGAATTTGATATAGAAATACATAAAGTGCTGGTCAAATGAATAGCAATACACGAGATGTTATGGATGAATAGCTATGCAAATGGCTTTGTACTAACTGTAGAGTTTTAAACAAACTCTAAAACTCTGGTGATTGTTGGGATTGAGAGTAGAGGAACTTTACTGATGTGTACTATGCCAGTTATTGCTTTATTGCATAATAACACCGTGAAGCCTGTTAAAGTATGGAAATCGTAATAAATTCAGTCCATATCAAGTACAGAAAACATGACAATAATCATGGTAATGCTTGAACACAATTGCTGCCAACAGTATTAATTAATTCAAATTGAAATTAATGAATATAAACTGAAACATGAGTGAATAAAGTTGCGTAACTGACCTGTTCTATCTCTATGGTTGCAATCCCAGTGGTTTAATAAGTTCAATACGTTATCTATAGTTCGCGGCTATGCCTTAGTGGATGCTCTGTTGTATCGCATTCACTGAGTCAAGCTATACTTGTTAATAAAGGCAGGTCAGTAGAAGGGCAAAAAACTACCAGTAGAGGTCACCCGTTTTCTGTTCATTGGCCAGATTTACGCGCCCATATGCCCCCACAACCAACCAGAAAGCAACTGAGTCAGCTTGAAGTGTAACGAACACTCAGACCGCTGACCCGGCAAACAATGGTCTATCAAATATACGAAAACATAACCTCCTGCTGAGAGTCAGATGCTTTCCCTACACTCCCATCTAAATTTACTTAAATTTACCCTACAGTTTAAAAGAACTTATTGTTGATATGTTTATTTATGCTAGCATAAAATATGGAATACCACAACCCTAGCATTATCGTAACAAATACTTGCTTAAGCTGCTTAGCATGAAATGAGAAAGAGTGCGATTTATGATCTCAGGAGAAGCACAATTTTATTAACTGCTCTCCTCAACACAGTCGGGGGTTGTAGTTGCTTCCCTTCACTATCGATGTGTCTGTTTCCGAGTATGACTTCTACGTTCCTGACTAGGCCATCCTTTCCTGGTGATGTCTGTGTGACCTTGCCAATCTTCCAGTCAGATCTAGCCACATTTTCATCCAATATCATAACGATATCTCCCACCTTAATATTCTTACGCTCTGTTTTCCATTTCTGTCGCGGAATTATTGAGTTCAAGTACTCCGTCTTCCAAGCCAGCCAGAATTCATCCGCCATCCTCTGTGATATCTTCCATCTAGCCCTACTGTACAAGTTCTCGTCAGGAAACTCACCCGGTGGAGGTGCTACCAGTGTCGACCGTTTCGAGGTCAGGAGGTGGTTAGGAGTGTGGATTTCGTCTTCGGTAGAGACGATTGAGGTGGCATTTAATGGTCTGTTGTTGACAATGTTGGCTGCTTCACACAGTGCTGTTCTCAAAGCTTTTGTGTCCATCTTGTGTTTGAACTTCAGTGCCATGCCGTTGAGTACTGCACGCACTGATCGGATCAGTCTTTCTGTGGCGCCACCTTGGTGACTTGCATTTGGCGAGTTGAACTTGAAGATAATCTTGTTTTTCTGCAAGTACTGCTTCAAGTCAGGGTGAGCCAGGTCAAACTGTTTTTCCAGCTCGTTTTTAGCACCAACCAAGTTGGTTCCGTTGTCGCATACAATTGTTTGAATTGGACCCCGGATAGCCATGAAACATCTTAGTGCCTGGATCAGACTGTCGGAGCTCATGTCCTCCAAAATTTCGATGTGGATGGCTCTGGAGTACAAACATGCAGTTATCAGCCCCCATCGCTTTAGCTCCGTTCGTCTTTCTTTGACATAGAATGGACCGAATACGTCAACGCCTACGTGAGTAAAGGGTGGTGTGCGGGCTAACCTTTCTTCTGGAAGTTGTCCCATTAGTTGAGTCGCGGGAGCCTTCCTCAAGCGTTTGCAGTTTACACACTTTCCTATCAAGTTCTTAATTTGTCCGGTGCTGTTCACTAACCAGTATCCAGCTTCTCTTATTGCTGCCAACGTGCTTCGCCGTCCCAGATGATAGATTCTTTCGTGATAGTGTTTGGCAATCAGATATGACACATGGGTGTGTTTCGGTATTAGAACTGGATGCTTTTCCTCCATAGTTAAGTCTGTTTGGTTTTCCAGTCTCCCACCAACACGCACTAGCCCGTTGTTGTCCACATATGGGTGTAGTTTAGTAAGAGATTTATTCTTTGCTTTCGTTGGGTAAGCTGTGGTTTGAATCTCTAAGATAATAAAAATTTCGGCCTCTTGTAGCTCGCTTGGTGTTGTTTCGGTTATTTTCCAGGTCTTTTGTCTTGCGAATTTCTTCAGAATAGCTATGCTTCTGATGAGCGTCATCCAGTTACTGTATATATTGAATTTCTGCGTGATATTCGAGGTCCTCGTTGTAGCATGAGAGGTTACCTTGCGTAGCTCTGGATCATTCTCGGGAAGAACAGCGTCAGCTTTGTTGCTATGAGTATACACTGAAATGTCTAGTTTGTGTAGAAACTTCGGTCCTTGGAACCAATTTGGACTTGATATGAGACCACTAGTGGATGATCCACGGGACACAATGTCTGCGGGGTTGTCTGCTGTTGTTACATAGTTCCATTTTTTAGTGTCTGTGTGAAGTTTTATTTCTTTGACACGGTTCGCGACGTACATGTGGAATCTTCGACAGTCATTGTTGAGGTAGCCTAGAACGATATTGGAATCCGTCCAGAACATTTCCTTGTCGATCTCCATATGCAACTCCTTTCTCAGTGTTACTGACAAACGAGCAGCTGTCACTGCTCCTTGAAGTTCGAGCCTAGGGATAGTTGTGGGTTTGTTCAGAGGGGCTACTCTTGACTTGGCAAGAATTAAGTTGCAGTTAATCTTGCCTTGATCATCGATTTGTCTCACGTATGAACAAGCTCCATACCCGGCTGTACTCGCATCACTGAAGTGATGTAACTCAGTTGACACGATGTTTCCCTCCGGCTTGAAACATCGTTGTACATTTAGCTGCGCCAGCTTGGGCAGTTCAGAAGTCCATTTTGTCCATTGTTCTGCTTCATCAGTAGGGATTAGTTGGTCCCATGACAGTCCAGATGAGATACATCGTTGTAAGATTCGCTTTCCATTCAATATTACAGGTGATATAAGTCCCATAGGATCATAGATCTGGGCTATTGTGGAAAGCATGGTTCTCTTTGTTGACGGCTTGTTCAAAGAAGCAGGGGTGGTGAAATGGAATGTGTCTGCTTCGAGGTTCCACTCCATCCCAAGAGTTCTGTCACATGGTAATTGATCGGCAAAAAGGTTCAGACTCTTGGTTGATTCACCCCTCTCTGAAGGGGGTACTGCCGCTAGCACTTGCTTGTCGTTTGAAAGATATTTGTGCAGGCGTATACCTGCTTTGGAACATAGCTCTGTGGCGGTCTGAATTAGGTTTACGGCCTCTTGATAGGTCGCCACGCTTGTGACTCCATCGTCTACATAGAAATTGTTCATCAGAAAATCTGCTGCCTTCGGGAATGTTGACTTGTTGTCATTGGCTAGCTTTCTAAGCCCATAGGTGGCTACTCCAGGAGAGGATTTTGCTCCAAATAGATGAACAGTCATACGATATTCCTTGATGGTCTTGGGGTCTTCGCCTGTTGTCCAGAGAAATCTTAAGTAGTCACGGTGAGGCGGGTCCACCTTGAAGTTGTAAAACATGTGTTGGATGTCACAGGTAATGGCAGTGGTTTCTTTCCTAAATCTTAGCAGTATTCCTAGCAAGGAATTTATATGGTCAGGTCCAGTGAGGAGCATGTCATTTAATGATACATTGCTTGACCGTGCCTTACCGTCAAAAACTACTCGTAGTTTTCCCTTTCTCTTATGCCGAACGGCAAAGTGTGGTAAATACCACACTTTTCCTTGCTCTGCGGGAGTTGACATGACTTCTTCAGCGTGTCCGTTGGCTATGAGATCCTTCATGAACTTTGTATACTCTCTCTTATCCCCTTCTGATCTTTCGAGCTTTCTCAGCTGTTGCTTCAGTCGTAGTTCAGCTTGCTGGCGGTTGTTTGGTAGCTCTGGTTCAGATCTAAATGGTAGCGGCATCATCAGGTTTCCCTTGCCGTCCTTTGTGATTCCCCTCTCTAGTATATCGATGAATTTCATATCTTCTTGCGAAGTGGCCCCTTCAGTGTTAATATCTCTGAAGTCCTGATCAAGAAGGTTGAGTAGTTCGGTATCCCTAGCGGTATATGTATTGTATGACTTTCTTGCGGCGGTCAGCTCTCTACCACCACACATGGTCCATCCGAATAGTGTTTTTGATGCAAACGGTCTGCCATCCATGCAAGTTCTACTTTCTAGAGGTTGAATGATCTCAGTATGATTCATTCCTATCAGTAATGCTACTGGTATGTCTAGCAATGGTGGTATTTGGCTTGCTATATCTCTGAGATGAGGTAACTTTCTTGCTTGTTCTGGGGAGGGCAACTGACTTTTGTTGCAGAATATAGCTCTTTGGTATGCACTAATGTTAGCTTGGTTGTCATTCATGTACCCTGTTAGAAGTATGTTGTCATACCTCTCGAGATTAGTCGTTTCAGGACCGTTCATTGTGTGGATAGTTATGTCGTGCTCTACTGCACTAGCCGTGGCTCCCAGCCGTGAGATTGCTTCTGGTGAAACGTAGCAGGAATCAGACATTGTGTCTAGCAATGCATAGACTAGCATTTTCTGGCCAGTTCCTGCTGACACATAGACTGGTATAGCCATACTTGTCAGTCTACTTCCCAAACGAGTGGCCTTACAAGACTTCTGCTTGTCTTCTTTTGAGGTTTTGGGAGTTTCGTATGTCGCTTGATCCATAGGCTTCTGAGAAGGTGGACCGGTAGTTTGTGGTAAGTTCGCAGGTTGTTTACGTCTTTGGCCTTCCTTGCTTTCACTAAAAGCTGATACCTTCTGAGAGTCACTTCTGTTTGGTTTCCAATTGTTATCGTGATTGGCCGTCGCGTGACTCTTTCCACACAAAAGACATCTTAAAGTCGAGTTGCAGCCCTTAGATCGATGGCCTTTAACATAACAACGGAAGCAAATCCCTTGTTTCTTTACAAATTCTTGCTTCTGCGATTTTTCCATCTCTTGCAGACGATAGCAGTCGACGGTTTCGTGGTTGCCAAGTGTGCAGTTCAGGCAACCCTTTGCTGTAGAAGTAGAGTAACTCTTAACACTTCTCAGGGGTTCGGAACTTGAGGTTTTGGTTGCCCTTGGAGACTCAGAAGCATTGTTACGCTTGATTCTATTGGCTTGCGAGCTGAGTGCCTGCGAAATAGGGAGTGACATAATTCGAGCCTCTTCTCTTACGAAGGAGCAGAATTCATGGAATTTTGGATATCTTTGCTCGCACTCCTCCAGCTTGCCAACCACTCTAACCCATTTAAGCTTAAGCCAATCTGGAAGCTTTTGGCACATTTTCTCATTTTCATTATAGTCGTTTAGAACGTCAAGTGTGCTGACAGATGACATAGCACTTTTTAAGTGACAAAGAAAGTCACTGTACTCTGTCAGTGCCTTGCCATTTCTTGGATGGATCTGTGGCCACTCATCTAGCCTCTTTCGAAATCCTCTGGCAATATTATGTTGGTTTCCGAATCGTTCCTTAAGAATAGCTCTTGCTGACAGGTATGCTTCGTTTGTATTTGTGATAAAGTGGCCTTCAATGCACCTTCTTGCGTCTCCAGTTATGAATCTTTTGAGGTGACGCAGTCTTTCATGCCCCTGTATGTTCTCTGCTTGTAGAAAGTTGTTGAGGTCCACTTCCCAATCAGAAAATTGGAGAACATCACCTTCAAAGATAACTGGTTCTACAGACCTTTTATTTGCACTTATTGCCAATGTCAGAGTTTCAGCTAATCTGTTCATTGCATTAGTTTCTGGTGAGATTTCTTGGTTAGAAGCAATAGCATGCTGTCGCTGTGTAGCAGTGAGCCATTGAGTTTGTGGTAGTGTGCCTGAAGCAGGCGCATCGGATTTTGCTATCACATTTACTACTTCTGGGCACGTCTCTACTGCGGTTGAGTTTCTTACTTCAAGAGCTGTCCTCGTTTGGGGTGAGTTCTGCTCTACAACAGCTGCCTCCACTTGACTAGAGTCACCAACTGCGGGAGTTGCCTCCGTTTGACCAGGGTCACCAACTGCGGGAGTTGCCTCCGCTTGGCTGCTGCTGGCATCCCCGAACTGTATGCTGCTGTTTTCTGACAGTCTAACCAGCTCTTGAAATTGTCGGTTTTCTTCTTCTAACTCTGCAGTTAATCTTCTTTTCATGTCTTCTTCTGTCTTTGCTTGTTCTTCTTCCAGCCTGTCAAGCCGATCCTCGATGGCCTCCCTGAGTTTGCGAGCATGCGCCATAAAATGATAAAACATTGTTTTGGTTTGTGGCGCTACTCTACCTTCATCTTTATCATACAAGTTCACAAGATCATTATATGAGTGCAAAAGAGTGTTCACTCTCTCAGCTAACAAATCATGCATGTCATACAGTGCCTCTAGGGCAACACCACGAGCTAGATTGTCCTGTATTTCATTAAGATATCTGTACTCTGAGTTGATCTCTTTTGAGATCTTTACTTGCAACTGATAAGCTTTACTTTCCTTACCGACCAATGTTAGCGCAGTTTTCCGACGCGTACGCGCTGAAAATTCATGATTCACGTCTGTTGAAGCGCTGCTTTCAGTTTCAGAGCTGCTAATACTAGATGCGCTAAGAGTCAATTTTTCTGAGTGTAGTTCGGTGACAACTGACTCACTAGCAGGGTTTAGATCGTGTTCCACTGCATTGTGAATTTCTGGTTGTTTGCCAAGGTCAGAACCCCCCGGGTGTTCCCCATCGCCATCAATCAACTCACCACCCCCAGAGTCAGCCATGGGTTAGCACAGGGCCACAAAACTCAGCCAAGTTCGCAGAAGTGGAGTGACCTCTAATGGTTTACAGTGGGTTAATGAAAATATTGAGTTCAAAAAAAAAAAATTTAGATTATACTTCGAATCAAATTCCTAAAACAATATATTCTGGTACTCTAATAATTAACTAGCTATCTTCTAAATGCATACAGTTTATAGCCGATTTCCTGAATATAAGGAGCTTAAAATAAAGGTATGAATGGCTTGAAATAGTCACGAAATATGCTTTCAGGTAATGATCTTCTAGAATTTGACTGGTTGAGATAACTCCTAGATAGGAACAGTTTGAGTTAACTCCTGGTATGAGCAGCTGCTAGATTGACAGTTTCAATATGGATAGATCGTATGCAATTACATGCATGTGGATACTCTTTCAGCTGCTGCTCCAGCAATACTCTGTAGAATGGCTACAGTAACAAGTTGACCTTTACTAGGCTACTTAGCTGACAAGATTCTGTTGATGCTGACTTATGGCTGGCTTGTTGTTCTTTTTCCTCCGCTCTGTCTGTTAGAGATCGGAAGGCTTCACTGTAGAGTTTTAAACAAACTCTAAAACTCTGGTGATTGTTGGGATTGAGAGTAGAGGAACTTTACTGATGTGTACTATGCCAGTTATTGCTTTATTGCATAATAACACCGTGAAGCCTGTTAAAGTATGGAAATCGTAATAAATTCAGTCCATATCAAGTACAGAAAACATGACAATAATCATGGTAATGCTTGAACACAATTGCTGCCAACAGTATTAATTAATTCAAATTGAAATTAATGAATATAAACTGAAACATGAGTGAATAAAGTTGCGTAACTGACCTGTTCTATCTCTATGGTTGCAATCCCAGTGGTTTAATAAGTTCAATACGTTATCTATAGTTCGCGGCTATGCCTTAGTGGATGCTCTGTTGTATCGCATTCACTGAGTCAAGCTATACTTGTTAATAAAGGCAGGTCAGTAGAAGGGCAAAAAACTACCAGTAGAGGTCACCCGTTTTCTGTTCATTGGCCAGATTTACGCGCCCATATGCCCCCACAACCAACCAGAAAGCAACTGAGTCAGCTTGAAGTGTAACGAACACTCAGACCGCTGACCCGGCAAACAATGGTCTATCAAATATACGAAAACATAACCTCCTGCTGAGAGTCAGATGCTTTCCCTACACTAACCCTTGGTATGAAATATTACCCAAGCCTGTGTCATTAGACAGCAACCACATTTGCTAGTTAAAGCTCTAATTTTCAAATAAATTAGACAATGCTATGTAAATACATGTAAGATAATATCATAGTTGTTAAATATAAATACAAACTTGTAAAAATCCATGATACGAAACCGAGTTTTAACCCGTTGATCCTTGTTCGATCTAATCAATGTGTGTCAGTAAACCTAGACAATATGTCTAGCAATCCGAAGTTATTAATTTTTTACCAAATATATCTAAACGTGCTAACAATGCAATGATATTTGGTGAAACAGCAGTACAAAAAGTCGGACAACCTACAGCAGATGTCATCAAACAGAAAAAAACAGTATGTCACCATTATTCGGGCTAAAACTATAAAAGTTCGCACGATTTTAAACACTCATTAAACATTTACAGATAATATTCATCCATAGCACGCTCATCATCCTTTCATGACTCAAAATATACTGGAAATTTATATTTACTATCATAAAATTCCACATTTGTATCACAGTCATTTATGACCTACCAACGAATGAGTCATATTGATTGTTTCGCGATATCATTCTAATAAAATGTGTTATTATAATGAAAGAAGTAGATAAAGATAAGTGAAAAATGTTACAAATGGAAGTAAAATTTTGAATCTAACATCCTGCAAAAGAATTAATTTTATTAGTTTTTGCTGTTGCTTAAAAACATATTTTGTAAACAGAACCATATGGAAGCCTGTATTCCGCCATTAAGGTTTCTGCCACAGCCTACGCAATTCCGTAATACCAGCTGTGAGAGTTCAGAGGGCTAACATTGATGAGATACTGCATTATTTACTGTTTTGGTTAGTATTGTTCCTTATACCTAAATTGTAAAAAAAAAAGAAAAATAATTTTCTTTTGTTTTGCAGGTACAACTACAAAAACATTGACAACAAGCGTGATAATCTCAAATCAGAAGATTGGAGACTAAAATTATAAAAACACTACACCATTCTATGTCATTTTAATTGAACAAGTTGAACTGACTGAAACATGTTACATCTCCGGTGTTTTTTTTTTGTAAAACCTAACTTAATACATGACACCAGCATAGTCAGCGTGATATTTAAATGCAACTATAATTATTTCCCGAGTTGCATTAGTCCATAGCAAGCATAGTTGCTGAATATTGCACATCTTTCAAGTGGAGTAAACCCAGCACTTATACATTCTGCTCAAAGAGTTCTTGTGCCAAATCTCAAACTCAGCAGTCAAAATTCTAGCCAACAAGATAAAAATACTCAAACTTTTAAATATCAAGATTTGAGAGAAGATAATTCCCGAATTTCCAGTGAGTATAATACTACTTTGTACTAACAAAAGTCAACCAAAATACCATGAGAACAGTAATACACAGTGTGGGTAAGGTTAGTCGGCTAGGCTATTAAAAACTAGATGAAATCATAATTGTTATATACAGGGTTTAGCTTTATAAGAGGGTCAGTATGGTGTAATCTCAAGAGTTCAAAACTTTCAAGTTGGAAACATTGGAAAACATTGAAATCAATGTTCAGAGGCTAAGCATGACACTAAACCACAAAAATGTTCATTTTAATGTCATTACCAGAGCTATATTGATTGCTAATTATGATTTTTGTTATGTGGGTCTACAGAAAAAGCTATCTTAAATAGTACTCCACCCTTTCCTATTATAATTAGTTAAAGCAATATGATTTTTAAATTTCTTGTTGGCATGAGTAACAGTAACAAAATAACAAGAAAAGAGGGCGTTCAGCTAAAGACTAAGACACAGTTGTTATCAAAATTATAGACCATATAATTAAACCCTGAAAATAAAATTGAAAAAGGAGTCACACTGTTTTATCTTGTCAGTACATACCTGCAACCAAAAGCAAGTCAGGCATCATAGCATCATTACGACACACGATTGCAGAATCTACAGAAAAAAAAGACAATTGATGGTGACCATGCATTCATGTTGACCAAGATAAGTTAGACAGTACATCACAAGTTAGACAAAGACACACGAGTAACGCATGTAAACAAGTGCCAGCGAGGTGTTGACAGTGGCTGATGGGATTAGCCATTTCTCTGAACTAAACAATCACCAGCCACGCTATTACATAATGCCATACACTCAGCTATACACAAATGGATGTTTAAATAATGCTAGCTACTAGATTATGACCTTCAGTTCTTGAACTGGGTAATGTCTGGCTCTGAAAGCTAAAGCTTGCAAGATACAAAAGGGGTCCCACAGCACATTGGATAACTATCAAGCAAATTTAGTCATTGATTTTGCTAATGCTGCACACAAATTTGTTGCTAACTAGCATATTAATGTGTATACAGAGAGCTTAATTATTTTACATGTATCTGTATCATGGTTCAAAAGCTAAGCTTGCTGAAAAATTATTTAGTAATTCATATCTACCAAAGCATTATGAATTATAGCAACTCTCGACTACTGCCAATCGCTTGACATTTCTACAGTTTCTTCGGCTTTTATGACTACAGAGGTTTTCTTGGTTTGCGATTAGGTTATCTGGAGTGTTCTTGTCCCTGCATACACATATATCTTTTTTGATCACTCAAACCTTATCTCTATCTCTTCTTCAAGTACATAGAACAATTTAAGTATTGTTCAATATATATACTTAAATTGTAATTTTACAGGTGAAAATAACTTTTTATCATTTTGCAGGTAGAACTACAAAAACATTGGCGACAAGCGTCAGAATCTCAAATAAGAAGAATGGAGACTAAAATTATAAAAACACTACACGACTCCATGTCATATTTAATTGTACTAGTAGAACTTACTGAAACATGCTATATCTATGGTGTTTTATGTGTACAACCTGAATTATTACAAGACACCAACTTAGTCATCATGATATTGAAATGCAATTATAATTATTTCCATAGTTGCATTAGTTCGTAGCAAGCCTGGTTGTTGAATATCACACATCTTTCAGTCCCAGTAAACCCAGCATTAATCCATTCTGTTCAAATAATTCAAGCGCCAAATCTCACACGCAGCAGTCTAAATTCTAGCCAACAAGATAAAAATACTCAAACTTTCTAATTACAAGATTTGAGAGAAGATAACCCCATGAATTTTCAGTGAGCTTCACGGCTAGTGCCAAACCCTAATTTGTACTAACAAAAATCAGCCACAATACAATCAGGACAGTACTACACAGTGTAGGTAAGGTTAGTCGGCTAGGCTATTAAGAACTAGATGAAATCATATTTGTTATAGACAGGGTTAAGCTTTATAAGAGGGTCAGTATGGTGTAATCCCAAGAGTTCAAAACTTTCAAGTTAGAAACATTGGAAAACATTGAAATCAATGTTCAGAGGCTAAGCATGACACTAAACCACAAAAATGTTAATTTTAATGTCATGACCAGAGCTATATTGATTGCTAATTATGATTTTTGTAATGTGGGTCTACAGAAAAACGCTATCTTAAATAGTACTCCACCTTTCCTATTATAATTAGTTAAAACAATATGATTTTTAAATTTCTTGTTGGCATGAGTAACAGTAACAAAATAACAAGAAAAGAGGGCGTTCAGCTAAAGACTAAGTCACAGTTGTTATCAAAATTATAGACCATATAATTAAACCCTGAAAATAAAATTGAAAAAAGAGTCACACTGTTTTATCTTGTCAGTACATACCTGCAACCAAAAGCAAGTCAGGCATCATAGCATCATTGCGACACACGATTGCAGAATCTACAGAAAAAAAAGACAATTGATGGTGAGCATGCATTCATGTTGACCAAGACCAGTTAGACAGTACATCACAAGTTATGGTGCGTTTACACTGGCCAGGACCGACTCCGATTAGGTGCCAATACCCTGACTCAGACCGGTACCTCAGACATTTCATGTATGGGTGCCGACACCGACTCCCCTTTACATTGCAACGATCGAACCATTTTTTTCGGTACCAACAGCCAATCACAGCGCTTCGCCGTTCTGACCTTCACCCGACCACGCAAAGACGAGTACACATAAAAATCAACGCGTTTGATATGGAAAATTATATACTAGTACTACACTATTACTACTGCTCCTACTACTACCGCTAAAAGCAACTACTGAATGCCGAATGGAATCTTCCGATGACGATTAGATTTTGTTGATGGCAGGATCAGCTGCGGGAGCTCTGACAGTCTGTATTATATGTAATTATATGTTTGTATATATTTTATGTCTATAAATATTTTATTATATGTGTTTTCCTTTTTATTATAGCCTTGTTACTCGTTAGGCTATCAATTGTCGTCGTTTATGTTGTCATATCAACGCACTAGCGGGCATAATTATTGGCCATTTAAACATTGTTACCTGGTGTTTCTACTCGGTTCCGTTAGCCGGAACGGGCAATTTTATTGTATATAAGGGCGCAACGCTCACTTAGTAGACAGAGCGAATGGCCGTACGCTCCTCGGCTAGTAAATTTCCTTCGCTAATAAAACCTTGAATAAAATCACACTCAATTTATTTCTGTATGAAATAATTTAGATCGTGCCAAGTAAGGACCGGCAAATTCCTTTAAAGTAGTACATGTAGTAGAACTAGTAGTAGTACTAGTAGTAGTCATACAACTGGCTATTCACTTTTAATTAATTTAAATAAAAGCTCACTATCAGAAAGAGCACTAGGGAAAGTTTAATGACAGTCTCCTAGCCTCTCATTAAACCTAGCCCTTTCGTTTCATAAACTTAGAACTGCCATTAAAGCTTAGGCTCATTTAATCAGAGGCTCCTAGCTTATGATTGGCTGATGAGCTGCTGGGATTCACCGACACCGACTTTCAAATCAGCACCAACACCGATCTCTCTGCTCACACCTACCGATGCCGACACTGACTCATCAAATTGGTCTGTGCTCGACAAAATGGGTGACAAAATCGGCCAGTGTACACGCACCATTAGACAAAGAAGCATGAGTAATGCATGTAACAAGTGCCAGCGAGGTGTTGACAGTGGCCGATGGGATTAAGGCGTGGTCACACGAGCACCGAACCGACGTAGGATCGGTTCGGTTCGGAGGCTGGTTCGGTTCGTGGCACATGTCACACGGTCACCGAAGTAACTTCGATTACTAGATACCATACGTATAGAGACAGGACACGGTTTCATTAGTAGTTGTTATGTATTTGAGTTAAATATTTCTATTGTAAACAAAAAAACTTTGAGAAACAATTATAAATTATAATTACACAACAGATTTATCAGAAGATCGTTCGGCTGCTCAAAATAAATCACTCGATACAAATATTTTGCTAACCCTTCCCATCAACATAATTATATTTTTTTTATTAACATATGAATGTTTTTCTATGCTGAGTGCATAACAAACAAAAACAGTCTTTATCATAGTACTGTGGTTTTACATAAATAAATCAGTCAACGATAGTTCATCAGGATGAATATGACACATTACTTATATTCTACACGAAGGAAAATCACAACCATTCCCCTACATTTATGCAAAACCTAAGTGCAACATCTTACATTTATGCAACCCAATCACAAGTCCGGGTGAACCTTGTCGTAAATTGCTTCATGTTGTTTATTTAACGAAATAAAAGTATCGTCCCATTTCTTTTTTAACTTTACTCACACGCACGTAAGAAAAAATGTGACGCGTGCTCGCTAGAATTCTAGAATTTTAACCAGCCAATAAGAGCAAGGGTTCGGCACGAAATTTCGAGCAGTACCGAAATAGTTCGCTTCGGCCAGAAATGTCCTCAGCCGAACTTTTTAGAGCTGAAAACGACGTCGTGTTGCGTCATTTAGTTCGGTTCGGTGCCCGTGTGACCACGGCTTTAGCCTGAACTAAACAACCACCAGCCATGCTATTACATAATGCCATACCCTCAGCTATATACAAATGGATGGTTAAATAATGCTAGCTACTAGATTATGACCTTCAGTTCTTGAACTGGGTAATGTCTGGCTCTGAAAGCTAAAGCTCACAAGAGACAAAAAGTGTCCTGCAGCAAACTGGAAACTATAAAGCAAATTTTAGTCATTGATTTTGCTAATGCTACACACAAATTTGTTGCTAACTAGCATATTAATGTGTATACAGAGAGCTTACTTATTTTGCATGTATCTGTATCATGGTTGATTAGCCAATCAAAAAAATGTTCAAAAGCTAAGCTTATGGCAAAATAGTCATTTTCTCTTAAGTAATATCTGCAACTGGGAATATTAATAATATCATTCAATAATATAAACATCCATGGTAAAAGATTTTTCTCATGTCATGCGTATCTAATATCCTTCACAAAGCCTTGTTAGCAAAACTGATGCTACATGTAGTTCTAGCATTATACAATGTTGCTCATTTTACATCCATTTTTCGTCCTAAATTTCTATACTGAAAAATGAACTACTGCTAACTTTTGCCTTGCAATGGAAGCTTTGATAAGCATATGGTACGGAAATAATTTTTGTATGAATATTACAATATAAATTATATACCATTTCACTATTCAGTTCTTAAACATCCTTCTGTAAACCATATTATTGAAACAGTTGCTGTACATTTTTGAATCCCTTGAAATCTTTAAAAAGTTGAAAAACTTATCATTCGCGACCTTGAAGCTTTAATGTAAAGCATGCATCTAGCAACCAGTTAGCAAGACAACATTTTTCTGTAATCCATATCTACGGAAACATTACCAAGGATAGCGACTCTCAATTCTTGCAAATCACTTGACATTTCTACAGTTATCTTCAGCTTTTAAAACTACATATGTTGTCTTGGCCTGCGCGGTCAGGTGGGTTTTTGTACCTGCATATTTTTTGCTCCCTATAACTTTATATCTAAGCATTCATAACAGCCTTTCTCTTCTTTGATTTTCTGCTTTTCAGTTGTTATACGACTAACACATATATAAAGTCAGAATGACTGCGTTAAAACATGAATATGAAATAAATGTTAGGCTACAATCATTCAGGCTTCTAATAAAAGTCCTAATTTTTTGTTACTTTGGATGTGTGACAACCATAAATTCTTTAGTTCAATGTAATCTCCAAAGTACATGGTAAGCCAGAGCTAAAGCATAAGCACACATAGGCTACCTGCTACCTCCACTATCTGTCCTATTTCTTAAATAGAGTTTTAGCCTATCCTTGTTCGTCTAAATCAGAAACTAAAGCTAAAAGCCTGACTGTAACGAGATGGAATGAGTTAGATTTACAGCCTTACTTAGGCCTGGTTCGAACCAATATGGCATCTAAGACACGTGTGACAGAGTACCTGTTATGCAAGCGATCGCTCATGGACTACAAGCTCAGAGTGCGCGACTATTATGTCCTACAGAAAGAAATGTCGTCATTTGCGCAATTAAATTAATTTGATGCCCATACGCAGCTACACAATTTGTTTGCTTTCCAGCTGTTGGATACATAATGAGTCGAGATTACGCAGCTGTCCCCAGGTCTGAACCCGGCCTCACCTTAGCATGCGCAGACAAAGGAGTGCCACACTGATAATTTCAAGATAAGATAAACTTCACTACAGGATTTGTAAATTTTTGATGGTTTTAATTTATACGCTACCACATGCACAATAATATATATATATATATATATATATATATATATATATATATATATATATACAATATATCATTATATTTTTAAAACAATAACTGCAAGAGACTTGCCAAATCATTAGTTCAAAAGGCAATGATGAAAGCGGGGATGAATTTGAGCACAAATTTAAAAAACAATATTTGCATAGTGCATAAAATGCTTTAGAAAAAAATATATTTGAAGCATATAGGTGCCTTTTAATGCTTTTTAAATGCTTTCTGGAAGGCTCACCTATCTGGTATGTCTATGAAATTTATTTTAAGACTGCAGGGCTTTCTGCAATGCTTTAAAACAGTATACAGTTCACAAGCTATCGGCATGCATAATCCATCATGGCTAACTGATTGTCAATGACAGTAGTTTAAAAACACTGCTACATTAGGCGGCAGTAAAAACTTTTGTTAAATCTTTTCTTTTTCAGTTTAATATATATGATATCTGAGTAAATACAAGATCTTTAAAATTTATTGAAAGCCTTTTACTAAAAGCATTGGAGTAAGTAAGAACGTCAAAGTTCAGAGTGACAGTGAAATGGCATTGCCTTAATTAGTGTGTCTCTATCAAAGCCGGGCACTGCCACACTTTTGCTGTGTCATTTGCTGTTAATTTCTCTCATCCTTTGTCCAGCTGGAGACACTCCATAGGTATTACGTAATTACTCTCGCATTGAGGGTCTGCTGCGCCAAATTGGACATTCACTGATCCCCATAGCTCGTTGCTCTGGCAGTGATTATTTCTAATCACAATCATTCTAAACATAGATGTTTGGATTCATCAAATTGAAAAACATTTAAAATCCCTAATTGGAAATTATGCAAGTCCTATTAAAACATACATGATAATAATTAAAAACTACCGTATGATGGAACAATCTTCTGCCAACACAATCTGTTTGAACTATTATAGCAATAACAAGTAACAGTTATTAGCGGAGAACATTGGCTAAGAGAACATTTCAGGGGTTGATGTAGATCTGGCCATCCATGGGAGCTTATTTGAGAATTGAACAATGAACCACAGTTTGAATGCCAGGAGTTCTAATTGAACAGGCAACGGCTGTCTAAAAAGATAATGAAACTTATGAAAGGTTGGGAAGTTAAAAAGGAGCCTAGCTTAATCATTCTCCAAGTTTGTGATGACAGCTCACACCTAAAAAACAGAAGAACATTGTTTGGTTTAATCCAAACTTGTAAATACTAATGATTGGATCCGATAAGCGCCCCTAGCCCATATAGGTTGCTGTTTTTTTAGGTTTGGCTAACAGCTGAAGCCAAATAAGTAACTAATGTATTATTATTATTGTACCAGAAAATTTGGCCAATATCTTATTATTGGGTTATATAACATCTATAATAGATGTTATATAACTCAATTATAAGATATTGGTCAAATTTTATGGCAAAAATTTCATTAAGAGTTGAAAAACATGTTTTCTTGAGTTGTTTGTGATAGATAGCCAAGCTACTTAATTGCAACGCAAATAAATGGCATTTTGTGCATTTCAAAAGCATAGTAGCAAGAGCTAATGCTTTCACTTCTACATATACAGTTAGGTAGTTGGTATAATGAATCAATTTGGGAGTGGCTACCGGTTTCTGTCTAGATTGCGTAATAGCAAATGTGCTGAGGTTCTACCGTTCTGCTATGTCATACTCTGAACGTTTGCTGAGCCCTATAGTTTGTTGTTGATCTGTATTTCATTTTCATAACAATAATTTTATGAACCTATAAATCTGGAATATTTGATATAAAAAAATTTCATAAAAGGCTTTTATAAATAGACTTGGAAACAATATTTCAGTTTGTTTTTATAACTTTTTTGTGCATTGATAAAGCGATGTAAAGTACAATCACTACAAAGCTAAAACAATCCTCCTCAATATTTCTTACTCTTACAAAAATATTGCTTTCACTACCATCAGAGTCAGTGCTGCTATTTTTTGTCGGTTTAATGAAAAAAAAAGTAAATCTGAATTAGCTATAATATCATCAACATAAGTAAGTATCTGTTGCCTAATGTAAGTTATGTATCTTGGTCTACTAAAATTCACTAAATGCCTCTCATCTTCAGCTCTGTTGTGATACTCTCCTTTACTGTTAAAGCATACGTAGCTCACTGACTCCAGCAAAACAATGCTACTAGCATAGCTCATCAACGACAAAAACAGATACAAAAACCACAGCATAATTGCTTTATAATAGCATACCATAACATACCTTAGGCAAGACTAACTAATGACGAAAAACATCATGAATACTTTAACAGATGATTGAATGTGAGCCAGTGCTAAAACTAATATTAATGACATATTTAATGACAGACTTAATCCTACTCTGCTTATGATAGGTAATCCAATTCACATGTATCTCGGAAGGTTCTTACATAAAACTTACACAATAATGTTGGTTTTTTCGGTTGGAAATTTCCAAACAAAAATTTAAAATTACCTTGTGATTCAATGCTAATTTTATACAACAAATTTTGGACAACATTGTCAATACCATAAAAGTCCTAAATATCATTGGTTATGTTGTCAACGGATAATAAAATCAGGCTACTACGCAATTACTGGGAAGTTCGCGAAAATGCGCTGTCGACCATATATTTCACATAAATGAGCATACGGCAGTGAAAGCGTATACGACACTGTATATTGTTAGTCATATGTATATTTAGTGATCGAATCTTAGGAAAACCAGAAACATGAGTGTACCAGGACCTTTGAAATTTAAATTGAAAATTGAAAATTGAAATCCATTGAAAACTACCAACTAAAAATGTATAATGGTAAAAATTAGATTTAAAAAAAACAAAACACCAAAGGTAATATCAATTAGCTACCTATAGGAAGTGCAACTTTGGCTTTTCCAATCGTTGAAAGAATATACAGTAGGCCTACATTACGAGCTCCTGCAGCATAAATAATATTTTCCAGTGAAGTTTACAATATATTGATTGTACAATATAAGAACAGTAAAATACATGTGAATTGCACAACCCATTCAAAGACCTTTCCAAACTGACCTTTCGGGCATACAAAGAGGAAAAACTTGACGTAATTTTTTTTAAATATGTGGGGTGTACTGTAACTGCAGTAATATTAAGGTGCATTGACAACTTTTCTCTGTTTTTGATCAACCTCATTTGTTTTTTACCATTTTTCAGTACTTCCACAATAACTTGGGGAGCGTACATCTTTGACGTTCATTTACAACGATTTACTAATTTTTCTAAACAGCAATGTATAATCTGCAAAGGAAAACTAATAACAAATATTTTATGTCTACAAGGAAACAAAACAACAAAATATTTTACAAAAGCTGTTCTGCCTGTTCATCACCTATCTGTATTCAGAGGTCAAGGTTAGGAAAAAATAGAACTAGTGATGATACTCCCACTCGTTACATTCACATTGGTGGACTTACGCTGTAACACCTGCGCCAATCAATCGCCTTTATATTTATGAACATTGCACAATTACCCTATTCTCTGTTTTGTCGGTACATCTGGCAATCTGTCACAACCAACTAGATTGCTACAAAAATTATATACATAATATGTATAATGCTATATTCACATAGTCTTCTCTCTCACATGTGAAGCAATCAATATAAACTAACGTTTAAATCAAAGTTGAGAACTTACTCGACTTAGCGTGTAATATGGAATTTTTTTGGTAGTCGGAAGCAAAAACTTTACAGAAATGTATGTCGTCTAGACTTTAGTTCTAAAAGGTATAGGCCTACGTTATAGGAGCGTTTACTGTATATGGTAAGAGTGATGGGAGTGATAAGAATGGCTTAGCCTTGTGGTTAGTCACTCTTGTTAGTAGACTTGCGGTCTGAATGTCATGAGTCCAATATACTGCAAGGCGATTTTCTCATTGCTAAAGCTTTATCGCTATAATTTGGTGAATGAATGACAGACAGACAAACATTAAGATTTGTGTATATATATATATTTGGATTTAACCCTGCATTTATTTATTCTAGCTTGTTCAAACTGCCATTGTGTTATCTTAAAAATTCTAGCAGCAAGGCCAAACGGCTAACATAAATAATATACAAGCTAGGGCCCAGACAGTTCTATTTTCCAAACAGCTTTCTGTAAACTGCATCATCTGATTTGCTCTAAGGTCAGCATATAGCATGCATGCATATACCGTAACAAAAATAACTATTTTTAATGTTTTATGTTTGAATGTACATGTTGGTTCTAGTAAGTGTTACAGAGCAGGCTTTATTATTCACATGTGTGTTCTACCACTCTTTAACTAGCTCTGCCTTACAAACCTGGCCCTTCAGGCTGAGAGCCACATAATGCGTATATAACGAGTATGTGATAATATTGCAAAATACTAGATAAGCAGCTGTAATAACATTGGCCTTGCTTTGACTGCAGCAGCCGTAAATAACATCTCTGTCACATCTAGAAATACTGTGACGATTAATGTTAGTCTTGCTTCATAAATAGGTGTATTTATAGGCCCGCAGGATAAACCCGGCAATCAGCTGAAACTTGACCACTCCGACCCATATTTCTCAGTCCATTGGTCACCTGCACCTAAATTAGGCAGGGCTAAGAATAAAGGGAGTAACAGACAGAAATTCGTGCCTGTCCCAGCAACTATAGGCAATGAATTGGTACACCACAATTAGCTCTAAAGGTTAGCTCTGAGGTTGATTAGGTAACATTGTTTTATGGACTGGCTTGATGATCTGGCCAAATACAGAGCTGAATGCAAGCTGATGATACTAATTAATCTTGGCTTCACTCACATTTTCATTGCTACATCATCCAATATGACTAATGTTGAAGTATAATCAAAATAACTATATTATAGCATTTGTAGACTCCTCCCCTCCTGATACATGGAGTTTTTAAAGAAGGTGCAAACCAACGGTGAACCAACGCCTCAACATCGCTTCAAAATCTTATAAATCGCACCGTCAAATACTTCAAAACCACTCCTGTCTCTTAAATAACCCATTGTTTCCGGACCATATTTACTGGATTGTGTTGGCAACAAAGCAATTGACTGTATTTCATTGCGTATATTATTGTACCCTGTAAAATTATAAAAGCAAGATGTACCAAAAGAAATGATAGTAAAACACATAAGTGCTTGTGAATAAAATACATAAAACAATAAAACAGAGTACATCGACGTGTGGTTATATGATTGATTATATAATAGGCATAAGGCTAAAAGTTATACTTCCTTCCTTGCATAATGAATGTAGTACATTGTGATACAATACAAGCATTTAATAGCAAAATATGCATTAAAACTTTGAAACAAACTCAAAAGATAATAAAATGTATGCGATAGATAGCATATATTAACTTACAATTCCTGGTCTCTTCCAGTTTCAGTTGTCCAGAAATATAAGATATAAAGAAATAAAAGGTAATATTTGTTTGCTAAATAACTGTTTTTTTTAGCTTGAAGTTTATACCAACTTCTTTGCCCTAGAGGCAGCAGCTAAATGACCTGCAGAGTGACCTGACTTTCTTGGTCACGTTACCATGAATGGACAACAAAAGTGTTGTTTGCCTGGTGAGGGCAGTTGAGGACAAGAATGCAAAAACTATTAAAATCTGTTGAAGCTATAACATCAATTGGCCTGATTCATCCCAATACACCCATCTAAGAACTGTGGTAACTGAAGGCCAAAACTTCATGCTGGTTGCTTTCATGACACCAAGGCCAACCTTGTGGGTTCTCAAAAAGGGCACCTGGCTCCATAGATGTTAATTAATATTGAGGTCAAGCCTTTTTACTTGTGGCTGCTACATGCCAACAGACAGCGTGTGTAATTAGAAAATTGTGATAATAATTGAATTTTCGCATCTAGTTGCGTTTTTTCAACAATTCATCTCAACAACTATTAGACATGGTCATGATAAAAAACACTCTAAAATAATTTGAGTTATGACATACTAAACTTTGAAGTATAAAGAATTTATTGTATTATAAACATTTCCAAGTTTTCCTAATATTTTTCAGATATATGGTAAAAGTGAGAATCTTTTTGTCCCCTTGTTAATAGATGTTTGTGTGAATCCCTGTTGCTATCTTCGTTCAAATGTCATTCATGGACAAATTAAAAGTATGTTGGAAACTCATTAAATAAAAATGAGACTGTAAAAATCAACCATTTCAGTTAAGCTCACGCGTTTTGGCTTTATTTTAAAAATTGGAGTTTTGCAAAAATATATTTGGCATATAATTTACCAAGTTTAACTAAAAAAACCTCATAGTCTCAGATTTTGATGATTTTTTTCATATGTTGTTGCCCATATTGAAAAGCGCTTATATCCCAAATTTTGATATTCTAGGGTCATTGGTTCAGGTGCTAAGAAGATTTCAACATTGACCATTTGTAGCCCGAGTTTGAGGGCATAGCACATCTACATGTAGCTGAATTTAGACTCATATGATCTGAAGAATATACAAGTTAAATATCTAGATTTTTGTGTCTACACAAAGTTTCTATATTTACACAAACAAATAGGTTTGAAATTTTTTGGATAAATAAAGGGGGAGATAACTTAAACCAAAAAGGAACAAAAATGCTATTTTAGCGACTATTCAAAAACAATTATCCCTCCTATCATATAATTTGCCTTTGTTTCTGTTATTATTTCTGAATTTCTCCATGCCTCAGCTATCTAAAACTAGTCTCATCTTCTCTGTAGATGTATCAGGTCAGCGTCTGGAAGCCATACAAGAATGAGGTCTTTGTCGAATTACTGCAAAAGGAGAGGTCAAGGTCAACCTGCGGTTTCAACAGTCGCACATTTTTCTCATGTTTTACACCAATTAGCATATGCAGATTTCATTAAAACTATCAAAAGTTTGTGTTTCAGCCTGTAAAATGCTGAAAATTGAGTTACAAATGCCCTCCAAACTCCTTTAAAACTTGCCTCAATCAAATGAGGTTATCCCCCCTTGTCAAGCTTTAACTTGGCTGATTATTAGAATATTATCCTATCAAGTTCAAATATGCCGTGTAATTTTGATTTGTGATTGTGATAGTAATGAGCCTAAAATATTTTCTTAACTTACATTCCTCAATGTTATCAATTGTTGTAGCATCAAATGCATATGCTTTGCCTGAGTTGGTGGTAGATGGCGGCGCCACAGCTAATAGAACATGCCCTTGTGGTACCCAGCAGATGTCATCTTGCTGTGGCCATGTGAAATTGTTTG
The DNA here is from genome assembly GCF_963576615.1 of Watersipora subatra. Taxonomy (NCBI): domain Eukaryota; kingdom Metazoa; phylum Bryozoa; class Gymnolaemata; order Cheilostomatida; family Watersiporidae; genus Watersipora; species Watersipora subatra. The sequence continues at coordinate 54,338,751 of NC_088715.1, read as the reverse complement.
TTGAGCCTTTGCACATGAGTCTCACATTAACACAAACGTTCTCTCGATCATAGCCAATTGCCATCCTCATATACCATCGACCATCATATATACAGGCCAGATATTGTCCAGGTTGCGGTGTTAAGGTATTGCTGGTAACATGTGAGTCATCAGTCTTCCCAACTTTGTATTCTTGTAGCATACATTTTTCATCAACCAGTGGTAAAAGTTTGCAAACTTCAATGGCTGTTCTACTGAGCGGCTTGAAACAGTGCTGGTTCTGAAAACCAATGACTCGTTGTGCTGCCTTGAACCTTGGTTTTTAATTCGCTGCTTGTTCTGCGACTTCTTCAGTGAGTACATAAAACACCTCCACCCCAGCAATGTTTTCTCTAGCATATTTGCACAGTGGTTTAGCACTGAGCAGTCTTTCTTTTCCTGACTTAACTAACTGCTTGGAGTGACGGGTGGCCAGTCTCTTGACCACCCCGCGAATCCCATCTCACGGACCTTTTTCATGTGAGATGGCAAAGAAGCTCCAAGATGCTGTAAGATTGAAATCAAGCTCATGGTAACATAAGTTGGCAAAGTTCTTGTAATTCTTGTATTGGGCGCCAGATCCATCACTGAAATAATTCACATGAGTCACTTGAGGTAGGTTTTTTTAATGAATCTGATGAGCGTTCTCTGGATTGTATGTATACAATCTAAAATGCGTTATCCGGATTGTACGCTTTGGATTGTAATCTAAAAGTGCTGCAAAAATTGTTTGCGAAGTATTGGGTCACATAATCAGATTACGACTTGCCGATTAGACCAAACCAAAAGAAAACGGTAAAGTAGCAAGCATCTATATTTGATACGGTGTCTTCGGTAAAACCCGAAGTGTTTGTCATAAACCAGTTCTACGATAAGTTTTATATTGAGCTTTTTATTGGCCTTTCAATTCACATGAGAACATCACGTGACAAGACAATAACCAAATATCATGTCTACGTCCAAGAAATAAAGAGATTCGAATCTACGGCAGCTTTTCGTTTTTGAGCTTTTAAGAGCTTGTAATTACATTTTCACACATTTGGCACCTACACCACAACAGAGTAAGACATGGTGAATCTTTTGATACCAAATAACTGTAATCTGAATTTTGTTGCAGGTCAACCTTTAAGTCAGGAAAAGAAAGACTGCTCAGTACTGAGCAACTGTACAAGTATGCTAGGGAAAACATTGCTGGGGTGGAGGTGTTTTATGTACCCACTGATGAAGCCGCAGATTAAGCAGCGATTTTGGAACCAAGGTTCAAATCAACACAACGAGTCATTGGTTGTCGGGAACAGCACTGGTTCAAGCCACTCAGTAGGAAAGCCATTGAAGTTTGAAAACTTTCACCACTTGTTGAAAAAAATGTATGCTACAAAGATATAAAGTTGAGAAGACTGATGACTCACATGTTACCAGCAATACCTTAACACCTCAACCTGGACAATATCTGGCCTGTATATATGATGGTCGGTAGTATATGGGGATGGCAATTGGCTATGATCAAGAGAACAATGATGTTAATGTGAGATTCATGTGCAAAGGCTCAACAAACAATTTCACATGATCAAAGCGAGAAGACATCTGCTGGGTACCACAAGAGCGGTTTTTTATTAGCAGTGGTGCCACCACCTACGACCAACTCAGGCAAAACATATGCATTTGAAGCTACAACAATTGATAACATTTAGGAATATATGTTAATAAAATAATTCAAGCTTCATTACTATCACAATCACAAACCAAAAGAAAACAGAAAATTTGATAATGAAAGGATAATAATCAGCCAAGTTAAAGCTTGACAAGCAGGATCATCTCATTTAATTAAGGCGATTTAAAAAGGTGTTTGGAGGCCATTTGAAACTCAATTTTAAGCGGTTTACAGTATGAAACACAAACTTTAGATAGTTTTAATAAAATCTGCATATGTGAATTGGTGTAAACATGAGAAAAATGTGTGACTTTGTTGAAACCACAAGTTGACCTGGACCTCTACTATTGCAGTATTTCGACTAAGACGTTAATCTTGCAGGCTTATGGCTTCTATACACAGACCCGATGCATATACAGAGAAGACGAGACTAGTGTTGAATAGCTGAGGCTTGGGGAAATTCAGAAATAATAACGGAAACAAAGGCAAATTATATGTTAGAAGCAATAATTGTTTTTTAATAGTCGCTAAAAAAGCATTTTTGGTCATTTTCGGTCGGAGTTATCTCCCACATTATTCTTCTGAAAATTTTCATTCATTTGCTTGTGTAAATATACAAATTGTGTGTAAACACAAAATAATCTATACCTCTCACTGGTATATTCTTGAATTTATAAGAGTCTAAAGTCAGCTAAATATGCTATGCCCTCAAACTCGGGCGAAAAATGGTTCAAGTTCCCCAAGTTTCATGATCAGATAACGACTAGATGATTAGACCAAGCCGAAACAAAACTGTAAAGTAGCGAGCATCTATATTTGATATGGGTTTCTCGATAAAACCCGAAGTGTTTGTCATAAACTAATGCTACGAGAACTTTTCTATTGAGCCTTGTATTGGCCTTCAATTTCACGTGAGAACATCAGTTGTCAAAACAATAACAAAAATGCTGGACTAGCCTACGTCAGTAAAATAAATTGATTCCAACCGGCGGCGATTAACTGTTCGATTTAGAGCTTTTAAAAGCTTGCAATTACATTTACACATATTTTGCACCAACAACACAGCAGAGTAAGACATGGTCAATCTTTTGATACTATACACCTGTAATGTGAATTTATTTTGTGCAAGTCAACCTTTACAGCTTTTGATTAAAAGCTCTTAAATTAAAAATTAGATTAAAATTCTTGTTATATATGTTGGATGAAATGTGGTGTACTCTTGCATGTGTGACACAATAGTTATGATATAGTTAACTAAAAAATTCACAGACATCTAAAACCATCACTTTTTGTGAGATTTACAATGTAGCTCTCTGTTTCAAAGTTCAATGTATTACACGAGCTAATTATATTTATCAAAGCGTTTTCATAAAAAGATTAAAATGTTGATATCATCGAAAATGTTGCAACTCTTACTCACTATTTATTGAGTAGGATGTACAACTAATATTGATGTCATTATTTGGCAAATACTTCCTATAAACCTTTTAAAACCAATATTTTGAAATTGTCCATTGCATAAAGTTTTAAAAATCGTGATATAATCGTTGTATTTTCCTTCTTTTGACTTTCTGCATGTTGTTTTATGTGATTTGGCTGCAGGGATGTTTCAAAATTAAAATTGAGAATTTTTGATTGCATTGATAAAGTTCGGAAGAAAATTTTTACTCCAAAAAGATGTCAATCGTTGCACTTCCTGTTCTTCATCCAGTGATGTCATCGGCTATTGCAGCCAAGTTGCGGTGTTATGCATATTTATTGACGTACATATTATTTGTGTTTGCTTATGAGTGTTTAGATGCAAATTAGAATGTAAGCCTATCCTTAGATACACCGTTACAGCCAGTTTCAAATATTATAAAGATAGTTTGATTAGAATTAGTCCCACTGGTTTCCTTTAAATACCGTATGAACACGTGAGTATCCATTGATAACGTGACAGTATGTCTATTTTTATAAACAACTAGCATGACTATAGATGTAATTTTTGGAGAGGTCTGAGCACTTTTTTTTGTGTGAGCATTGTAACTGGAATTGAGTTTTGCTAATTTTAATCTTAAAACATCCTGTCTGTCAGAACACCAAAAACAACCAACAAAATTTCAAATGATGGAAAAACTTCAATACTTTTTGACCAACTATTTTTGAATTTGACAGGAAAAGAGGCCGTTAAGACTACGAAGCAAATGAACTATGTATTAAAATTGAGACTAAAATGTCACAAGCATCTTAATTACTGTTTAAACCGTATAATAATTGCTGACATTTCCAGAAGCACAGCAAGCGTTATATTAAAGTGTAACAGACAGCAAGGAGAACCACACGTTTTTAAAAAGCTTGTGAAAAATCATGGCAGCTTTGACTATCCATCATCAGTGGCCTCTAAGCACAAGTTGTCTTATCCTGCATATATGCACAGCTACAAGCAAGGTGCCTGGATGATTGTATTGGTAGTTCATTAGTACAGCCTTTTCATTAGCCTTTTCTCCATCAAATACAAACTCCAAGCAGTTCTACTTGTAAATGTATGAGAGTGTAAACTGATCAGTTCTTTTAAATATTTTTTACAAATGTTTGTTTGCATCTCCTTGCTGATTTTCTACCCATAGTACAAGATTGCTGGGACTGTTCTTGATCAGTGTGAATACCTAATTTTCTCAGCTGTCGCTATCCTTGTGCTTTTCCTCTAGCTGTCTCTGGCAGTGATGTTTCATGAACGGGCTGAATTCTAAAAACTTTACCTCGGGAAATTATCAAAGCAGCAATTTATTTGTAAAAAATAATTTTTTCGTTGCAACTTTTCAATATTTACCCAGTATGAAACCTTACCTATTACGCAACGTTTTTCCCAAACCTCCAACCATGGCTTGGAGCGGAAGGAGGCCCAGAATTCTTATTACAGAAAAACTGGTACCCTGTCAGTCTGGCAAGCTGAATTTGTAAAATTATTACACATAGGCTATGGGCCAAGCAGGCAAAACAGTTCTAGAAATGATGTTCCTTTGGCACCTCATTTTGGTGGCATTTTCTGCAGTGATTTAGACTAATTTTGGTATGGAGAGCTCAAAACTGAAGAGTTGCCACAGCTGCCATTCCCACTTCTATGATGCATTTGATAAAAATAATATATTAGGATTTATCTCCCCTATAAATTAAATTATTTCCATAGAAGCGTCAGATTTGCAACTTTTTATCATAATTATTTTGCTGTAATTTAGGATGTCATTGGTGAAGTTGAAATTTATCTTTTATCTATTTTCGAACATTCCATATCGTACTATTGTTACACCCACATGTAAACTATATACATGTATATATGAATATGTACATACATGTATGTAAATAATTTTATGGTTTAATAGCTTTATTTTACAAAAACTTTTCAAAACACTATAATTATGTTTTATAACCTGACACAGATTAGTTATGTTTTATTACCTGACACAGATGAATAATAGAAAATAATAAGATACAAGATAAGTGCATTCACTGTTTGAGCTTTGACATGATTTGTGTAGCTCACATACATGACTCTCAAAAAATTAACTTAATAAACATTGACTAGTCACTGTCTAGAAAGCTGGAAAACACTTTTAAAGAGCCTGAATGGTCTGTTTCAAATAGTGTACGCTTCAAGTTGTCTGCAATCGCTACTAGATTCACAGAACATATGCCATCAGAGACAAATAACAGCAAAATTGAGCTTGTTATGAGAAAACACTGTGAGGTGAGAGAGTATTTCAGAAGTCGACCTTCAGCAGGTAATGAAAGGACTTTGGGAATCATTTAAGTTTCAAAGCGACTTTATTCTCTCTGTGAAACCTACACACGCAGACTCTATGGCCAATGAGATAGCACCCAGGAAAATGGTACAGACTTCAACTGACTAACAGACCGGCTGTTTGTGTCTAGGTCTAAACCAGTCAGTCCCTCCCTTCAATCGCTGAAAACCATGTGCATTGTGTCAATTATGTAGCAGCTATACATACATGTATATGGAAAGGGTCAACAACACAACTTGCCAAAGCACAATTTCCTTCTTTACATCGGTGGATACTGGGTAAGGAAAATGATGAGTATGCAGTAAAGTGTCATACCAGAATTATCGCCCCACCTGAAATTCTACAAGCTGTTCTATGGGAGTGTCAAAATCCAGGTTCCGAGGGAACTGATGTGCCAGTATCATGGCAGAGCTGCCTTACACAGAGCTTTACACATGCATGCACTGAAACAAAACTGTAGCAGGAGTAGCAGAAGATGCCGATAGTGAGGAAAATGATTAAGAACTAAACATATTGAACAAATAGTTAGGATATGCGATATTTTGAAATATCCCAGCTCGTTTTGTAAGACTGCTGATATTAGCTGTTAATAATACCACTAATAATAATGCTAATAATAATCACCAATTATTATATTCTATGATTCATCAGTTTTAGGTTATAAAACATAATTAAAGAGGTTTTGAATTTTTTGTGTAAAATAAAGCTAATAAACCATACAACTATACACACATTTACATTTACATATACATATATTAATAGATGTATATAGTTTACATGTGGTTGTAACAATCGTAAGATATAGAACGTTAGAAAGTAGATAGAAGATGAATTTTGACTTCACCAATGACATCCTAAATTGCAGCAAAATAAATATTATAAAAAGTTGCAAATCTGATGGTTCTATGGAAAGAATCTTATTTACAGGGGTGATAAATCCTAAAATAAAATTTTATCAAATTTCTTTCAGAATTGGGAATGACAGCTGTGGCAACTGTTCAGTTTTGAATTATCCATACCAAAATTAGTCTGAATCACTGCAGAAATTGCCACTGAAAGGGGGTGCCAACGGAGATGCAAGAATAAACTGCCTTGGCCCACTGCCCAACATAGCTGCAAGGTGGTTAAGCTGAGCCGTTTTTAGTGTTAGTTGTTAGTGTGCACAGCTGCTCAGCCAAAGATTTGAGTTCAATTTCCCATGCAATGTTTTGCCTAACCTCTATATCTAGCTTTAGACATATGGACAGACACTGCTATTATTTATATTATTAGTGTCATTCTAAAAACTGTCTTCACAACCGGGTGGCTGGTAGGAGGTGAGCCAAGGCCTTAGCCTGATGATTTTGACTTTAACGAGTCATTTTACTGAATAGTCGTCCTTAAAATCTGACCAGCTCCTAGCAGCACTGTTTTCCGAGTTGTTTGAAAGACTGTTGAGCACTGACCTCAATGAGATATGACACAAGCTGGCTGAATAATGTATCAATCACTCCAATCACTACATACATTATATTACTTTCGGTTGAAAATTCTACAGCCTTCGATGCTCAAATCTTGCACTTTGTACATCTCCTTTATATATTTCCTTCTTCTTTTTACTCTGGCATCACATATGATGGTTATACAACTAATCTGACAATCTGTTGTTTCTTTTTTGATCAGTACTAAACCTTTCACTTTGTCATTCTCAGACACTGGCTCTACCCTATGATTATACTATTATGCTGTGTGTGGTATGTTATGCTTCTTACAGATACTCCAGTAATCTGCTGAGGCCACTTGATCAAGTCAGAGGTTGTATTCAGTTTGTGCAATCTTTGAGCACTTGTTTACAATATGGCTGTTTCACCCTTTGTCTTACACAACCTGCACTTAGTTACCATTCCTGGAATTGGTTTGCAGTGCTTAGTCTTGCGCTGCTGTTATTAGACACCCTGCCTCTTTCTTAAGGCCTCTTTTTGTCATCCACTTTTGTGTCCCCTACTGTCTGATTGCTTGTTTTCATTTGTTATAGTTCATTCATCAGTCTTGGTGTTCATTATCTAGCATAGCACCTTCTAGTTTTTTTTTCTAAAACCTATCTTACATGTCTTATTCATTGTTAGTTATCAGTTTATTTAAAATATGTATATGTATGTAATATGTATTTTTTCAGACTGCGGCTTTCATACTTTACAATTATCATTGTATTGTTATTACTAGTACCCATGGCAGTCCGCTGTACTTTGAGGGATGGTCATGCGTGTTGATAAAGTGCAGAGAATAATTACATCCACAATTATTCTACCCTTAAAGAAGACAGCTCATTATTGCATGTGTTAGGGTAGTCGACTCTTAAGCTGTATGCCACCAGTAGCCAAACCAATAAAAATAGTTTTTTTAATCTCTGCCCCTAGCTTCAGAGGCACAGACAAAATTGTTGCGTACTATAGAAATTATTGACTACTGTCTGCTCTGTTTGATGTTAGCCTATTAAAACCGGTAAAAAAGGAAAGCCTGAACCTGTTCTTCATTAGATGAAGTAATTCGCTTAACCACTCTCCGCTTGGTGAGGTAGCATTTTATTGACAAACAGCAACGTTTTATTCAATACAAATATACAAATATAAAGTGCTAGTAGAAGCAAAAAACTGTTCTTTGTAACTATTGATGCATTGTTGTAATGATAGCCAATGAACTAAGATAAAATAACTGAATTTTTGCTGCCTTCATCAGAAAACTAGTTGCAAGCGATTCTTACAGTATGTTTGTAATAATGTAGCCAGAACAGTGTAAGCTTTTTAATTAGTGGCTTGCCTAATGGCCTGCTCATGGTTTTCCAAACACTTGTTATGAAGTCAATTAACACTTTGATGCCGTATAGGCCGTGGGCCAAGACAGTTTATCTTGCGTTTCCATTGGCACCGTTTTTCAGTGGAAATTTCTGCAGTGATTTAGACTAATTATTGTATGGATAATTCAAAGCTGAAGAAGTGCCGTAGCTGTCATTTCCACTTCTATGAGAGATCTGGCAAAAATGACATTTTAGGATTTATCTCCCATGTAAATACGATTTCTTCCATAGAAGCATCAAATTTGCTAATTTTATCTAAATTATCTTGCAGTGATTTAGAATACCAGGGGAGAAGTCAAAATTAACATTCTATCTATTGTTGAACATTCCATATCCTACGATTGTTACATGCGCACTAAAACTATATACATGTACATATGTATATGTACATGTATATATAACTGTATAGGTTAATGGCGTCATTTTACAATACGAAATAAAACATTATAAGAATATTTTGTTTATAAACTGACACTGATGAATCATAGAAAATAATAAAAACACATTGTGAATACTTTGTATGTGTTTGAATAATAATGTCTCTACTTTTGTAGAATATATCTTTTAAATTTATTTGGTATTATATCGTTTTTGTAATTAAGTATCAATATGTTGTTGATTTCTTAACATTAATATCAAGAGATGATTTTTTTAGCGTAGTTCTGCATGATCATACTATGTTTGCATAAATTTGTTGCTGTTTGCTATTTATTTTTAGCACTGTTGTGAAGTAATAAAATACAAACTATTTTAATTGGTTTTAATGCATTTACAACTTTTTGGATAAAAATGTTAGGTAAACCAGCTGTTTTAGTACCTACCATTCAGTCCCTTCTTGCCATGACAATAACCAGTCAGCCAACATCCACATTTGCAAACTATATTTGTTGTACAATAAATAAAATGCTATGAGTTTTTTATATTGAGGAAAAGTAGCCAATTTACACATAAGTTCAAAAGATAGACCACAATCATCGAAATCAAACCATCAGTTTTAAAGGTTTATATTCAAAAAATAACTTCTTGCTAATTCAATTCATAATTGGTTTGTTCATTATTCACATCACATAACACTTTGATTTCATGCCTGATAAAAACCTGCCTATAAAAGCTCAGCTGGCAGCCATCAGTTGTGCATTTTATTGCAAAATTTGGGGTAAGGAGACTTAACTCTTAAGTGTGTACAAATTTTACCTATGAATTCATTAATTTTGGACACATATCCTTGAGGAGACAACTCCAAGTTCAAAACTACCTCTAACGAATTTAAAAATATATCCTCGATAGGAGGCAAAAATGTTCCGCCTCCTATTATCAATTTGCTATACACATTTTAGATAATTTTTATATATACGAAGGCCTCTTATTAGGGGGCCTCCCATCCTACATATTTTGAGTATATATATATATATATATATATATATATATATATATATATAGATATATAGATATATATATATATATATATCTATATAGATATATAGATATATAGACAGCCATTGCTAAAAGGAACTAGTGGTGGCTGTCTTCTAGTAGCGATTGAGTTCACGCTTTCAGGCAATGATACAAAGCCCCATCGGTGGCTGGAAAGGCAGGCTGTTGGCTGTAGGCTGATCCAAACGCTTGACAGATCCAGACTGGCTCGGCTGTGGAGAAACAACCCAAATCCCCCAGTCGGCTTTGGCTGCGGTGACTCTATCAGCCTCTTGGATCATCTCACTATCTTAGGCATGCGCCCTTCCACGCTGACCAACTTGGTTTCTGGCTCTTTGGGGGGCTGGCGTGCTGTGGTCGTTGTAGGAATACATGGCTTCATTGACAGGTCAGCAGGCCATCTTCTTTCCTTCAGAAAATGCTTAACCATGTCAACAAATGGTTGACATTCCTTAACTTCTAATATCTACAATGAAGCCACTATAGGGGAAATGAGGGGTTAAGGGATAGTTATAATATAATTACTATCATAGAGATGAGGGGTTGACATCCTGTTGACATGAAAAATCAGGTATGCATCGCTAAGGAACTTAACAATGCATACCTGATTATATTTACCTGCACTTAACGTTTACTCATTGTTGTTGTTGATTATTATTACTTTCACATGATCATTGTAGGTTTTATTAGAAAAATCTGTATTTTGCTATCATTTGCGATTGTTTTGGATGTTTAAGATGATCTAGCTGACAAGATGTTTCAAGATTAACATCAACAAAACTTCATGGCAATTAGAGCACACAGATTCAAGTAAAAGCTTATCGTGTTACATTCTAATATCACATAATTTATAGTGACACAATGTACTATTACACAGCCTATGTTGTCTCAACCTGCTATAACTCAGTTTACGGTTTTATTACTTGCTGTCACATAAAAAAGGCTTACTGGGTGAGACAAATCTAGATTGAGTTGAAGATATATTTGAGGATAGTAGGAATTGTTGCTGCATAAAGTTTGTAAATATTTTAGGCCACACATTCATCACTAGTGATTATGCTAATTGTTCTAACAGCAACGTTTTTAGTACCGCTATACCAAGGTTCTACTGAAGTGCTTTTGTCATGTATGAGTTGTAAACAGCTCCTAATATTTACTAATGAAGAGCAGTTTTCATCAGTTCATCTGCCAGGATTTATTAAATGTTACAATAATACTAGCTTGCTATGAAAAGGTCTCAAACCCATGACATGACATGGCTAACCATGACATTAGCTAAACCAAAACTGTCACGTACAACTTTTATTGTATTTTCTAGGTAAATCAGACACGCTGATTCCAATTTTGTACTCAAAATAAAGACTGGTACACTAACCTTCAAAGTCATATAGGCTTTTTAAAGCATTTCAATATCCGTCTCAAAAACAACAAAATTGGCATAGCAAGCTCCGCCCATAAATATGTGACGAAGCCAAACTTTTTAGGAATGAAAGTTAGGGATGTTTAGTCCGATTTATAATAATAAAGATGGGTGTCTTAAAACCCCTTATTAACTAAATTCAGCCTGTAAAATAATCTCCGTATTTCATGAAAGGTAGATAAACTATTTAAAATTGCTCGTAGCTTGTTACATGATATTTAATAGGCTGAAAGTCGAGAAAAATGAGCTCAAAAAAGCACAATTTCATCACAAGCTAGCGTTGTTATCGCGCTTTTTGAGCTCATTTATAAATATGCAATGTTAAATAGCTTATGTACCTTTTAGAAAAGACTGAGATTATTTTGAAGGCTGAATTAAGATAATAATGGGTTTTCAAACACCCATCTCTATCATTTTAAATCGGACTAGATATCTCTAACTTCTGTTCCTAAAAAGCTAGGTTATGTCACTTATTTATGGATTGAGCTTGTTGTGCCGATCATATTGCTTTTGAGATCAATATTAAAATGCTGTAAAAAAGCCTTCATCACTCTGAAAGTTAGTGGACCAGTGTTTTTTTAGTACAGAATCGGAATCGGCGTGTCTGATTTACCTAGTAATTACAATAAAAGTTGTAAGTGAGAGCTATGGTTTAATTAAGGCTGGTACACACTGTAGCACACTATATTGGGGTTGTAATCTCAGCACTCATTTGTTTCCATAGGGGGTGTAGATCAATAGTATCGCCTAGATCCTGCACCTAAGCCGCAAAAAATGTGGCTGTCAACTTTCCCAATGCTTTGCCATGCATCAATGGCAGTCTGTACAACAATCACCATATTGATGATGAGGGGTTCTGGCAGATCACTTAATCCATATTCCCCTTCATATTAGCTGCTGCGGAACTAGTATTCCGTCATTTCAGCAACTTAATTTTATAATGAGAACACTATGCCACTGACTGTGCAATGCAGATGAGTTTGTTATAGAGTGAACGACGTCATCACATACAACCACTGATGTTTTGTTTGATTACTGTGAATATGTTGTGATTCGGTGTGTACCAGCCTGTAGGAAGCTGACACCAGCATTTCCGCTAATCGATAGCCAATTGGCAATTTAGAATAATTGTGCTGATAGCTAGTCACTGTCCTTTATGGACACACCTCGTGGTCTTTCATGACACACTAGAATGCCACATTACTAGCCATATTATCAATACATTTAGTAATAATGAGCTTTGGTTCCATTGAGGTGCTTTTGTCTTGTATGCGTTGTAAGCGGCCCGTAATGTCATTATAACAGCAGCCTAAGATTGCGTCATATTGGAATTCCTAAATTCTCCGTTGGAAGTTTTGAAACAAAATTCCCATGCGGGGATTTCCTGAATCTATGATTCACTGCTATTGAAAACTATTACCATTGATGTATGAGCTGAAATCAATTGCTTGCCTAGTAACATTCAGTTGAACACTTTAGATTACATTAAGTAGGCGACTAAAAGCTGCATATCATGTAGTCTTTTTAGGTTATTGCTCACAGCTGCACGCAAATCACAGAGGCTATGGACGGCTCTCTTACTGAGCTCTGCAGGTAAGTATTAATCTGGGCTGACTTGTGTTTTTTAGTTTTTCTCAAGTAGACACTCTTATAACTTAAATTCTATTTAACGTAAAAATTCTAGTAAAGTTTTGTTCAATATTACCAAAGAAAGTCTATATAACGTAAAAAAAAATTTGGTGCAAGTTCATAAATTCGGTTTGAATAACGAGAATTTGTCGCTAGACTAAAAATATGAATTTCTCTCTTGCCGCACTTGAGAGAGAAAAATACGTATAGAGTTATTTTTTTATATATACTGGTACCATGCCATAAAAGATTGTCAAGCATGCCAATAAAGCACAGATAATCAATGTCTGCGCATTTATTCAGAAATACTTTAAAAGGCAATCAGTTGGTGTAGGTGTTGGAATGTTGGCCTACCGAGCTTAATGTCATTAGCTGGCGTTCTGTTAAAAATAGATTTTATTCTAACCGCCAACGCTAGTAACAGATGGGCAGGCGAACACATGAGCTCGGCTCTTGTTATAGTAAAGATCATGAGGTGTGTCAATAAAGGATGGTGAATAACTATCAGCAAACTTATTCGGAAATGCCACATGGCTATCGATTAGCAGAAATGCTAGAGTGTCAGCCTGCTGAAGGCTGGTACACACTGTATCACAACATGTTTGCAGTAATCAAACACAACATCAGTAGCTGTCTGTGATAACATTGTTCACTCTGCCACAAACTCATCTGTGCTGAATAGTCTGTGACATAAGGGACTATATACAAACAAAGTTGCTAAAGCCAGGTTCCCAAATATGTCGCAAAGCACTGGCGACAGCACCACATGTTATTAGCGGTGAAATGGGAACCTAAATGACGGGTACCGCCAAAGACCGCCGGTAGTTGCCGGGGGCAACGCAATAGTTTAGCACTGCTCAAGTTTCGAAAAAGGCCGCAAGCAAAACCTTCCCGAAATGCACTGTATGGGTGAAGGTCACCATTATAGAAATGGCATGACGAACGATTATGTTTAGCAATGCAGCTTTTATGTGAACATATGCCACCGCGCCTAGCACCGCGATCATTTCACTGTGCAAGTTACCGTCGGAGTCTCACAATTGATATTGTAACCAGGCTTTAGATAACAAAATACTAGTCCCTCAGTAACTATCATTAAGCACTATAATAAATAAATAACAGAAATAGATTTTTTAGAAAAAATACAATATTTTTAATTATTCATCTTTTTGCAACATAGACCTTACTATCTGAAAAAAAGGTGAAAATCCATTTAGATTAGTATGAAAGGTGTGGTCTTCCCTTAACTTAACATAGGACTACTGTAATCATGGACCCTAAACCACGGGAAAGTGATAAGAACAAGAGAAAAGTTATTCATTTAAACCAATAATACTACAGACAGTGTACAGTCATTAAATTAAAAACTAAAGTCTAGTTTTTTTAATTTGAAAGGCCAAATAGTTAGTTTAAACAGATCTTCAAATGGATTACAAGTTACATGTATTTTACCGTTTGTATAACCTAAAATCCCTATAATGTAAAAATTCCCACAACAGATGATTTATGTTGAGCATGTAACGTATTTAAAATTTGAATATTACTTGTTACGTATTTGCTTACACAAGGCAATGTTTGGAGTAGTTCATAAAATGTGTGCCTTCAATTTAAAAAACCAGTGATTTTAATCACAAAGGTTTTCAATTATGAGAAAAGTTATTTGTGCCTTTGTGGTAGGTCAGATTCTGTTGCCATTGCCGTTGAAAATGCCTGATCATCTTAACTTATTGCAGAGTACAATTCGTTAAAGCTGATTTGGGTGGGGATTTGAACACTTGTCATACAATGTTTCTGATTGCAAAACAGTTTATAAGTCATACTTGACAAGGTCAATGTATTCAGGAAAGAAATTATTTTCTTAAAACATATTTAGTTAAGAAATTAGCAGTTTACTGTTAGAATACAGCAGGTGCCTTGCACTACTGGCTACATAACTAGTAGATACTTACTATGTATACTCTAAACCTTACATGACTAGCACTGTAACAGAGAATAGATTAGTTTTTCCAGTATTAAAAGAGCAAGTCATAGAAAATTTAATAATATTGATTAATGAATGAAGAAATGGACATATTGTGTTTTTAAGAGTGGTCAACTGTCTCATGTTAGGGGATTTTTTACTCAAACAGTGTGCAAAAATTGGCTAAATCTGTCTTATAATCACTCATCACGTCTTCACTCGATGCAAGAAGGAAAAATAATGCTCTCCAATACACCCTTGCATATGTATACTTGGGTATCTCAATAAGCTGAAAAAGTTATATAATCCTATAGGCCTGGGTTGGAGGTTTTGCCTTCTAAAGCCAATTTGGTGTCCTTAGCCCTAGTTTCTAAAACATAGTCAGGCACACAAAAACACCAGCATATACAACACAAGCTAGAATGGAAATAACTGCTTAATTGATGTTTTTTATCAATTCTACAAACAACATCAAGCCTAAAAACAGAAATAAAAAGATGCCTGCTTGACAAAAATATAATTTTATAAGCAAAATATTAGTAGGCTCACTAATACTCAGTGTTTTTTATCATGCCTAAGAAAATATAAAAGAAAGTAGATATGCAGATATTAGAGCTGTCTTGTTTACTTGTATTTCTTTTTCAAACAACATAATCTAGCAGCTGGCATACAATTGTAACTCAGTTGTTGTCACATTTTTAACTAGTAACAGTATACAATAGGTTTTAAATATTGCTACAAGTTTGGACAGAATTTTGGTATATGCACAAATTAGAACAGAGACTCATAAATTGTATAATAAAACATCACTTTATTAGAGCACCATAGTATCTGTGGTGTAAACAGATTCTTGTCAGCAAGTTAAATGATTGCCAAAAATGGTTATTAGTAAATAATAAACAAGACAGACTCACTAGTGGGAACGTACTCGATATAATTTTAACTTCTGTTTATTGCCATTTGTTTGGGAGAAGAAGGGCTAAGATGCCCTCAGCAGGCTGATTTCAAGACTTAAAAAATTCAAGTTTGTGTCAGAAAAAGCATGTATTCTGAAATAGCTCTGAGGTGTTGTAGATTAGTACATTTCAGTCAATTTTTGCTATTTTTTCTAGTTTCTAATGAGGCGACAATGCTTTTTCTTTTTGTGACCAGGATTAATAGCCAAAATAAACAATGGAGGACTCTGTTATACAACAGATTGACAACTAACGTAGGAAGATGAAGGAAGTGATACCCACACTGAAGTTTAACTCAGTAAAATACTTTGGCATCGGTAATGTCCCTGCATCACAACATTTACTTAATTCTGATGGTATTCTGGCACATAACCATTGCAGTAATCAATAATGTAACCTCAGCTGTATTTGCAGCTGTGGTTCAGTAGTCTTAAAAATTTATAAGGCTGAATATAACAAAATATGATTACAATATACATGTAATTAAAAATAATAATTTTAAATATAATAAAACAAAACCTTTTTATGGAAACGATAAGACTACTATTAAAACCAAAATTATAGTAACAAATAAGTCCAACTTTTCCTAACGGACTTTTACAAATACTCACTAAATTATAACTATGTCTGTAGGTATGGCAGGTTCCTAACATCGGCATAGGTCTCAAGAGTTGCTGTTCAAAAAACAACAATATTAATTTCAGCCAACTGCATTGTTGAAGGTATGACATTACAACAGTGTCTCTCATCTTGTAGAGAGCTGGTACTAACTCCAGTTACTCAGGAGTCAATGAATTCATTCAGCAATGCAATTTGCTTTGGGAATCTTGACTCACCACTGGCTTTAAAAACCTGTCAAGCATGCCTTAGGCAGTTTGATGAGCTAAAAGTACTATTCTGTCAACATTCTATCTGCAAATTATGTGTTGATCAGCTGAAGATAGAAAACCATGGCTACAAGTGTCCAGTTTGTGGCAAGGTGAAAGCTATTAAAAGCATATATTTTAACAACAGGCTGTTGGCATTACCATTGTCTGTTATATTCTTTAGATTGCTTATGATTTGCTTGAGTCTAAATAATACTAGAAATAGTAATGATAACAATAGTAAAATATTTTGGACTATTTTTATAAATTTATATGCATCGATCATCAGTTTGCTAAGTTTTGTCAAGCTAGCTATCTCACATTTAACGCTAAATTAAGATTGAAATGAAAATTAAAATAATGCAAATCTACAAAAACTCAATAAAAACAACGATAAGAGTTTTTAGTGAGGACATGCTTTTAAGTTTTGCAGCTCAGCCATTGACTAATTTCTAAAATTCTAATCTTTTTTTATTATTTTTGAAGTGTAATTGTCTGTCTTTATACTCTCTAGTGTAGTACAAACATGTAGGCAATAGATACAACTTTTATTTACTCGCAAACAATTGTTTTTATCTCATAACCTTTAATTTTTTGTAAAAATATTTTGCCTTCTCTTTAAAATGCTTGACCTGTTCCCAGTTAGATAAAAAAGACTTGAGGTAATATTGCTGAGACGCCAAACCATCACATAACTCTACCTAAAAATAATTGTAAAAAAGTACTTAAGATATTATATTAAAATACTGATAAAGAGCCCAAAATTATTTTTTGATTTTCCTTTTACCTTAACTTCAGAAAAAAACATAAAAACATATAAAAATATAACATTTTAAATTAAAAAATGTGTTTTAAATGATTTTAATTAGCGTATTATATTTTTCTATTTTGTTCTTACATTTGATATCTATAAAATTTCAGTTTAAAATAGTATGTCTCAGTTTTTTACATTTACACAATAATAAATTTCTTTCATCGCGCAGCTTTTACTTTTTCTTATGATAATAATAATAATAATAATAAGGATGTAATAATGATAATGCCTCTGTAGAATTGACAGCAAGGTAATCCAAAACTTGTTGCTCATGTTTATGTTTTACAATTTCTTGATTGACTCTTGCAGAAAGCATTTTAATTTTCTATTTTACCATAAATTCTTGCACTTTTTTCTAATGAATTATTACTTTCAAACCGTAATAGAAGATACAACATACTTTGTAATATAGTTTGAACATCGTAAAGCCTGACCATCCAAAAACTAACTGCATAAATATGTGCTGATGCAATAATTCAAAAAGCTTCAAACATTATATTTTGAATATTAATTTGTGTTCAGGGTCATCTTGGGTTAAACTTTCACATTGTAACTTAACAAAGTTTAATGATAAAGTAACAGTAGATTAAAGGTCAATTATACTGCTACTGAATAACACATAGGAATGTCCAGTACCTAATGGAGGATTTCAGCATCTACCAGATAGTTTACTGGCTCACAAGTTTACTCAGCTACAGCGCAGAAGAGGTTCAGCTCATGGTCAGTACATTTTCAGTGTATAAATATTAAATATTGCTTTATTGACACTAATTTAATTTCAAACAATAACATTTTACAATTATGTCATGCAAGAATCACAAAACAAAAAATCAAACAGTTGACCAGTCAAATAAATGGTTTGACAAATAGTGTCTGCAATGAATTTTTCTGCTAAGAGAACAGATATTAAGTGAAAGATTGTCACAGCACCTGGCAATAATATTTTCAAAGTTTTTTTAGAGAGTGTATTCAATTTGTTCATATCACTTTAGTCGAAGTTGGTTGAAAACCTGTAACTGCCATATAAAAAACAATTAAAACTTTACACTGTCAGTATGTCCTACTGTATGCGTTTTATTTTATAGTTAGCCAAAACACCGCTTTCAAGTAAAATATTATAGTTGAGTCAAATGCATACAATTCACAAATATTCTTATAAAATTTAACTCTGTTAACAGTTTACTGTTTTTGTGTAAATTATTTGTTGAGAGTTTTTGAGTAAAGTTATTCTATATGATATACTGGTTATATGTTATGAGTTATTCATATGTTTATGATTCCATGAATTGCTGCTAATTTTTCAGTCAGCTTGAAAGATTTAGATCTGTCAGAACTTAAAAACAAACTCGAGGAGGAGATATCAGCAGGAGAAAGATGGATTGTCGCAGCCTTTCGTATGGTAAAGTTGGTGTTTGTTGCTTTAATGGGAGATAAAAGGTTGAGTGCTTGTGAGCCAAAGTTTTTTTCCAAAGTCACCTGTTCATTGTTATTTTAGCTTATCTTAGTATGTTTTACTATATTTTTATATATTTTAGTATATTTTTTATGAGAAATGCTAACCTTTGGATGACTGTTTTTATAAATTTTTGTAATGGGCAGAAAAAAACCCAGATTGTTAACAATGCATTGCTGAAACTACATTAAATGTTAGCTAGTCAAGTAAATAATTGGCCACATATTTATAACAGAAGCACTTCCCTTTTTGTCATCATACTGTGCTACAACTTCAGCTCAAAAGTTCTTGCCCATGACTTACTTAAAATCGTCATTTTAAGTAAGTCATGGGCACCACATTTAACACCACATTTTAAACAAGCTCTTATTACTGGTAGAGCTAGTAAGAAAAAGTTAAGAGTAAAATAATTGTGAAAATTTAGGAGAGCTTATTTTATTTAAAGTATTTTTATACCAAGAACTTGGAGATTTTTAATTGGGTATTAATTGACGACTGATTTTTAATCTACTAACCTATTAGATTTCGTTCTATCTATTCTGTTAATCAAATCCACATATGAAAAAAAGGTCAATACAGTGATTGTTCAGTCAATATTTAGAGTAAAATACTATAAAACCACAATTGGTTTCTTGTTCGTTTCGCCTCTATCATTACGAGCAATTATGCTATGAACCTTTTACCATTGAAGCTTTATGAGGCAATGAAACTTTTAATGTGTTCATACTGGCTCTATATATCTTTACATTTCTCAGAGTTTAAACCAATAACCCATTTCTTTGTTTTAGATAAACCAACAAAAAGCCCGTCTGGTAATGGTTTTAAATGTTCAAGGAAAAAGTAGAAAATTTCTCGAAGAGTACATATGCGAGACAGTGGATTTATGTGAAGACAAGGTAACCTTTACCTGTGTGATACAATCGACTTATAAATGTATACTTCTACTAAATAATGATAAGATATATGAGATTTCAAATACATTCGATTTGGTTCAAAAAGTAGCATACCCAAATTAATTTGTCTTCCAAACTACATCTGCTAGTTCAGTTGTCTTCAAAATTGTTATTGTCAAGTCACCAAGTATATGTTTTTGAGTATTTTGTAATTTCCAAATATATTAATTACTTTAAGCATTAGGATTGATGAAAAAATCACATTAAACATAAAACTAATGTATGAAATTATGTCTAGGATACAATATATATTGTATACAATACTGTATACAATAGGTATATTGTATACAATATATATTGTATATAATATTGTATAAAATATATACAATGTCTAGCACAACTAGGTTGTAAAATAAGTTCATCTGGAAAAATAAAAAGGCTTAAACAAAAGACTGTCTTGTTTAAAACTTCTTTTGCATTGATATCTGAATGTTACGTATATACATATGTATGCATATACAAGTATGTATATATACATGTATATATGCCTATATATGTGTATATACGTATAATCATGTATGTATATGTATGTATATATACATATATTTGTGTATGTATGTATAAAAATGTAAATATTTATCTGTATCAGATAGAGAAAAATAACTACTTTTAACATTTACTCATTTCAGGTAAAAATATTGCCTTAATCTAAGAAAACGCTGTAAAATGTAAAATGTCATCAAACATGTGTTCAGAATATAATTTATGATTTCAAATTATAGCCTTAACTTTGAAACTTAGGATGGTTGACACAAGTCATGCTAGAGTTTTAGATGCATAGATGATTATAGATATATCTAATAGATGTATTTTGGGTGTAAAAATAATGTTTAGAATACAGGTTAGTGCAACTAAGTTATAAAATAAGCCATATGTAATGATAGAATGCAAATATATTAACTGAAAGCCTCTTTCGTTGAACAGTTGAAAAGTAAGTTGCTAGCGAAATACTTAATTTACTGTTTCAATCTCCTAGCATGTTCAGTTTGAAACTCGTGTTTGCTTGACCAAGTTTTAATTGTGTAATCCAATTTCCAATTTACTCAATGTAGTCGAATGCAATACACTAATTAAATAGTACTGTAAAACACTAGCAAATTCACAAAAAAGTCCAAAAGGTAGTTTATCTTATTATTTTTTAATATTATGTGAGATTTAGGACACAACTTTTTATTTAGCTCCAAGTTACACTAAATTTCATCAGTAATAGGCTACTAACAACATCATACTGCATACCTATTCATAAATGTACTCTGTAATAAATCAAGATGCTAGCTTTTTTGGTGCTGCGATTGACATAGGTTCCTAATGTTTCCAGAAAAATTCAAAAAGTTCTTTATGCTGGAATCTTGGATTTCTGTTTTATTCCGCTGAGCTAAGAGCTTTTGGTGAACTCGGCCATCTTGTGTAATATCTCATACAGGAATACTATCAGTATACATCACTCACAGAAGAGTTATGTTGCGCTGCTGATTACAACTGAATAGCAAAATTTTACCACTAAATTTCATTTCTTGGAAGTATTTTATAAATTTTGCGTTGCATTTCGATATACCGTTCTGGGAGCATTTACAAATATTGGGACTTTGCTTTCTGGGAAAGGTAAAATATGTATAAATGTTCTATGCAATCCTAATATTTTCCCAAATTCACTTCATTGGTCATTCAAAAAAAAAAGATGAGGCTTGACTTGTTAATTAAATGGCTGTGGCATAAGCTTAAGTGGTTATTATTATTGGTTGGTAAGGACAACTTTTCTCCTTTTTGTTTTCACTTTTACTCAATTTACGATTCATGATTGGGATAATTTTACAGCGAGTAAAAGAGAGATTACACCACCGATGGCAATTTACATTAATTTTTATTTTTTTTCCAAACAGCAAAGTCTATTCTGCAAAGGAAAATGTGCCATGATCACAGAAACCACAGTTTAGTCAGAATTACAAAATTTAGAGTTATCTACACTAGCAGGAGAAAATTCTCACAGTTATTTTGCAAAAAATCTTTTGAATTTAGCCTAATTGCAGCAGATTTTATGGTCAATAAACTGAATTCACGTTTACCGCTAGTGCGAAAACATAGTTCCGAGAAAACTGGTGCTAAAGTTTGAGAAACGAAAACCAATGCACAATTTTGTTTACATTTCAAAACTTCATGGCAACCAATATCAATAGGCTGTGATATTCATCTAGATTTCTGTCTTTATATCCAAAACATTATACTGAATTTAAAAATTCAAACAGATTTAAGCTGGTTGTCATAGAAATAGCTGTATATCTATAAGAAAATGTATTACTTAACTTTGCAGATAGTAAAAACGGTTGGCAGTACGCGATATTGAGCACAACCGTAGTATGATCAACAAAATTAAAAAAAAATAACAGTAACATATTGCACACCATTGGTCACTATATACGTCGATCTTGTAAATTCGAATAGTTATTCTTACAATTAAATCTTATAAAATCGAATAATTATTCTTGTACCGTAATTAAATATTGTAATAATCTTATAAGATTTGTTAGGAACATATCATCGTCATTCCCTTTACTTTCACCACTTTTGACATCAGTTGGAATACCAAAGTACTCACTATAAGTGTTCAAAATGTCAGAATCATCTTTCAAATCAGCAAAAAAGAAGCGGTTATGTTTTTTCGGACGCCATTTTTTGGTACTTCCTGTTTAGCATAGCAATGATTTAAGAA
The DNA here is from genome assembly GCF_963576615.1 of Watersipora subatra. Classification (NCBI taxonomy): domain Eukaryota; kingdom Metazoa; phylum Bryozoa; class Gymnolaemata; order Cheilostomatida; family Watersiporidae; genus Watersipora; species Watersipora subatra. Next base: position 54,316,275 of record NC_088715.1, on the reverse strand, counting down.
GTTTTTTCCAAGGGTTAAAGGCATTTATTATCTAAACTGACTTCAAATTCAGAAAGATCACTCTTTGATTGGTCCAGATTCATGTGTCATAAAAATCGTTATCAATATTATAAATTCAGTTAGTTTAACTTTAAAGCTGGATAACCCAACTTCATGATTTGTGACTTTTCCATGGTTTCTGTTTCCATGACCCAAATATAGAAAATATTTCATTTGTCTTAAATATAGCAAAACCAAAATTATATCTTTGCTACAGTATGAGCAAAGATTATCTGTCTATCTGTAGCCAGAGTTCAATCTGAGGATAAACGATAGATTCTATGATACTCCAATGCTTAACGCTTAACACAGACGCTTTAACACTTACACCAATCCGTAGCTTTTAGAAGTTCTGAATAGTTGTCCAACTACTTATTATTTGTGTCGAATCGATACACCAGACAATCTCTCATAGCAGACTAGACTGCCAGGGTATCGGTCTATTTTCATGTATATAGATGTAAATAAACTGATACCCAAAGTTTATATATCAGTCTTTAGACTAATATATAGACTTTGGGTAGAAGAACTGAAGGTACCTGGAACCTTCAGTTTTTCAAACAGACGTACTACCCACTACACTATGCATGCAATTGGTGATACTAATCAATAATTGTACACATACTTGAGCAGCGCTTGCGAAAATACTTGCATAACTGACTAGTAATGCCATGATGTGTCGCAATGTCAAGCTGACTTTACGGTTCTTATTATAGTAAAGATTTAAATTAGCTCAAGTTACCAGTTCAAATTACTCATGTTCATTGGGTAGTTATTTTATTACCCATAAAACACCAGGCATCTAGCTAGTATGTGCTATAATTTCTTTGCATAAAAATAATCAAAATTACTTAAGTGTGGTAACTTTGCTTGAAGACAACACCAGATAACCTGTTGAACCAAATTTGCAAAAAATTGATGGAATTTAAATTTAGCACTATTTTCTGTTCTTGTAGATCTCTATTCATCTCAGCTCTTTTACAAAAATTAGCCCACAAATGGTATCAATGGCATTCGTAGCTATCAAAAGACATTCCAGTCATAACGTGTCGGTTTGTTGACTTTAGTCAACAAAGTAATAAAACCTTAAGATATTCATTAAAAATAAACTTCTTATTTGGAACCACATCAACGTTTCATTGTATCTTTTACATCAGCTAAAGATGTTATGCCTCAGTAGTTCAAGATATCTTCTCATTCATCATCTGTTAAATCATAATACTTCAAAGTATGATTTACTGGCAACCTGATAAAATTTATTTGTTGAAAAGAGCAGTGTAAAACTGGAACTGCATGCGGCAGAAAGTTAACTGTAAATGGATTGAATTAAAAATTAAGTGATTGCTTGTTGATTAACTTTCAGATACTAAAATCAAAATTAAACTTTTTAAACTAACTTTTACAGCCCAGAGCAAAATCTGAAAGCTAAACAAATAACACCCTTAAATGATTGGTTGAAAGCGTTTACATTTGTTTTTGTCAGTTTTCAAATTTTTACAACATTTGAATGCTGTTAACACATAGGTGCGATTACACAATATGGCTTTAACCATACTTGTTTCTGTTGAAGTTTGTAGTTGTGAGAAACTAATATCTGCCTACATTTTGCTCAAGCTGTATCAGAATTTTTGGTATCCTGCTTCAAACTTGTAACTAGAGCTTTACAAGCAATGAGTATCTAAATATCTGATAAGCCTTTCTTTGTTTCACTGTAAGTAATAAAGTGATAATACTGCATAATACAAGTCAGTGTCTACCTTCCCACAGCTGTCTAAATTGGCAAAAGGACTAGAAAAAGAAAAGGCAGAACTTGAAGACAGAGTTCAAGGTTTCAAGGCCTACATAGAGTTAAGGAAGTCAGTGAGTGAGAGGGTACAGAAGTTGAAGGATGAAAAGTGTTCTTCTGAAGATTTTAAGTTGGCTGAGACTCTTCTGGCAGATCTAACCGGAGCCTACACTCAAACTCAGGAACTCCACAGCCGTATGTCGCTAGTAAATGATCTCTATTAATGAATCTCACGCTGTCATTAAGTGTGTCTGTTGCTTCATGTAAATGCTACACGCTTCAACATTTTTGGCAAAACTTTAAACACACATGCTCCATGATTTTTTGCAAGGTCGCCACAAATATTTGGTTTCAAAATTTAATCTTTGTTTTTAGAACCAGCTTCTTAAATGCCCATTCGATTAGAAACACGGTAACGTGCATGTGCATGCATTAGCCCTTCAAACCCTGGCCATTCTTGTCAATGCATTTCAGTAACCCTGGGTAATTTGTCCAACGATCCAAAGATTTTAAACTTTTATTAACTCATTTGCAACAATCGTGAGTTAACTTGCAAATTTATATCTTAGCTAGGCTACCAAACCGAGTTACCTCGTCTTGAAAATTTACCCATTCCTTGTACAGTTATTTTTAAGTTATAAAAGATGATTTTTGATTAGGTATAAAAAAGAATTCTGGCCAATCAGAAAAACTTACAAATATGCCTCAATAATACTTTTTGGCAAAAGTTATAACCAAAATACTAAACCCATATCGACATCTACCTAAACCGGAAATCATCATGGCGAGTTATACCTTTTTTGTTCGCGATCAATTTTTTCAACTCTAGAAGGAAATATGCAGATTCGGAAGAGGTAAGACAGTGAAAGATTGCATAAATCAAATTAAAACATTATTTTTAATGTTTCAAAGTTTTTATTAAATTTAATTTTGCCAATTTGAATCGTTTTGCTCGAATACAAAATGTGCTTTTTAGGCAGTCAGCCGTAGTCAGACAAAAGTTATCATTCACTTTCAATAGAATCATATTGATTTTTAGAGCTGTCTATAAAGTATGAAAAGTCAAGAACTGAGTTATTGAACTTATTTGTATTATTTGAAACATTTTTATGACAGTTTATTTGAGTTATATCGGCATTCATATTTGCTAAGTTTTGGTTTGAAGGATGATGCTCGCGAGGACAAGTTCGAAATTAGAGTTTCATGATTTTTACGTTCATGACTAACGGATTTTTAAGAAAATATTATTTATAGCTTTATATTGCGTGTAGCAAAAGATAATTTTAGCCAAACTACTTATATTTTTAGCATTTTTATTGTGAAATTCTAACTTTGTTTCAGCAAGCAAAAATTTTAGAAAATCAGAAATTTTCTAACACTACGTGGTTTGAGACACATGTCTACATGTAAGTAGCATGAAGTCTCTATCTGAGTTTTATGCCATTTGAAAGAGGAGATTTGGCTGGTTATTTTGAAAATTGAATGAGTAACTTATCTCATTTCAGTTTCTTGTAGTAATAAGTTAAATTATAGAATTTTTCTGAGAGATGACTGATATTTAAGGTAAATCACACATAAGCTAGTCAGTTGCAAATGAGTTAATATGTCTAAATGTGCTCAAAATACAATGATATTTGTAAAACACTAGTAAAATGTTGGGCAACCATCAGAAAATGTCATCAAACAGAAAAAAGCAGTACCTACTTGTTCATCATCATTTCATGACTCAAAATATACAAGAAAATTGTGGTTAGTATCTTAAAATTCTTTATTTGCATCACAATCATTTATGACCTACCAACAAATGAGTCGTATTAATTTTTTCGCGATATCGTTCTACTAAAATTTGTTACTATAACAAGGGAAGTAGATAAAGATATTTTAAAATTGTTAGAAATGGAAATGAAATTTTCAGTCTAACAATCTGTGCAAGAAATATGTTGATTGGTTTATGCTGTTATTTAGAAACAGCTTTTGTAAATAGAGCTATGCGAATGCCGGAATTCTGGCCGTTTGGGATTCTGACACATCCTACGCAATGCCAGAAAACTGGCTGATAGGGCTCACAGGGTTAAGAACAATTGCCCTTGAAGAGCACAGTTATAAATTTTCATTATAAAAGATGTGTAACAGTTTGTGTTAAAAATTTACACATGCCGAGGGCTATCTGATTGAAAATGAAAAAAACTTTGGGCATTGAGAATAAAGAGAGATTTGTTAATTTTAAAAATTCAACAGCAAAATCTTTTTGTATATCCTAGAGAATTTAAAATAGCTTCCTTTGCTAATTATTAAAGCACCTTGCAGTGATATGTTCAAAATAAAGGTTAGAAGCCGTATGCAATTTGTTCATATCACATAAGTTAAAATGAGTCGTCACTGTAAAGTAACAAAGGACACAAACCATGAAAGATCTTGAAACCTATAATTGAAATAAAATAAATCTTTAACATAGGCTGGATAAACCCAATTTTCTGTAAGCCTCGAAGATCTCTATGGTGTCACAGGCTGAAAAATCTTCCTTGCTTTATTATCTACATTGATTGAAACAAATATTTTAAAGCTTTACACATACAAGGGAGTAAATAAAAGTCTACATTTTGATAAATTGTCTGGTTATGTTGTGAAATGTCATAAAACAGTGTTTCTCTTTTTATTGTAAGGTGTCAACTTGACTGATAAAAATAGTGGTACACGTATCTCATTATGCCAAACAAACAATATTTGCAACCGTAAAATCTTGCCCAAATAAACTCTTTCAAGACGGTTTCTGACACAATAATTTTCAGTTTGCATTTAAATTAGTTAAGCAGACTACTGACAATATTTGATAAAGTAATTTTAGTAAAATCTTAATGGTTTTCAAAGATTCTTAAAGAAAACATGTTTCTTCTAACAATAAAATAAAATCAAAATTTATTTTTAATATTTGAAAATAATTTTTCAATTGTGATTAATTCATTGAAAAACAGTCAGAATTGATCAGGTTGAGAAGCAATAAATTCATAAAATTCAGCATATTTCTTGTAAATTACTTCTCGTAGTTCAAGTGCTGCAAGCTTGCGTATTTTAACCAATCGCTTTAAACTGGACATACGAACGACGACAGTCAGACAGTTAGATTTATATACAGATTATTAAGAGCTCTGCGAGAGCTCAACTCTAACCTTATTTTCATTGTTTCACCCACTAAGACTTAGATGACGGCAAAGAACTAAAAGTAGGAGATTCAGTCAGACTTAAATATGAAGTTCCACATAGTCTTGAAGACTTTATAAGAGGAGATGTGACTCACTCTAGTGTTGGTGTATTAGTGGAGAACCACCAAACAAATGGCAAGGTTAGTTTCTGGTGTTATTATCTATCCATTTTCTGTTGTGATAACCATCTAGCTTTATACCAGACCATAGTTATGAATTTTAATACACCGACCATGGTCGTTTGTTTTTACAAAACTCTAAATAGATATCTTTTTTTTAAACCTTTTATTAGTCTTTAACAACAAAGCAGGCTGTTGCAACAGCAAGGGAACTATACTTAGCACATATACTTGTACTAAACAAGGCTAGAGGTATGAAAAATGAAATACTTTCTTTTGATCATCTGTAAAGTTTTATGAAGTTCAAAACTTGAGTTTGCAAGTTTAAACTTGCAATTGAACAATAAACTGCAAGTTGATTGCAGAGAAAAATATTTTGCCTAAATAAGCTTTTTAATATTTAATCATCCATTAGTAAAGCACTGAACATAGAGGAGCCTGAGATCCTTAGTCAAAAACCTGTGAAGCAAAAACTGCTTCTTATTTATTTATTGCTTAATTTTCATAAAATGAAGCAATGTTTGATTTATTTTTTGAAAAAATGAGATAAAATGAAAAAAAGAAATGCCAATAATTTAGAAAGAAAAAAAACAAAACAAATAAACATAGAAAGAAAGAAATTCAGACCAAAAGAGAAACTTACTCTTATCTTGAGTTTCCTGCCTCAGCAACATGCGTTTACGTTACTAAAATGCTATGTTATTTTTAAAATAAATTTTTGCATGAGCAAACTCTATTAAAATATTATATATACCAATCAATCAATTGTTTGCCATATAAAAATCAATAATTCATACAAACAAACACAAAGCACAAAAACTCCACACCATATAGGGTTTTCATGCCCAGCGTTTGGCTTGAGATCAAACTCCTGTTTAAAGGTTAAGTATTATTTTAACCAAACAAATAACCTAAAACAAATTAAAACATATTCTATATCTATTTTTTGCCGTTAAAAACATAGTTTAATCAAGTGTCACTTTTCAAACCGTCTCTGTCAGGACAGAGAGGCTTTAGAAAAAAGGACCATGTTATAAGGTGACATATGGTCCTTCCTTTTCCACAGCCGTTTTTAGCCATTCAAATTTTTCAAGTTCATTTATTTTTTTTGTTTCAAAATTTCTTTCATTTTTAGACTTTCATTTTTGCCTTTAGAAAAGTCGTTTTTATTTTCTTTAAGCTCCGTAGTATGCAGAGGCTGCCATTTTTTAATCTAATGATCATCGGACAACTACATCATCGGGCTGTTTGTGCTTCTCACTTCACTCATCGCTGTCTGGAAACAAGTGAGCTGGGATTCTTTAGTTTTTTAGATTCATTGAAGCAAACAACATTTATAACTCAATCATACAACACTTCTAACCCAATAGCTAAGTAATACTTGTATAGTTCTACTTCAAGATATACTTACGCAAAATTTCATAACAATTTTATCAGAAAATATTAGCTTTTGCTATCAACTGCTGGTTTTTTAATGTTTGAAGTGATCCGACTGCCAGATTGTTTAAATATTAACATTGACAAAACTTGATCATAGTTAAAACGCTCATAAAAAAGCAGATGTCAAATGACCACTAGTTTCTAGTGTTGCTATAGTTGATATTGGCTATTGTTTTCAGGTTGCAGCCTTACACCTTTCTATTCCGCCGATCTCTTTGCAACTACAGATGTTATAATGGCGGTTTTGCTGAATCTGGCTTTTGAATGAGATCAAGTTTTGTCAATTTAAGCTGGAGTCATACTGACAGTCAGATCACATCTAACATCGCAAACAATCACAAATGATGGAAAAATATTGATACATAGTGATAAAATCTATTAAGATTTTGTGTAAGTTCATATTTTAGGGTATTATATGAAGTTGTCTCTTCTTGATGACATTCTGATAGTCCAGTTTTCATTTTTCATCTATGAGCTCTAGAGAATACAGAATGCTATGCATCACAATAAAGTAGTATACAACTACAATTCTCACTCAAGTATGCCTATGCTAAAAAGCCATTGAAATTGTTTTCTTGCAGTTTATTGTAACATTTAATATGTTTCCTATTCCTCTGACTAAATGGGTTAATTTATAAGATTGTGGTCTTTTTTTAGTTTTGTCAATCTGTTCAGAAAAACTTTGAAGAAATCAAACACTCATGTTTAGATGATTTATAAAATAGACCCTCAAGCAAATGGCAGCAGGGTTATTAAAAATGGCTGAAGTTCTGCTGAAACAAGTGTTTCAAACAATTTCAATGTCAAATCAATAATTTCAGGTCTCTGTCATATTTCCTGAGAAGCATAACTGGAAGGGAAACAGTTGTGTGCTTGAGAGGTCATTAAAGAAATCAGAGATTCCATATGTAGGGGATGAAGTGAGGGTAAAAGTAAAGGAACCTCATTTCGGTTGGCAAAACCTTCAAGAACCGAATAGGTAGAATGATGTAATATAATATGACACTATACACAGCACAATAACACAATAGGTTGTAATTTAACATTGCACAGTCTAACATTGTATAACATAGTATAATTGAATGTAAAAAAACATAATGTAAGCCTAGTGCAATTTAACTTACATGTAATATAACTTTATATATATTTAACTTACTTATATAATAAACTATAAGATCAAATATTATACTGTAATTTAGTGTAATATATTGTTTCATTAAACAATAATTTGCAGTTACACAGTTAACAATAATTTCATGAAATGACAGTTTCACATGCTTGCGGATTGCGTATGAATTCACTGCTGCCTGCTTCAAAAGCTATGAGACAATGGGATGCTAAGGCTAAGCAACTAAGTGTTTGAAAAAGCTAACAAAATTATATTTCAGCTTTTTAAAGAAATGCTACACTGAAAGTAAATTAATACGATTTAGCTTAAAAAAGTTGTGTTAGCTTTTAATGTGAGTATTTTAGGGGTATTGGGTAATATCCTTCTACATTTCTAAATTTTACATCTAAAGAGAACTTTGTAAGAGATAGCTTTGTTAGCGGTCAGCATGCATAGACTTGAGTTTGTGAATGATCAATAATAAAATAATTGTATGAGAAGAAACTCTATGTGCTAATGCTTCATGTCTCATGAAGAAAATGCATAAAAAATATGGCTTTGAGTTGTCTGTAATTTTTAACATCAGTAGTAATTGACAGGAAGTTAAAATTAGTCGAACTGATTCTACCTGAACTAGTAATTATACACTTCCTTCTCTCAGGGTAACTTGCTGTAAAGATACAATACTTTATGACGATTTGTATTCTTAGCTCAGGCAAACTAACTCGAATTGCTACCACTGAGTCAGCTTTGGAAGGCGATTTGGTAATCTATATAGACTTCCCTGATGTGAAAGAGTGGAAAGGATTATACCGTGAGCTCTTTGAACCTAAGCCAGCCGAGATGGTGAGCGTAATATGTTGAAGTTTAAGTGGTAATTCAGCTTTAACCAGATGTAGATATGGAATGTTTCTATTACGTAGGAACAGAGATGAAACTAATAAGATGTTAGCATCTTATTGAAGTCAAGGATCACTGTTGATCACAGCGCATCAACTCTAAACCATGTTGATCGCAGCGGTATATTATGTAGTTCTCAATACAAATTAGCTGTTTGGCTCGAAAATTGTCATTGGACAGTTTGTAGAAGGTTGTGTAGTTGGTTTGCAATTTTGAAATCAATCTTTGAAATACAGCAAATCTAATTTGATTCAGTTTTAATATATCAAGCCAGGTGCATCACTCAGAGGTAATCTTAAACTAATCTTGGTCATTCTAGCTTTAATAGCTATGCCAATCTAAACCTATATTCACAGCTTAGATTGTTAGACTGTTCTGGCAGATTTAAAATAAACCCAGTAGCAATTACATGCATATGTTGATTATTTTGCTTAAGCAAGTTTATGTGCTCCCAAAACAAAAATTGGACGAGCAAATAATTATTGTTGTACATCCTATAAAACTTTTTAGCAAAACTATGCTACATTTTCTGTAAACTGCCTGGTTTCGCCACAGTTCAGGAAAGCTACTTATAAGTCAATAGCTCTGTCTGTCACCTACAAGGTAGGGTCAGCATATAGTCAAAATGCTTTCTGAGTTTGTAAACAAAAATGGCATTTTTATTAGTTATAATGTAGAACTAGCCTACATGATAACTCAGCAATGGCAAGGGTAGATAACCCTACCTGCGGACTAATTGCAAACTTTTAGAACTATTTCATACCGATGATTAAACACGAATAGTCTGTCTTTTTTTACTTGTTCATCGCAATGTTGCCCACTTAGATTAGCATAGGGCTGCCCATAAATTATTCATAGTTTTTTTTTGTGCGCTTATGTTTTAGGAGATTCACAAACTCAGAAATATCTTTCATTAACTTGTTTTCACAATTTATTTTAGGAGCCTTCATTGCTTGAAATGCTTACATCAATATTCGTTCAATCTTTCCCTATTTTTCCTGGATTTCCTGGACTTTCTGGACTTCCCGGACTTCCTGTGCTACATCGCCTGCCTAGCAGACAGGCCCATCCGATACCTTGCATAGAACAAAAGAAAGGTTAGGCATTTCTCAGTAAACTTGAGACTGGGTTGTTAGTTTATATTACTGTTTTATTTTTAATAAATTTATCGAGAAGACTCAAGGCTACATACAACAATTTTATCTATTCATGAGTACAAATAGTTATTAAGAGCATAGCCCATAGTGGTACACAGTGACGTGATGTGTGTTGTCGGTTAACACAATGAATAATAAGACTAGCCTCACAGAGCTGGTAAAATAACTTATTTTTGACGTTTTGCTCATTTTGGAGTCAAATTTCAAGCACTATTGTGGAATCTAAAATAAAAAATTATTAAGATGATAATATTGACAATAAAATCTATGAAAGTGCTTGTAATGTTAAATGCATACTACGATGAGGCAAACGATCAAAATGGTACAATTGTTCACTAACGAGTTTGTAATTTATAAGCGATAGGTCTGAAATAAATATGGCAGAGTTAAGCTATCTAATTTGACCAACTTTTTAGTCAGTTACAAAAGCAGCAGGTGCTTGTCAACTAATAAAAATTTGCGCCTCAATGTTTGGCACAGTTCCAAGTTTGCAAGTCAGCTTTGACTACACAAACAACCTATTTAATTTATTGGTTTTCAACGAGGACCTTGCACAAAATGCCTGCATATTTTATAAGAAAATATCAGTATTTTTTATCATTTGAGATTGTTTTTAATGCTTGTAGTGATCTGATTGCCAAAACGTTTTAAAATTAAAACCAATAAAAATTGATTGTAATTAAACCTCTCAGGTAAATCGAAAGTGTGATCAAAGTGTCGATAGTTGTAAAAAGACCAACAAAATAGAGGTGCTGCACTTTAAATGCAATAATTGATATTAATTATAGCAAATAATGGCATCATCTTAGCATGTGGTTTTCTCTGAGCATGTTATCTATATCATCGTTTATCGATTTCCATCTAAAACCATCCTGGCAATCCGATCTTTCAAACACTAAAAACAATCGCCAATGATAAACAATACCAATACTTTCTGATAAAATCTACAGAGATTCTGTGAAAGTTCATCGTCAAAGGTTCTTTTTTAAGCATTTTACAGTAAGTACACGCCAGTTGCAACTTTTTTGCTTTAATACAATTGAAACCCCACTTTGACATAAAACAATTTTAATCATTTTTTTCATACACCTTTAGATAAAAAACCTATCAAAAGGCCTTATCGGTTTGTCATTGTAGAATTCCTAAATCACAAACACCGCACTTTTGACCTGTTTTGCCATAATAAAACTTATCAATTTACCATGTTACCAAACCTAACTATGGTAAAACTATTTTCAGATGTAGTTGCAGGTCTAACAGTCAGGCAGGCAATTAAAGAGAGAGAGAAGACAAGTCTCGAATTGAAGCCAACGCAACAGGCTCAAAGAGGTCAGAATCAGCTTTTTCACAAATGTATATAGATATTTATATGTATATACATATACATATTTATAGGTATATACATATTTATAGGTATATACATAATCATGTATATATTTTGTATATATATATATATATATATATATATATATATATATATATATATACATACATTTGTATTTACTCGTCACCTGACAGTCTAGTGTGTCAGTCTAGTCTCGTTAGTTGTGATATCTATTATATGTGCAAATATTGTTGCTGCAGTTTTTAGAACGTTGGTAGACTATGCTGAAAGTCAGGTGGTTTGAGTTCTGCACAATGCAATCATTTTCCAAATTTCATATGTGGCTTCAGACAGACAGACAGACAGACAGACAGAAAGACAAAGCTTTTACTATAATTATTATAAATAAAGATTATTGTAAAGATTGCCTAGGGTTTGTAAACCTTAAATGGTAGGTGCTAAAGTGATGGTAGACATTCAATCAGCAGTTATAACAGGTATAAGCTTTCTAGAGTTATTTCTCTTGCACAACCCTCTTTTAGGCATTAGACAACTTTGAACTTTTGTTACGCTCACTTTGAAAAATTTTAATTCCCTCACACAATCTTTAAATTCAAGTTTTAGCAAGTTATCTATGCAAATTGGATTTCACCTCTTTGTTGTCTGTTCATCAAAAGATCTAAGAAGCCGCCTTCAACAGAAAGCTGACAGTGGATCCACCTGGTGCAAGGAATCTGCTGCAACGGTAAGTTTCGATGCTTGATATTCATTAAACTATTTAGTTGCTGAGCCTAAAATACTCACAACACCCATTTATTTTAGCTTCTGAAGTTTCGAAAGTGCTTAGAAAGTTGGGAAAAAATGGAGCAGTTGCTGAGAGTGGCAATACGGAGTTACCAAAGATCTGTTGAGAAAAGATGCTCCAAGAAGGTAAAAAATTGAAGTTAAAGATGAGCATGCAGAAACGTTTTGTAGATTTATTTTGAAATTATTCATGTTGTTTTATCATTTGCAATTGTTTTTGATGTTTCAAGTGATCTAACTGCCAGGATGTTTCAAGATTAAAACTCAAAGATTTAAAAGAGTCATAACTTAATCACACTTAAGGCCATAAGATCAAGCGAAAATCCGATCATGATTTGTATAGTTGCGCAGAGACTAACAGAATAGAGACACGTAATGCTGCAACTTAAGTGCAATAGCCAATTTGACTATAGCAGCAAGAACTACTACTGACATCATTTCAGCACGTATTTTTCTTCTGAGCCTTTTAACTACGGTCATGCTTTGATGATTTTCGTTTTAAAACATCCTGGTCATCAAATCGTGTCAAATATCAACGACAGTCACAAATGGTAGAAAAATGACAATACTTTCTGAAAGAGCATACTAAAATTTTGTTTAAGTTCATATTTAATTAGGCAAGTGACGACACGGAGTTGCTTCTACCCATTCTGCATAAATTAGAGGATTAAGATTGCTTGGTGTTTAAAAATAGCAAAAGTAAACTTTTCAAGTTTGTTTGAAACGTATTATTATATTAAAAAGTAAACTATGTGAAGATTAGTATAGTTTTGAATAAGCAATGATGACATGATCATCATAGTCTCCCAATAAACTCTTTTGCTACCAATTTATTTTCTTACCGGAGCATAATTACATATTCCATAAAGCCTAATATTTGATGATGTCGCATGTAAGCTCCAATAATTTTTTTAATACAAGGTCTAGAAAAAATATTCTGATATAATGTTAATCAGCATCAAGTTTTACATCATCTAATGCCATGCTATGCTGATGCTATAATAACAAGTCTGTCTACAAAGGGGATGCAGAATGAGTTTGAACATTTTACCAACCTTTCCTCTGTCACTGTGAGTAACAACTTGATATATTCAGAATCTGAAAGGCTATCACTATTTGTCTTGCTATTATATTACTACTATTGTTCAAAATAACACAATCGTTGCCTCAAAAACTATGATTCAACAGATAATCACTAGAAGTCAATTGATCTACAATTTGTGAAGTCTTGATAGCTGTAATGTAGCTAACACCAAAGGTCATTGCAAAAAGCAGCTGTGATAAAAAGGTAACAGTTTTGCAAAGTGACACTCAGCCCAGCCTGGGCTCAACTCAGGCAGAAACTTGTCTCTTTTTGCTTGAATGCAGTTATAATAGGCTAGTTAATTAATCACTAATACGACTTGTTTTGTATGACGTTTTTCAAAGGTGTCAGGCTGGCTTAGTGGTATCATCTTTGACTATCAACCATGGGGTTGGTGGTTCGAGCCCTGCTTAATGCCAATCTGAAAAAAGCTCTCAGCAAGCTTTCAACCCTAAATTGCTGGGTTCTTTGGATCTAGACCTTAACTTGGAGACCCCATGTACCACACTGACAATGTGGGCATGTTAAAGATCCACCTCTGTCCTTCGCACATTGGACAAGTGAAATGGTTACCTGACTCAGTCAGACTGGATGTGTTGCAAAAAATGTATCCCTTCAGGTTAATCTGATAGCTCCGGAGGAAGCCCTTTATAAGTGTTAGGACCACTCAAGGTAGCTTATAAAAAGCCTAGTCCTGGCAGTGTGCATCTCTACTAGAGAACACTACCAAGCATTGTCACTACATAACAGAAGCAATTGCTTCTGTTATGTAGTGATTCTTAAACCATTACATCAAAGCCACACTCACTGCTTTTGGCTTTGTGCAAACACTCTGTCAAACTGTAATAGGGATATTTCGGCTACATAGCAAGTTAAATGACTGCTTGGGTTGACATGGTACTTTTAGCAAAACTTGAAAAAACAAAAAAAGTTATTACTACGTCAACTGCTGCTAAAACACTAGGTTTTGTTGAACTGACATCAGATTGTTGCGATGTAATGTAAATTTTGATTTGTTGTATGATAAGATTCTGAGACTATGTAAGGCTCTCATTGTTTTTTAATATTTCATGTCAGTGTTTTGGGGGTCATTTTTGCATTCTGGTATATTTTCATAAATCTGTTTAGGTTGAGGATGAGGAAAGAGAGAAGATGTTGAAAGAGAAGACCATCTTGGAGTATATCCGCTGTCTCAATGGACATCTAGAAACCATAATTCATGTATTACAGATTGCTAAGACGTCACTGTTTACAGTATTCTCTTTCGGTGATATTTCTCCACTCCAGTTGCTGTTGGCTCAAAAGAGTCTCTATGTACTGAAGTTTAAAAATGAAAGCGTTCGGAGAATCAATTACGGTTCGTTTTATCAAATTATAAAATAAATATTTGACTGATTTCTTAAAGTAAAAAAATCTCAACTTTTTGTGTTCACAAAGCTTTAAAATCAGATTTTAAAATGCTACCAAACCAAATACAAATTACAAATGTTAGTATTTAAAAGCAAAGATTTTATGATTAATTCAGTTTTATTCATTAAAATCTACTAAATGCAAAGAAAGAATTTTTAAATAAATAGGTCTCAATTTACAAATTTAGGGTCGAATAAATGATCAACTTACTTGTGTGAATCATTTGTAATCATTGAATACCACCATTTAGAGTTAAATTCATTGTTGATGAACTTCTGTTAAACTTCTTTAAAAATGAAACGTCCAATTATTTTTAATTGAAAGGAGTTGATAGCTTTTGGGAGCCAAATGGAGGAGATTGTGTAATGCTGAGGCCAGAGGCTTTCACTAAGAATTTCATGAGTGAATACCTGAGAGGAGAGAATACCATGGGGAGTGTTGGCTTACTCATGAGATCATACATTAGAGAGCCAGAGGTATTGAAGTCTATACCTAATGTTAAACCCTTTGAACCCTGACCGTTTTTGTCGATGCGTGTCAGTAACCCTAGGCAATCTGTCCAACGATCCAAAAGTTTTTAGACTTACCGTATATATACGTACATGTATATATATCTGAATGTGCTCATAATACAATGATATTTGGTGAAACACTAGTAAAAAAGTCAGGCAACCTACAGCAAATGTCATCAAACAGAAAAAAAACGTACTTTACCATTATTTGGGCTAAAAGTTTGTACAATTTTAAAAAACTCGTAAAAACATTTATAATAGGATCATATTCATTGAGCTCATGTTTATCATCATTTTATGACTCCCAATATACTGGAAAATTATAATTTGTATTATAAAATATTTTATTTGCATCACAATCATTTATGGCCTACCAACAAACAAAGCCTATCGATTTTCCGCAATACCATCCTAATAAAATTTGTTATTAAAACGAAGGAAGTAGATAAAGATATTTTAAAACTCTTACAAATGAAAATGAAATTTCCAGTTTAATTTCCTGTGCAAAAATAATTTAATTGGTTTACGCTGTTACTTAGAAATGGCTTTGTAAACAAAGCCATGTGGACGCCGAAAATCCGACCATAAGAGATTCGACACACCTCACGCAATGCCGGAAAACTGCCGTTATGGTTCAAAGGATTAAAGCAATAGTGCTAGTTTTGTTAGCGTTTACTATCGATTCTGTGTTCATATTTATGAACCCAGCCAAAACCACCATAATACACTGAGCTGAAATTAAAGACAGCCCAAAGCGTGCACTAAAAACATGATGCAAGAGCAACTAGTAATACAAATCAACCACGTTTTACTTTGACGCAAGGCATGACACAAAGTCATAGTCAATATCCGGAACAAACTACCTTTGCGCAAACCCTGTATGTCAAGTTGCGGATTACTCAACAAACAGTATCTCTGAAAAAGCATTAAAATCATGCATTGAAACTAATTTTACAGGAAGAGCTTGTATATTAAAACTAATCGAACCAATAAAAGAGTAAAAAAGTGTTGATATCAATTCAACTTTGATTTATTTTAGAGACAGGCACATAGAGATAAGGCCTAGACAATACTGAACAAAAAACAGTATGTAGATCTCTGAAGTGCTAAATATAAAAAGCTCGTCTACGCAAACATAAAATAAACATACCTGTATGAAATAAACTGGAGAACCAAGATTCTCATTTACCACATTGTTACTTACATGTATTTCGAATTTAGTCAATAGCCATTATATGGTTTGAAAGAGCCAAATAAAAATCATGTTGGGTCATGGGATCATTAAAAATTAAATAATGAAAGCTTAGCATACATAAGCATTAAAAACCATTTAACATTTAATCTGTTTGGTTTACGTAATAGATACCAAAGCTGCTATTGATGAAACTTCAGAGAGTTTTAAATTATTTAATTAATAAAAGCTTGCTTATTTTTTGAGTAATCTCTTGTTTTAATTCTAACAGAGGAGTTGCTTTTATGTCTGTTACCACATGTCTTAGTATTTTGTTCTAGTGGATTTGAAACTCGTAATTTTGAAATTAACAATATAAGATATGACAAACCATTTAATATCGCTTTTACGCAGTTGAACAAAATTGGAAAAGAGATCTGCATACTATAATATACTGATTTAAATTACGGTAATTTCAAAAATTTTGAGTTTAAAATTTTTAAAATCTGTTGAGTCAAACATAAAATATCTGCTGAAATTTCTCACCCTTGCTCTAGAAATGTGCATAGTAAAGCGATACTCAGAATATCGAAAAGGCTTCTATGATTTATTAACATTTTTGCTACTACAATATTAGGACACTACAACACCATGAAACTGTGACTCTACAACATTGTGATCTAAATGTTCTACTATTTTATGACTATACAACCCTACTACAACAACCTTGTGACCCTACTGTCTTACAACTGTTTGACCCGATGATCCTGTGACACTATGAGACAACAAAATGACAATACTAGACACAACAAAACTATGACACAAGCACCTTTAGGGGGTACTTAATAGACTCTAGTTGGGCAGGTGCTTTCAAATATTTACACCAAACTGCATAATTTGAATCACTGATGACAGCAGTTAGGGTTGGATGCTTTTCCTGACACCAATAAAGGTATTTTTGGGCAATAAACCACAACCTGTAATTTAGGGTCAAAGCACTTTAAAACACAAGGTAATGGCTACTCCTCTAGAATGATAATGTCTGACATTGCACCAAAGGTATTTGCTTTGCAATTTGACAAACAGCAAGCATTATTGTTCATTTAGGCTCACGCATATCTCTCAACTTGAAGTTATATTTTACTTGCTCTCTCATACTTGGATACCATGTATTACTGCCGAGCTATGGTGCTTCTAAAATTATGATGGATACGAGAATTCAAAACCCAAACTCAGATGAAAGCTTTCTTTTTTGCTTGGAATTAAACCATGGCTGAGATATTTTTTATAAGCTAAATAAAAACAATTAGAAGTCATATAGTTCCTGATTACTGTCAGGCTGTGATAGAGATTTTTTTTTAATGAGTCTATCATGTACTTGCTTAGCCAAGCTAGTCTAACTAACTTGGTAAGGCTTGAAAACGCTGGAGGCAACAGTTGTTTAACAAAAAACCATGAAAGGCAAAAACATGACAAAAACTACTTGTTCTAAACCATTCTTCAGGCCAATTTTTAATATTCTTGTGATATATTTAATTATTAATTAATTAATTTATTTATTTACATGTATTTATTCTTGTGAATATTTTTAATTCTTGTGATATATGCCAGATAAATAAGCCGGATTAATTTTGTTTTATCAAATTTTTTTTTCATGAATTATTTTGCTTTAGCTCTGTTTACTTATCAAACACTAAACTTTTATCTTTTATTGTTTATCTATTTGTGTTTTGAAACCAGCTCTCTTCCAATCAGGCATAAATATTACAAACTACTAATACACAGGAAAACACGAAAAAATTCATTTATTGTATAATCAGTCTGCACCGGTCTTTAGATAATATCAACTCATGCTGGGTCATATTAAAATCTTTGCTAAAAGTTATCAAACCTATTTAGTTTTTTTCTAATTCTTCTTATGTTGATCTAGGCAGAAGTTCTGTTTCCTGGAGATAAGGCAACACGGATGGTCAAATCAGCGTTTGTTGTTGAAATACTAACAGAACGAAGAATGCCATTCAAAGGAGATAAAGTGAAATTGAAAAGGAAGGCTATTACCCTCCAGCCCCAAGCATCTAACTTTCAAGCTCCTACCAGGTATATGTGTTAAATTTCTTTTGTGGCTTAAATTTTAGCTTTTATATGTTTTCAGATAGTTTAAAAGTTTTAAAAGTCAATTTCATGGCATTTTTTTCTACTTTTAGATGGTATTTAATTAGTATTTTGTTTTGAGAAAGCTAAAAAAACTGATTAAATTTTAGCATTTCAATATTTGCTCAACTTTCAATGATAGTGCCAATGGAATACTGAAAGAAATGTTTCCAAGAGCTATGGTAAAGTTTCCTGGTCAAGAGGAGCTTTGGTGTGGACCTTATGAAGATATTGAACTAGTGCCAGGATGTGGATTTGAGGTAATTATGGCATATTGATATTTGTGTAAAAGAGAGTGACTAATGAAACTGAATTACTCTAATAGTTGACCTTTTGACCCTAGTACAACAAGCCATTAGATTAAAGGAAGTAGAATCTAAAAAATTGTTCACGAAGACATCTGCTTTCCACATTGGATTGCTATTGGTTAATTTCAACTACTTTTGATGGAATTAATTTTGGCCCCAAAAATATAAAATTAAGCGTTCCACAATTTCTAAAATTCCAGAACTTGTCTACGATTCTGACTCGAAGATGTTTTTGGTTGCTGACCGACAATTTTGTTAGCCTTGATGCTCTCTAACTTGAATAATTAGCATCAGCTAATTTGACTTTTGAAAATTTTGGACTCTAAATTTTAAACATCTACATTTATGGATCACAAATGGAAATGTTACCCTGTCCAACTCATCAGAGATTTAAAAATCATACAAAACAGATTGGGAAGGCTATGGATGAGAATGGCACGTGAAAGGTACATGATATATGTAGAGCATACAACTTCTTCTTGCATGCTTACTGATATTATCCTTATTTACCATTTTGATAAAACGAAAGATACGTTTTTTTATATAATGACCAACTTTCACTACTGTTATTTCTACTAGCATGCTGGCAGTGCCCTGCACTATGAAAGATCATCATGTGTAATAATTATGTGGACAATTATTCTTAAATATGGAAAAATGGTTGAGTAAAGCACATGTTAGCGCAAAGTATCTAGGAATCTAAAATTATATTGAAAATATATACCAATAATATATCAAAATATATATATTATACCAAAAATATCTGCGTTCGATTTTAGTGTAGTAAAACATAGTTTTTCCTGACACTCTTAGCACTTCTGATACAGCACTTATTATAGTAAATAGTTATTGTTAAGACACTAATCTATTCTGTAGACACTTTCTGTTTTTTACTGGAATTTTTTGTTAGGACCAAACAGAGTTCGAGACCAATTGCTGTCGCAAATGTATTCTTACTTTAAATTAGATGTATAACCGATAGAAACTTAAACACATTAGGCACAGTTCACTTCTAAAAGCCTTGGCGGAAAGGCAACTCTGCTGCCTCTTGATATATCAGTATATTGTGAAACATCTTTTGTCATACTGGTCTTTTTTTTGAAGATGAACTTTTTGTTATGTGGCGATGCTGTCATTAAATACCTCCTGAAAAAGTTTAGAAAAGCATTTGAGCTTTACTAAAAAGCACATCTTAGGTGTGGCTGCTCATAGACTTCTTGTCTTGTAACCATATTCTACACTCGCTGCACTTTGCCATTAAAACATATATTGTAGCTTACTCGTACACTTGTCAGTACTTCTCGGTAAGAGATTGTCATGAGTAATCAGTATCTAGAGAATTATTGTATGAAGCAGAGAGGCTTCCAAATAGGGTGGTGGAAGCACGCTCACTTATGATTCTGATACCCTGGGTTCAATTTCTATGTCAGGCAATATATTTCTTGTTGTTCTTAGCACGGCTTTGAACAGAAGAACAAACAAGCACTGAACTTATTATTTTAATGAGTGAAAAATGGCTAGTACAAGCACCAAGCTAAGTGTGTCAATTGAAAGTGACTTAATTGAAAGTAAAAATTGATTTATTTATATATTTCAGCCTGGAGACAATGTTTGGGTGAGGAGAACAATTCCGGAGCCTTCCAGAGGCTGGGGAGGAGTAACAAAGAGTTCAGTTGGGGTTGTGAGACTTGTTATAGGAAGAAGAGGAAATGAAGAAATAACTGTGGATTTTCCAGAGTGCAAAGGATGGATTGGACTGGCGACAGATCTACAGAGAGTTCGAGATATTTGGCTAGCAAATGAAGTACAGGTAGCCAGATCTGTTATAAATATTGTTATTTCTAACTTTCTAGTTAGCTCTGAGACTTGTCTTTCCTTTTGAAATTGGGTAGCTGCTTTAGCATTGCTGTTGAAATTAAAGTAAAATATGCCACTATGTAGTCAGCACTACCATTTGGTTCGAATAATTAATAAACCAAACTATATTTAAGCTTCATATTCGAGCTTTGTATTGTACGCCACTGCATGAACAGTAATTTTTTGTTTAGTTTTAATAGAGGAAGACAAGAATTACAAGTTTATGTACAGAGCAATTAAAGCTGATCAAGGTGAATCTAATTTTAATAAAGCAATCAGAGCACATTGTAGACCTCAGCAGAGAAAACAAAAAAATTTAACATATTTTAAACAGGAAATATCTCTATGAAAAACTAATAAGAAAAATGTTGCAACTAACTTCTGAATGATAAAAGTTTCATATCAATTCAAGTAGCATAATTTGTGTGTTTTACATATGTAAGTTTTTTATTCTGTTACTCAATGGTAGGCAAGTATGCATTCTCAGTACCACATCAATGGACCACAAAATTAGCTTAGAACCAATATTGACCTACAACAG
Organism: Watersipora subatra; assembly: GCF_963576615.1. Taxonomy (NCBI): domain Eukaryota; kingdom Metazoa; phylum Bryozoa; class Gymnolaemata; order Cheilostomatida; family Watersiporidae; genus Watersipora; species Watersipora subatra. Next base: position 54,295,364 of record NC_088715.1, on the reverse strand, counting down.
TACAACTCTACACGGCTGTCAAAGACTCCTAGATATTAAGTTTTGTATATTACATTTTTTCAAATTTGCTCTATTTAATTGTGTTATGCAAATTTTTTTGATAGTTTTTGTATCTAAATGTTCTTTGAATAAAAATGTTTCGAGAATTTTTTGTTTCAGATAAAGCTGACTGTTTCGGAACCGCGCAAAGGTTGGCAGTCAGTAGGAAGAAATGACGTAGGCTATGTTCTGACTATCCAAGGTGATGGTAAGTGAATAGATATATTGTAATGTTCTCTAAAAGCAGAACCAATTAGAATAAACTACCAACATCGTTTCTAGATATTCAGCTGCTTGTCTTACCATTTCTTGTTTAGTTAATTATATCTCTATTAAGTGATACGTGCTGCTCATTAAATAAAACACAATCCAAATAAATAATCTAGTCATGCAGGAACTTTAAGTTGGTAAGCAGTCATTAAAAAACTTAAAAGAAAAACTGTCAAAGTTCTTAAATTTTAGACATATCAGCTCAATTCTAAAATTGTTTATTTAAATTTTTTAAACATGCTTTTGCTTATAGGCTGTGAGGCTTATTGTTTTGTTTTTTGTTAATTCTTGATTGCAAACTTCTTCAAATGTAGCACTAAGACCAACAAAGATGGCAAGTGCCAAAACTAACACTATTGCAAAGGTTTACTTGATTTTATTGTCTCTTCATTTTATGAATTACTATATTCTCACACGCGTGTGGCTAAAAAACTTGGAAAATTTAATAAAACTTACTGCTTTTGTAGCAAAATTTATCATCACAAAACAGCCTACTGCCTATAAACTACCAAAAATGTAAAATATATTGCTACTTAACGATTAAGGGCATTTTCATAATCCTTGTCCCAACCCTAAAAGCGTACCCATGGCAACGTGCCACAAAAAACTATACAATACAAGTTGTGTAAAAGAATTCGGCTACTACCATAGGTTTTCGAAAATTACAAGTTATTTTCTATATTTCACTTTCGTCAACTTACAATCAACACCGTTACTGCTCTATCGAAAAAGTAATCCAATGATACTTTTTACACCGAACACATTTTTATAAAGCGATTACCTGACCAAATTGCAATAAATTGTAAAGTTGCATAGAGAACTTTTGTGTTTGAAAAAACTTGGATTATAGGATTGGTAAAAATGTGTTATAGATTTTAAAGTAAAATTTGGTTATACAGGTCTCAAGTTCAGTTTCTATTTTAAAATGAAGAGTGCATCGGTTTATACACTGCTGTTTTGCTAGAGGCTTTATGTTACAATAGAGTCCCTATGCAGACATCACTTTAGTCTCATCTTGTAATAAGTAGGCAATTTTATAGCTGAAAAACAATACTATTCTACAGAGTGCTACACAACTGTTGCTAGCTGCATGAATTTTGGTACAAGTATGTAATAAGGTTTCACTTTGTGTAGAGCATGTTTTAAAATTGTTGCAATACTGTTTGATCTACTAAAACTAGCCGATGAATCTAAACTATACCTAGTTTAAACTATACATTAAGTGATGCACTGGTAATTGTGCTGATGGTTTTTTCTACGTTGCAAGTAGCTGCTCCTCATACTCACATTCATTATTCTTCAACCAAATATGTGTGTTAGTTCATTAATTAATTTCCATGCTGCTGTTTTAATCTGTTTGCAATTTTAGTCAGCTGGTAGAATACACTTGTAGTAGCTGCTACACTCACGAAAATTCTTGAAACATTTGTAATAGCTACAATGGCTCGAGTAAGATACGGCCTATGACAATTGAATACTAAAGTGCAACAAAGGTCTCAACTATATTTTCTGTATATTAAAAATCTTTAGCTGCTCAGATCGATCTCACTGTTAAATACTAAAATTGGACCAGCTGGGTGAAATGAAACAATGTGCTACCTTTTTTTTGTAGAGTGTGTGGTTGGATTTCCTACAAATCCCCGGTTCAAATGCTATGTTGATGAAATAGAACCATGCAGATATGAAAAAGGCCCGTATGATAAGCCTGCAACAGAAACGGAGGAAGGAGTTATATATGTAACTCCTGAGGAAATGCGTCTACTCTACTTGAAAAACTTCAGCTGAAGCTGCTTTGTCTTTCAGCTTTTTTATTTGAAGACTGGGTTTATCTAAAGTACCTGGTGGTAGCTAATCCTGCAACGAATACCTGTCATTAAATACCTATATGCCTAAACGCCTATATACCTATAAGCCTAAACACCCATTTATCAAAATATTTATTTCCTTTAATCCTACAAAGCATACTTACTACTAAATTTATATGTAAATTATCTTGGATGCATACAAACATTAGATATACTTTGTTGACTACTTATACCAAATAAGATTATAAGTATCCATACCAAACACTATTAAACCTTTTGGAAATGTTTGCTGTGAGTAAATTTTCTAGTTTACGTTCTATTTAAAAATTTTCAATTTCTTAGCTTAGAAATAAATAAAACTTGTGCAACAAACCTTGTAAAACTTGATAACCAATATTTTTTGGATCTGCAGTATGTTCAGCAATGTGGCAAGTTTTTGTCATTACAGGCGCTTTTGTTTTTAAAATTTTCAGTAGCAGGACGCAGGACAACAAATTTTTTATTTGGCTGAATTTTGGCCTTTTCACTATCTGAAAACTGAACGATTCCTCATAATAATCAGATCAAAATCTATAAAATTATTTGAATAAAATGTTGTTTCTTTATGAGCAACTGCTACTCAAAGTATATAGCAAAAATGACAACCATAGTTTCTCTTTCCTTCCTCAAAAGTAATTTAAACTTTTTTATTCTGTTTGTTATCAGCAGTATGAATCTGCTGATAGCTAAAGTGCTTTGCTGCAATTTGCTCTAACGTTGTCTTCTCATACATTTAGTTTAAATTAATGCCACATTTGACCACTGGTGCTCATGCTAAACTGATAGCAATTGTGTTAGTCTTTTGCCAACACTCTGTGAAGTGCAGATGTAACGAAAATATATGATAGCAATTATTCTAATTCAAGGACTTTCAACGCTTGCTTTCCAGCGCAATTCTAAGAGCGTTTAAACTATATTAAACTTAGCTAACTGTGGTGGCAAGGAGTTGAGTGAAAAAAACTCAGATTATTGAGATAAAACAGGTTGAGCAAGTGGTGAGACCAATCCGGTAGGTCTTCTACTAGCATGACCTTATTTTTAATTATTACGAAAAAGGTCAGTAAAGTTAGAACACTTCTTCACTTCTGCAGAAGTGAAGTGTAGTTCTGCAGACCAGTATTGGAATTGATAGAAGGTATAGAGGACTTGAAGGCTTACGTTATTTTCTGGTTTGGGGCTTCTCAATGAGGGGTGTGAACCAGATATGATAGCTTTAAGGTATGATATCAACAAGATATGACCTCTCACACATAGACACCATATGCATACAACATCTCGCATACGACACGACCTCTAAGGGGTGAAATATTTTGTTCATGGGAATGAAGCAATCAATTTTCATCTATCTTATACATAAAAAATAGATTCTGTAGCGCCATTAATCCTGAAAATGATCTACACATTTTACTCACACCTAAGGAGCCTTGTTTCGATCAAACAGACCAGAGAAGAAGTAAGAAAAAAGTCAAAGGTCATAAAGTAAGATGTTATTTTATATGACATTTTGTTCTTATGCAAAAACATTTGACTTTTTAGAATCATCTTCCAATAACATATTGCTTTTGTGTATTTTAAATATGTTGTTATTTATTCATGCCTTTAAGCCATTTTTGCTCCATCCAAAACAAGAGGCTGCTAGAATGTTCTGTTAGTCTAAGAAGGCTCAGAGTTGGAAACGAGTAGGTAAAGGTAAATTTTATTTCATTTCTTTATCCACACATATATTATAACATTTATACGATTGACAGTATTGAAATAATTGTGCTCACCCACTTGATTATGAATAGATTTTTCCATTGTGCAAATTTTTCATGGAAAACTGCAAAAAACTGTTTGATCTCTTATGAGTGAGTGCCATCTCAAGGTAGTAAACAGAGAGCGTGCCTGCTTTGTAGGAAGACCTCTTGAAATTATTAAAAACAATTCCCTGATTCAGCAGATGGTCAGGATTACTACTAATTACATTAAAAATATTTGCATAAACACAAAAAATGAAACTGCTCAATAGTGGAAATCTATCTCCATGGCGCATGTCGGAGTAAATGACTCTTGATGCACTACGTTGAATCTGCTTTAGCCTTTCTTTACATGTAAATGATAAAGTTGTGTGCCAAGCAAGTGCACCATCTAGTGCACCTGCTTAATACACAACATAGTGCATTTAGCGTAGTGCATCATGAGTCAATTACCCCAACATGCACCATGGAGATAGATTTCCACTGTTGAAAAGTTTTATTTTTGGTACTTATGCAAATATTGTTGAAAGCATTAATAGTAATCCTGACTATCGGCTGAATCAGACAATTGTTGTTAATAATTTCAGGAGGTGCGGTCTTCCTACAAAGCGAGTCCGCGCTCTGTTTACCACCTTGAGATGGCACACACTCGAAAGAGATCCATCCGGTGCACCTGGTTGGCTTAGTGAAGCACTGATCTAGTCTAAAGATCTACTATGATTTTCCAGTTGGTAAAAACCAAAGAAGAATGTATTTATTGAATCAAAGTTTTTGTTCCTTGAACGGCTAAGCTACAATTCAAATGCAGTCACGAGCAAAGGTATGGAGCTCCTACTTTTGATGCTTCTAAATTCAATTTTTGGCATGATTGTCCTTCACATTTAGCTTCATGCCTATTTCTATTGAAACATTATTGTCACTTTTTGTCTCACCTCCCCTAGCGGCCGCTAACTGATTTTACAAGGTGATAACATTAGGCTGCAGTTCTCTTTAAGCTGCATGGGTTGTAGAATTTCTTTAGCCTAGCTTAGAAATTGCTTTGTAGGTAAAAACTTTCCTAACAGCATTACTGCTACTTAAATGATTCAGGGGAAACCTTAACATTCAGAAGGCAACATTTGGTTTTATGAGCTTTGCCAATTGCTGCTGTCAATGAGTATCAGTGTGGGAGGCACTAATGTTATAAAAGCTGCTGTTAAATTTAACATAATTCTTGAATTTTCTTATAACCGAAAACTGGGATAAGGAGATTTGTCTTGTCCATTTGCCTTTGACATTATCAATGATGCAATGTAGATCTACTTTTTCATCGTGTTTAAATTTTAAAGCTCCATGAAGCATAGATCATTAATCAACGGTGCAATGCAAGCTCATAAGCAAGCAAGCTGGTGACTCTCTTTAGACCCACTGCTAAAAAAAATTATTTTCTTGCAAAGTATGTTCAGCAGTGCAGATTCTGGCATCTTCTCAAAAAAGCTTGTTTAGTAGTAATGGTAATTTATGGTCGGGAAGAAATGGAGAAAGCTTTGTTCATCACCAAATTGTAGTCTCACCAAACAATATATGTTTCAATCAGATTATTAGTCAATGATACGCGTAACTTTTTAGTTGTTTCTGAATCAACACCATTTTTCTGGATCCTTAGAGTACATGTAGAATATCTAACAGTTGAAAAGTAGAAAGTAAATGCATGGTGTCATTTTATTGAACTATTAGATAGTTGTATGTATATCCTGTTTAGAAATACTCTTGAAATAGTTAAAAAACTATCAACTCAACCAAATAATCAGCGCTGAGAAAGTATAGCATATATATACTTGAGAAACCTACAAAATAATTGTTAATCTAAATGTGAGTGGTTAAGTGAAAGTATGATAAATGATGAGGTGTTTAAGATTTAAAATAGTAGTCCAGTTTCAATTAGTCACAGGAATGCTTCACAATTTTCTCAGACTACCTGCTACATTAAGTTATGCATGTTGGCGTTTAAATAGTGTTGACAAGTCTGGTTTTTTAATTATGTAATATTTTTCTAAAAGACACAAGTTGCACCTTTTGCTAAAGTTACTGCAGAGTTTAGTCTTTTTTTATGGTAATCTAGTCTAGTTTGAAGTCAAGATACCTGTCTTTCAATGTCCACATATGTTTGCTTAGTACTGTAGTAATTCTTTTTGACCTTTTGTTCATAATGATCTTATGGTTGCGGTATTTTGTTTTTAAGTCATTTTCACAAATTCCTGCATAGGTTTCAGAAGTGCTGTTGTCTAGTCGTGTCACTCGTGCTCTGAATACTATGCTTTTTTAAAAACATTTTTGGTTAAGTGAACAGCCTGATTTGGTTCTACACATACATTTTTAATATTAGTTGTTGATGGCTTTGAACGTAGTCTTTTGTTACGATGTTTTATTTTGATTTTGGTATTAGGCACAAAGAAATAGCACAATTTAAGGGTATTTTTTATTAATAGTTTCTGTAGGGGTTTTTTTTTTAAAGCACTTGTTGATCAAAGTCAAAAATATTTTCCTGTGTCAGTTTTTACATTTGAGGTAAATATTAGGTTATACCAAATTATGATCTGTTGTCTAGTTTGTCATTTTACTTTGTCAGCTGGAATTGAATTTTGTAAAAAAAAACTGTAGTTTGATCTTTTCATTGCTTTCCGGTCCCTTCTTGCATCACAAAAAACTTACCTCTAAACTTAAATAAATGGCTGAACAGGATATCTTCTGACCAACAGGTTTTTGACAAGGCGAAACAACTATACCAGACAACACTGACAAACAGTGGATACAACCTCATACTTACATGCAACTTCTATTTGTTGCATAGATTTTTACAAAATATTATAATTACTAAAAATTGGAAATAGTATATAAATAAATAACAAACAGCGAGTTAACAGAAAGCAGTTATTAGGTAGGGTTATCATTAGAATATCTTAATCAAAAAATAATAAATATTATAAGTGTGGTAGACATGATTATTGAGTCAACCTCCATACATGTCAATGTTCAGGTGTGAACAGTGCAAGCTCACAGAGTGGTTATATTGAAACTGAACTGATCTACAGTGCTGGAACACAATAACGATTGTTGTTACCTTGTTCACTTATAATTTTATCTGCAAGTCAGCATAGAAACGTATCATCAGAAAATTTTATCACTTTAGCACATATATTTAAATGCATAACACAGGTTAGACCAAATAGATTTTCTTCTCCAAAAATATCCAAAGTTGTTTCTCCTCCAAAAATATCTACTTTCAATGAACTATCTTTTTAAATAGTTGTTTTTCCAAAGAGAAAATACAACCTCTACTAAAAAATGTTTTAGGTTTTCATTTAAAAACTATTATATTATCACTGCTGGTAACTGAATATGCTGACCCCTGAAGAATTATATCTCGTATTATCAATATCAAGATTTCTAGGCTTTTACTAGTATTGTATAGATGTCCGCTTACCACATGCATTCATATTTTTGATGTTATTTTCATTTTTAAGTTCAAAACACTTCAGTAAAAAAATGATCTGCATTCATTATAGAGCACACTCAGATCAAATCTACTTTTAAATATTTTATTATGAAAAAGGTGAGTCGCAGAATAAATCAATGAAACCTCAAAATCATACAACAACTCATATTGATACTTTGATCGTAATTAGTCACTTAGTTTGTGCTAGGTTAGGAAGTGTGATATGTAGGGTATGTAGGAGTAATCTAACCAACTTAAGATAGGAAAAGGTTGAATAGCATTGTGTGTAAATCTATCTACATATCACTCAAGGCTTTTTAACATTATTATGTTTTATGCTTATTTATCAAAAGCTGACTCACTTATGTTGCAACTATAACGCGTTTCAACAGAAAAATGCCAAATTTAATTTCACAAGAGTTTGTACTGATAATTCTTTAAAGTGAAAGTAAACACATAATTTTAACATTATTTTATATGATTGGTAATGCATGATACTATGTTAGTGGAATGGGAAAACAAAATTTTAGCAGATATTTCTACTAGTTTAGCAAGTTTAATATTGAAAATATAGTTTGGTGCATTTATGTCGGACAATCACTGATTCTTAATACAGCCGTTTCTGGTGACGATTTCTTTACTTTTGTGTTAGTAATTCAACTCATTTTATTTTCTTTTAACCACATTCAGTTAATTACAATGGCTAGTTGTCTCTTTGCTAGTGGTAAATCTGACTCTAGAAGTCATAGCATAACCTTTTTAGTGTGCATGACACTCAGTCGCCAAATTTATCAAAACTATGACTGTCTAAGGCAAAGCGTGCCGACTTAACTTTTTGCAGACTACTTGCTAGTGCAGTCATGTGCATTAGGCACTTCCATTAAATCCAGCTTTATTCGGAGCAATTTGGGACAACTAACAGATTAGGAGTCAAAAAGGGAGAGGTTGCATTTCCTAATGGTGTTGTACCATACAGCAAGAGAGCATCGTCAAACAGGAAAACCTCAACCGTAAGTAATTTATAAAGAATTTAAAATAAATATTAATAACAAATATAGTTATTATATAATATAAATTAATAAATATAATAAGTCAAAATATGTAGTACTGTACATTAGTACAAAGAAATGATTTGATATGACTGGGTGACAATGAGACTCAGGCTGAGTTGCATAGGATATGTTTGATGTTAACTTGATTCACTTGAATTAACTTGGTAAACTGAGTAAAAGTTAGCAAGGGAATTTAAATTTTCTGTTTGGTTTGAATTGTCAGAAATGCTCTAATTGTTCATAAAATATATGACTAATACTATCATAAAATTAGGATTGCATTATTATTGTTATATTCATGTTACCATTACTAATATAGGCGTTACAGATCGCTTGAAGCAATTAGCCCACATGAATATATTTGTAGTATTTGCGTTGTTTTGTAACGTTGTTTCATCAAAAGAAAATCTAATTTTTACACTCTAATTACATAATAATAAATCGCAGAATTAAATTAGGCCTCAGTTTGTTATTGATTGTGCTGTCATTTATCTTTTCCTCTATAATTTAAGCAATCTTCCCATGCAAGTATACAAACCATGTCGCTGATAGTCACAGCAGTTTTCCAGGACACAACAAGTTCATCCAGTGCTCTCATGAACCAATTGATCTGTGAGTGGTGAAAAAATATATTATTTATTCCCAATGTTGGCATGAAAGCTGTATGTTGAATCTAATAATATATTCAGAAATATCAAAGCACAGGGAGATGTGCGATATAATATTTTATATATCACTTAGAATGCCTTTGGTTTGTGATATAAGAATTGTAGTCATTTGTTGCATAATAGTAAACAGAAATTGTACAAATGGTAAGTATTCTGCAGATAGTTGACATTTGAATAAACAAAAACTTTGCAGATTTATAACATCTTGAAAAATAACAACGAATAATTTGATATGTTTACAGAGAAATGGAAAGAAAGGTGAAATGGTTAATTCCAGGAAGTGGAGGGCACAAAGTCCTTTGTGATACATTAGGGCAAGCGAGACTGCTAAACACATTGCGTCTGTTGAGCCATGGTCAACACCCGGGTGCTTTAGAAAACTTCCACAGCCTCATAGTAAGTTATGCACCAAAGCAAATAGACTTTGATCCCCCAGGATATTTTACAAGAATTAAACTAGCAGTGATAGATCACAACACGAATGTGGGAAGAGAAGTTCTGTCCGATAAGCTGTATCTACGATAAAATTATACATGGATTATTCTACTATTAGCAAGGACACAACTTTTACAGCTTGTTCAACATTAAAGATAAATTCATGCAGAGATTGTAATAACACGATTGAAAACTGGCTTTAAATTTTAATTATTATAAAACTATTTATTAAAGACAGCGATGGGGAACTGAAGATGACAGTCTATTACTCTAAAGAAGCTAAAGGCTTTCGCACAAGAAATGTATATTCTGAAAAAAGATTTGAATTTCGAAGAGAGCTTTTGAAGATTATCTGTAAGAAATATATTGGATCAACTCCAAAAGTACATGCAGTAAGTCATACCTAAACTGTAATGTAATAAAAGCACATTTTTGCGTCAAGATGTTGGTTCAATTAATCACTATCAAGCAGTCTGCTGAATAATGCATGAACATACAGTCAACATGCAGTCTTAAATTACCCTAACACTGTACTGTGCAACATTCTGAAATTACTATGATGGTGTAATATACAAATATTTGAATTGCAGGCCAGAGCAGCTCCAATTTCAAAAAACTCTTTAAAAACCAGATGGTAACACAGCGAAAGAAATGCATAGGTCAAAATTTACATAAAAGTTAAACTCAATTCCTAGTTTTATGTGAAATATTTTTTAATAAAATTAATATAACAGGCTAATCAAATTATAAATATTATGCAGCTCTTTGTAAAACACAATTTAGATTTATGTAACATAAGCTGTTAAATGTGATGTTTTTATGTCATGGCACAAGTCAAATGGTTGAAATATAATTAATTCTTAAACCATACATAATTCACTTATTCACTGTACAAGTCATAAAGATTAGCTAAGTAACGCTGCTGACAGATTTAGTTAAAAGATTTATAAAAACCATATTTTGCTCAACTCAAAACTGAACTTACATTAATTTCCTTTATCGATATTAAAAAAACTCCACTTCATCTGCGTCATTCTGATCTTCATCTTCTGATTCCACATTTTTGAAGCCTACATAACTCCCATTTATATCAGGCCACATTGTGCGTATATAAGCAATAACGCATGAAGGAATACCTTTCCGGTTTCTTCTTTCGAGGTACCCGTAGATGAAATCTATATAGTTTCTATAAGCATGGTGTCCATAGTTTAAATTACCCATGTTAGTAAACAGAAGAGCATTTTTCTGAAGCCAAATTACCTTTGATGCTTAAACCTTGGGAGTTGTATCACAACTTATTAGTTAACAAATTAAACTGCAAGATGCAGCTATTTATACCGGGAATATACTGATCATCCTGAAAGTTTGTATTAGCCAAATTGTTGGTGTAACAACATGCTTTTACAATAGCTGTCAGCAAATCAGAACAATTGCCACACTTGAAAAAATTATCTGGAGTTGGTAAGACGTCAGTGGAGGTAGTTGTAGGCAAAGCAATTGTAGTTGGAGCATTGGTAGTAATATTAGTGCTCGTGGTCGTTGCTATACTAATTGTTGTTCAACATGACGATGATGAATCTGATGTCTGTTTCGCTTGAGCTCATTGAATAGTTCACCACTGATATATTTATATCTTTGCATATCTTCAACTTTGTCAGCAATTAGGTAGCTTCTATAAGGAGTGGTGGTTTTAGCTGTGAGTCTTTTAACCATTGTATTGTGAGCGTAATAGAACAATGAGAGAAATAAATTTGAGTTGAAATATTTTAGCGATACGTGTATTAGTAATGACGATCAAAGACGTGTTCTAAATGTGCACTTGTTTCCGGATTGTCACAATTTCGGGAGACATGTGATGTCCCTCACATTAGATCACGATTCAAGTCAAACGCTACAAGTGTCGTAATTGGATGATTGATTAAGAATCAGTGTTCCCAGTGGTGAGTCCGCTTCACACTCATTTTCGCAATGGTGTTATTTATCTAATTTTTGCAAAATATGCAATTGAAAAAAGACTCTGTACTCAGTTATATGTAAATGCACGGGCACTTTTATTTTTTAAATATTATTCTGAGTATTTATCTGTTGTAAGAAATAATTTATATTTTGCTAAACGCAGTAAACTACACAAAACAAATAGGGTAAAAGCTGGCCTTCATCAGTAAATTGTGTTTACTTTCCCTTTAAATTTTGTAACAACTATTGCAAATTCATGATCATATATATTCAGTTATAAATACACAGAATATTTACATTAGTGTTGCAAATGTACATTATGCTTTTTGATTTTTATTATCTAAAATTCAAGCAAAATTTCAAATTATGTGAGTCATACACATCACTAGTAACAAAAATAGTGAGCTGAGATTGGTAGTTTCTATCACCAGATTGTCTTTTAAGAAGTGCCTAAATAGTAGTCTTCAATTTTTGACTGATAGTCCATGAATTCGGCCAGTAGCCTGTTGGCAACCATGGTTTCGACCATTATCTTTTTAACTTGACCTCCATTTACTGCCTGATGCAGTGCGCTGGTCAGTGGTCAGATAAGAAATGTTCAGAACTGATTCTGTGGTTTGTAGAAATCAGCCTTATTTGGAAATAGCCTTTAGCATTTTAGCACATGACTCGTTTGTGAGATAAAATCTAAAGCAAGCTTGGGTATTAAAAAATAAGAACACCTATTATTAGGAATTTAGTCATATGATAGCATATACACACAGAAAATATTTATGAAGTTTATAAGCTCACACCTATAAAATTGGCAATCTGCAAGTAATCCAGTTTCTTTGTTAACTCTGCCAAAATGTTGCGTATTCTTTAACCATACTATAGGGCTGTTTTATAAAAAAATGTCATGTATCGTTTGATTGGTTCATTTATTGCATTCATTTTATTGGTTTTCAAACTATTTGTAAATGGGTGCGTGTGTCAAAGTTTGTCTTCTGCAATTATGCATGCAATGGTAGTGCAACATTTGCATTTATTATGGACACCCACATTTGAAACAAAGTTGTACAGATGCATATTAATTATGACACGTTACTGAATTGTATGAAAAAAGTAATGCTTAGTTATTTGCTTGATATGGGATCAATATTTGAATGCAGCTGTGATGTGTGTAGCAAATATGTAGCCCCACAATAGATAGCCCAACACGTTGGGAATGGTGCCAGTTCCAACACTTGACACATTCCGTCCCTTTCTCTTCATATCTTTTTTATGTCAATCTGCACTCGCAGTAAACCAAAAAGTCCAGAAATAAACTCAAATTATGCAGATTTATTCAAAAAATGTGATGTGGTGGGCATTGCTTTTATTGATAAATTCTTCAGTAAAAGACACATTCATTCATCAACTGATGCATAAGCTTTTTTTACCTCTGTTGTCACATTTTCTGAGCAAACGCTCCTTCTTTCTTCTAAAAACTTACGGAACCTTGCAAACTCTCCGTTCTTCAGACAATTGAATAAAGGTCTGTGCATCAGTTTTTGGTCAAATTTTGCCTGTAGAGTGCAGGCCTGACCTTTTAATAAAACTCATGATGAACATGAGGTACATCTAGTTATCTATTTTCTACAGCTTCATTGTTTTTCGCTTTTATTAAACAATCTTATTTAAAATTGTTATAGATTTTTTGTCAGCCATCAATCTTTGAGATTACTTAAAGTTAGAATTATTATGTAAGTAAATATCCAGTAGGGTTAACGTTTGAGAATCTTAATCAATAAATAATAAATGTAATAAGTATGGTAGACATGATTAGCAGGTCAGTGTCCATACATGTCAATGTTCAGGTATGAACAGGACAAGCTCACAGAGGGGTTATATTGAAACCGAGCAGGTCAAAACTGCTGTAACACAGTAGCATTTGCTGTTACCTTCTTTACTTATGAACTTTATTTCCAAGTCAGCATACAAACATATCTTCATAAAATTTTATCACTTTAGTGCATCTAGTTGAATGCATTGCACTCGTTAGACAAAATATTGTTCTTGATGTTCCCATTGAGCACTAAAGTTTGTGTGTTTTTTTATGAGTAACTATAAAACTAGCATCTGCATTAGTTTTATTGTGTAAACCTAAGACATTTTCACTGCCAATCTATAAAGTACATCAAACTGACTTCTAAACTGTATTTTTTAAGCATAAATTAAATAAAAAGGTTTATTCCAAAAGCAAAAATCTTTAAAAAATATTGTTTTAAAAACTTTCTAAAAAACTTTTAGCGATGCAAAATTGAATGCTATAAACTACACCCACATGACCTTATACTTTGGTCAGGTTAAACCCAAATAGTCTCCTCACCAAAAAATCGATTGCAATTAGCCCGCAGTCATTGGCTTCATCTCGTCTTTGTACACTCTCTTATTGAAACTGCAAATGTGGTGCTAGAGTTTTGTGTGAAGCTACATGTAAAGCCAAAGTGTAAAGCGATAGGTCTGGAGAAAAATTTTTCACTAATATCTCGAGATTATGTTTATTGTAAATGGATTTAGTTAGCAAATGCACAAAGGCCTGTATGGTTGCATTTTTCTTGATTAAAATGCGCTACCGGCATGTTTGTCTCTTTATTGTGCTATAGAAGCAAAGTGTTGATCCCAGCCACATTTGTGACTGTTTCCCATAAATTTGTAGAAAAAAATACAAATCTAGGGTATGGTCTGGTTGCCAAGTCAGTGGCCTATCTCCTGTGAGCTGGTCAAGTTAAGGTTTAGAGTTAATTTTTACCAAAATTTGCTTTATGAATTTAGACAGAAAGACTCATTTTCAGCTTTTATTCACGTGTCAGTCTGTATTTTGGTAATGTGGTGTACAATTGTAGTATATGCCTTTGGACAATTGTGTAAAAGTACGTTTGGTATCTTGTTTGCACAAACACTTACCGATAATTTTTTTCGAAGCTTGACCATCAAGCCCAAAGGCAAGCGAATCGAATAACTGTTCAAATGTACTTGATCCATTGTTAATGCAAGCCAACCAATAATTTTCATTAGTATGCAGAATCTGTAAAAAAATTAGGACTTTCCATCACTTGACAATACATAGTCATGTCATACATAAAATAACCTTTAAGCAGATAATAATACATACACATTAAGGACTTTATAAAAATAACGAAAGCTGACCTGATGAATCTGGTACATCAAACAGGGGTGCACAATCTTTATCAATAATAGACTGAACACAAAAATTTCAGCTGAGCAACGGATCTTTGATGGCAGAAAATTCAAGCGTTGTAAAAATATTATGCATACAAATCGTTATCATAGAATGGTAGTAGTTACTACATATGAAAACCTGATTAATAGTCTGCTTTATCATTAGCAGCACATCATATGAACGTATTTATAAGTATTTGCCATATAAAATTCTCCTGGACCTTGCATGTTACATGGCACTTGAGTTTTTATATTAGATCATTGGATCCTGATGAGATTGACTGCAAACTACAAAACAGCATCTGTCAGACAAAAACTGGTTATCTGAATTTTCCATTAGGATTTTGTGGGTACCATTTGTTCTCACTGCAGGTGATAAATACAGCAAGCATTATAAATGTCTTGTTCAAGTGCAAAATAGGGAGATATAGGGAAGTAAAAATAAAATTGAACAGTTTATCACTCCAATTTCATGCTTTTACTTTAACAAGGACTGGCTCCATTGCCAGTTCTTCAGCTTCTTTGTGGATATTGACAATAAGTAATGATGCTTTGCCAAGAATGAGAAGTACTGCTGACACAAAATCTGCAGGAAAAATGGAAGAATGATTTGAAGTTATAACTGGCCATTAAGTCAATTTCATTGTTGGACCAGAAACCAGCTTGGTTGTAAGGCAGTAGTTAAACGTACTTGTAAGAGGAACTGATGTGATTCCAGCGAACCAATGTCAGTATTTAGGTGGCATTGTTCTCCTTCTTTTCAGACTTCCATCTCTGAGAGTGAGTTTACATGTACATGTATGTTGTTCACAACCACTTGTTAAAGGTCTCAAAATTAGGTCGGTTTTGATGTTGGCTCCAACACACCAAGGTTTCATTTCCTCTAATTTCTATAAGACAGTATTCGCCACACACACAGTCTCAAGTCCAACTTTTGAAGTCATTCGCAATTGCCATAATTTTTCCAATTAACTTTGCTGGTGTATTTTCATCTAAAAATCACTAAAGATGCATGGAAGAATAGTTTCTGTATCTGTGGACAACTTTGTGAGAGATGAGTGGACATGCGCTATCTTCTGTATCACCATCACAACCATCAAGACAGATCCGGGTGGTAATTGTCAGATTGCGTGGAATGAATAACTGCCTACCTTCATCAAGCCAGTGCCAAAGGAAAAATTGATGTGGAAAATCTTCACATGAACATGATGGCATTGAATTTTTTGGCATCGACTATACATTTTTCATGTGAGTTAAAGCAGAAAAGTTTCCTTGTTCTATCTGGCCTTATGATCACATGCTTTACAAAGTTATGTGATGTGTTGCGGAGAGCTGCTGGTATGCCTTTTGTGTATCATCTAGGAATTGAGCTGAAGTTTAAAATTCTATCTACATACCTAAAAATTGTAGCCGGAAACTTTCATTGCAGAGCAGTTCAACTGTAGCTAAAGATGCAAAGCTTTGACAAACTTTTTTGGGTCTGTAATACTGGACAAACAATATTATATCTGTACCTACCGTAAAAACGGTAATTGAACATCACATTGTGATTACAAAACTTATTGTTTGTGATGATCCTGCAAGCTTACGTATAAGTTTTTTCCTTAAGTGCCCTGGCTCCTTCAGCTATCTCAGATATCTCTGCTCGGTATATCGGTTCAATGAAATCGGTGGTGTTGATAGCTCTCAGTACTTGTTTGTGACAATAACATTTCACCCATCTCCGTTTTAAAAATAAAAACCAAATACAAATAAATGAATGTCAATCTAATATTTTTAATTCAAATCTATAATTTGTGATTCTCATTAAGTATTTTTTTGTTTAGTCATCTGATTCTGAATGACTTAGAACTGCAGGTAAATTTTTTTATAATTATGCCAATTTTAAAGATGTGATTTTGCCATTAAAGATATTCAAAGAAAATTACAATCAATATAATGCTCAGACACCAGCTACAATTTAATGTTATTTTGGTCTTTGTAGAACAGTCCTGTCGAGACATAGGAGTTTTAATGAGATTTTTTCTTGGAACGGTCAGATTCATGTGGTTGGTTCTATTATGACATATATAGTCAGTTTGTATGGAACGAGTCTGTGAGCGATAAATAGATCGTTTCTTCTTTAACCAATAATCAGCACAAAAACTTTATGTAGGTCGTATTAAATTATGTGGCTAGCAAACTCATTGTCTGCAATCTTGAAGATTCGCGTTGTTAGGGAATTCAGGGACTTACTGAACTGCAAACGCTGAATCGAAACATTGTATTGATGAAAACATGGCTTGAAGTTCCAGCAAAAAATACTTTGACTTTTCAGAGCATTGGGTAGTTAAGAATAAGGCAGACAGCTAATGTCATAAAGAACCTTGAAAAATAATAAAATTTACTGCTTTTTTAGCAAAATTTTTTATCACAAAACAGCCTACTGCCTATAAACTACCAAAAATGTAAAATTTATTGCTATTGAATTATTAAGCGCATTTTCATAATCCTTTTCTAAACCCTAAGAGCATACACATGGCAACGTGCAACAAAAAAACTCTAAAATACAAGTTGTGTAAGAAAACTTGGCTAAAACCATGGGTTTTCAAAAATCGCAAGTTATTTTCTATATTTCATTTTTGTCAGCATACCTTCAACACCATTACTGCTCTATTGAAAACATAATCCAATGAAATGTTGTACTCCGAACACATTTTTTATAAAGCGAATACCTGATCAAGTTGCGATAACTTGTAAAGTTGCATAGAGAACTTTTGTGTTTAAAAAAATATGGATTATAGGATTTGTAAAAATGTCTTATGGATTTTAAAGTAAAATTTGATTATACAGGTCTCAAGTTCAGTTTCTATTTTGAAAAAAAAGAGTACATTGGTTTATACACTGCTGTTCTGCTAGAACATTTTCAAGTTTATCTTTCAACTAGCTGCATTACCAGCCTACAGGGACAGATTTACGTGCAGCATAAGGTTTATTGAGAGTTGTATTTCATGCTGTAAAACAACTCCAAATATGCAGTCTACTGAAATTGTGGTCCTGAGCAGAGTATGCATGCACATATACATGTCAATGTTGAGGAGAACAATGGAAATCCGTGATGTGTCTTACAGCTGGATGCGTGTAAAATCTAGTAAATATTCCAGATTTATGCTTCTAGATTCATGCATCTGTTTATACCCGTCTATATTTGCAGTTACGAATCCGCACTTCTGCCGTTGAGCCCCCGCCTTGGCTGACCAGTCTTTAGTTGCTGAGCAATCGACAATCGAGTTCTTGCACTCGCCTCACAATTAATCGCTTCGCACTCGGGATCAATTGCCTTGCAATCAATCGGCCTGCACCCGCTTCGCGATCAATCGCCTTGCACTCTTCTCGCAATCAATCGCCTCGCACTTGTGATCAATTGCCTTGCAATCAATCAGCCCGCACCCGCTTTGCAATCAATTGCCTTGCACTCTCCTTGCAATCAATCGCCTTGCACTCACCTTGCAATCACCTCCTACTCGCCTCGCAATCAATCGCCTTACACTCAATCGCCTCGCTCTCGCCTCGCAATCAATCACCTTGCACTCGCAACCAATCGTCTCGCAACCAATCGCCTCGCACTCACCATCAATTGCCTAGCACTCACTCGCCTCGCACTCACCAACTCATTTATCCGGAAATCCACGCCTAGAGACTCTCGCTGTACTTGGGGCAAAAAAGGTCTCCCGCACATCCCCAAGTGACGCCACAGCCCCAAGCCTAGCTGTGCTACCCGGCGTTGCCCGGGTAGTTAAAAAAGTATTTGCCCAAAAAATTGATTTGTATTTAACATATAACAACATTTGCCATTTTAACTTTCAAACTACATATCATGAAAGAAGTGTTTTGTGTAGTTGAAATAAATTAAGGGTGAAAATAAAACTACTGTCAAGGTTTTAAAATTTTTTCAAACAACTACAACTTTCAAGCTTCATATCATGAAGAAAAGGTTTTGTGCAGGACAACTGATTTAAAAATGAATAAAATAACTGTAAAGGTTTTCAAACCAAAGTAAATTTAAATTTCATAACTTTCAGCGACCTATATCTTTTGATAACGTATATTGGAACCTCAGTTCTCGAACGTAATCAGTTCCAGAAGGTAGTTCGAAAACCAAGCTGTTCAAAATCTGAAAATATTTTTCTCAACAAAATAAAATAAATTAAATTTTAATCTGCTCCAAGGCGAGAAAACAACTTCGGTAAAGTATTTTTTCCACATTTTACACCATAAGCTGTACTTGTACCCGGGTAATAAAAAAGTCTTTGCACAGAAAATCTATTTGTTTTTAAAATATTTAACAGCATTTGCCATTCTAACATTCAAGCTACATAGGTAACATGAAAAAAACATGATATGTAACCTATCATGAGAAAAGTGTTTTGTGTAGTTAAAATAATTTGAGAGAAAATAAAAACAACTGTAAATTTTATCAAACTTTGTAAAACAGCAGTAACTTTTAAACTTCATATCATGAGGAAAAGGTTTTCTGCCAGCCTAATAAATTAAAAAAATAAAACAATTGTAAACGGAATTATATGTAAATTTCAAATAATTAGCAATAGCTAAATTAAATCGGTTTGGCAACAATTACAATAAAATTTGATACAGTTTGTGTCATCTTTTATTGTAATTGTTGCAAAACAATTACAATGAAAGATACAACAATTGTATCAAACAATTACTACAGTTTGTATTAATTGTAATGATACAATTAATACAAACTGAGAAAACAAAAATAAAATTTGTGAATATGTTGAATAAATAATAACAATTCTTGTATAGAAGTGTGTGTATAAAAAAGTTACTGTTCCACCAACAGCTATCCATCAAAACTCTGAATACGACGATACTGGTACGACGATATGTTATGTAAAAATAACATATTGTAATGTCTTTGTCTGATCGAAGGTGCGAGAATCTAGATGCTATTCCTACTTGAGATAATACAATTTTCCGCGTGAAAAGCAGTGACCTTAACAGCGATTTAGCAATTGAACTTTAAGAAAAGCCAGAAATAGAGCTTCACAAACACAGCATCGTGTTTCATAGAGTTAATAAAATTTAATCGTTAAATTCTAAAATCGAGAGAGTCTATTGTCAATATCGTTTTGCTGAGAACAAATTAGCCCTAATACTGCGAAGACAAAAAAGCATTGCACGTCATGAAGCTAAAAAAAAGTCATAGAGTTGTGATTATTACATCATTTTTGTGTGAAAACGGGAAACGCTGAATAGGTTGTGTATAGAGGTGCACTAACCAGAGATTCTCGTTAATGCGCCTTAGATACCTAGTAGCAGCTAATAGTCCGAAAAGTATGGTACTCTATAAAGCGAACAGACAGACAATGATTGCCGTTTATATAGTAGATAGAGCGTCTATGTAGACGTCACTTTAGACCGATCTTGTAATAATTAGGCAATCTATAGCTGAAGACAATACTATTACACAGAGTGCTACACAACTGTTGATAGCAGTAGAAATCTTGGTACAAGTATGGAATAAGGTTTCTCTTTGTGTAAAGCATATTTTAAAATTGATGAAATACTGTTTGAACTACTGAAACTAGCCAATGAAACTAAACTATACTTGATTTAAACTATACATTAAGTGATGCACTGGTAATTGTGCTGATAGTTGTTTGACCTTGCCAGTGGTTGCTTCTCATACTCACATTTATTAATCTTTAACTAAATATGTGTGTTAGCTCGTTAATTGATTTTCATAATGTTGTTTTACTCTGCTTGCAGTTTTTTAGTCAGCTGCTAGAATACACTTGTAGTAGCCGCTACACTCACGGAAATGCTTGAAACATTTGTAATAGCTACAATGGCTCGAGTAAGATACAGCCTATGACAATTGAATTTAAATACTAAAGTGCAACAAAAATCTCAACTATAGTTCCTGTATATTAAAAATCTTTAGCTGCTCAGATCGATCTCATTGGTTAAATATTGAAATTGGACCAGCTGGGTGAAATGAAACAGTGTGCTACCTTTATTTGTAGAGTATGTGATTGGATATCCTACAAATCCCTGGCTCAAGTGCTATGTTGATGAAATAGAACCATGCAGATATAAAAAAGCCCAGTATAATAAGCCTGCAACAGAAACGGAGGAGGAAGTTATATATGTAACTCCTGTGGAAATGCATTTACTCTACCTGCAAAACTTGGGCTGAGGCTGATTTGTCTTACAGCTTCTGTATTCTGACTAAGTTTGTCTAAAGTACCTGGTTGTAGCTAATCCTGCAATGAAAACCTGTTATTAAATAACTATATGCCTAAACACCTATATACCTATAGATCTAAATACCACTATATCAAAATAATTATTTACATAAGTCCTACAAAGCACACCTGGTACTAAATTCATATGTGAATTATCTTGGATACATACAAACATTAGATATACTTTGTTGACTACCTATACCAAATAAGATTATAAGTATCCATACCAAACACTATTAAACCTTTTGGAAATGTTTGCTGTGTGCAAATGTTTTAGTATATGTTCTATTTAAACATTTTCTATTTCTTGGCTTTGAAATAAATAAGGTAAAAATTTTTGCAACACACCTTGTAAAACTTGATAACCAATATTTCTTGGATGTGTAATATGTTCCGCAATATGGCAATTTTTTGTCATGACAGGCACGTTTTTGTTATTAGAATTTTCAGTAGTGGGACAGCAAAATTTTATTTCACTGAGTTTTGGCCTTGTCACTATCTAAAAACTGAACACTTCCACATAATTATCAGATCAAAATCTATAATATTATTTGATTGAAGTTTTGTTCCTTTATGAGTAAGTGCTGTTTAAGGTAGCAAAAATGACAACCATAGTTTCCCTCTCCTTCCTCAAAAATAATTTATACTCTATTTTTTTCTGTTTGTTATCAGCAGTATGAATCTGCTGCAAGCTAAAGGGGTTTGCTGCTACTTGCTCTAAAGTTGCTTTCTCATTCAGTAAGTTTAAATAAATGCCACCTTTGATAACTCGTGTTCATGCTGAACTGGAAGCAATCATGTTAGTATTTTGTCAACACTCTATGAAGTGCAGATGAGATGAAAAAATATGAAAGCAATTAACCTAAAGGAAGGAGTTTTAACGCCTGCTTATCAGCACAGTTATAAAAGAGCTTGAACTGTAATAAACTTAGCTAACTGTTGTAGCAAAGAGCTGAGAGAGAGAACTCGGATTATTGAGATAAAACAGATTGAGCAAGTGATGAGACCACTCCGGTAGGTGCTTTACTAGCATGACCTTATTTTCAATTTCCTGGGTAAAAGTGAGTGAATTTATAACACTTCTTTACTTTTGCAGAAGTGAAGTGTACTTCTGCAGACCGGTATTGGTTTTGATAGAACAGAATGTAAAGAGGATTTGAAGGAATATGTTGATTTCTGGTTTGGTGCTTCTCAATGGGGGTAGGGAACCAGATATGATAGCTGTTACACAGTAAGATATGACATCAGCCAGAAACTCCCTTTCGCACATAGACACCATATGCATATAACATCTTGCATATGACATGACCTCTAAGAGGTGCAAGATTTTGTTTGCGTGAATGAAGTAATCATATTACATCTTTCTTATACATAAAAAATAGATACTGTAATGCCATTAATCCTAAAAATGGTTTACACATTTTACGCACACTTAAGGAGCCTCGTTTTAATCAAACAGAGCAGAGAAGAATTAGGAAAAAAGTCAAAGGTCGTAAGGTAAAATGTTATTTTATACGGTACGTTGCTCTTGTGCGTAAACATTGGAAATTTTTAAAATCATTTTCCAATAACATATTGCTTTGGTATATTCTGAATATGTCGGTATTCTTTCATGTCTTTTAGCCTTTCTTGCTCCATTCAGAACAAGAGGCTGCTAGAATATTTTTATCAGCCTAAGAAGGTTCAGAGTTGAAAATGAGTGGGTAAAGCTAAAATTTATTTCATTTTTTTATCCACAGATATATTAAAACATTTATACAGTTGACAGTATTGGCATAATTGTGCTCGTTTACTTCATTATGTATAGAATTTGCCATTGTTCAAATCTTCATGGAAAACTAGAAAACAGTTTGATATCTTATGAGTGTGTGCCATATAAAGGTGGTGAACAGAGCATGTGCCTGTTTTGTAGGAAAAACTCAGGTAATTATTAAATACAGTTCTCTGATTCAGCAGATGGCCAGGACTACTACTAATGCCTTTAAAGAGATTTGAATAAACACCAAAAATAAAACTGTTCAATAGTGAAAATCTATCTCCATGGCACATGTCGGGATAAATTATTTTTGATGCACTATGTTGAATCCGCTCTAGCCTTTCTGTACATGCAAATGATATAATTGTGTACCAAGCAAATCCCCCATTTAGTGCACCTGCTTGGTACGCAAGGTAGTACATTTAACATAGTGCATCACGAGTCATTTACCCCAAAATGTGCCATGGAGATTCCCAATGTTGAAAAGTTTTATTTCTGATGTTTATGCAAATCTCTTTAAAGGCATTAGTAGTAACCTGAGCATCTGCTAAATCAGATAATTGTTGTTAATAATTTTAGGAGGTCTTTCTACAAAACAGGCACACTCTCTATTTACCGCCTTGAGATGGCAAACACTCGAAAGATATCTATCTGGTGCACGCAGTTGGCTTAGTGAAGCGCTGATCTAGTCTAAAGATCTGTTACGATTCGCCAGTTGGTAAAAGCCAAAGAAGAAATAACTTATTGCATCACAGTTTCTGTTCCTTAACCAGCTAAGCTACAAAGCAAATACAGTCATGAGCAAAATTATGGAGCTCCTACTTGTGATGCTCCTAAATTCAATTTTTGGCATGATTGTCCTTCACCTTTAGCTTTATGCCTATTTCTATTGAAGCATTATTGTCACTTTTTGTCTCACCTCCCCTAGCGTCCTCTAACTGATTTTACGAGGTGATAACATTAAGCTGCAGTTCTCTTTAGGCTGTTTGGGTTGTAGAATTTCTTTAGCCTAGCTTAGAAATTATTTTGTAGGTAGATACGTTTCTAACAGCAATACTGCTGCTTAAATGATTTAGAAGAAATCTTAACATTAAAAAAGCAAAATTTGATTTAATGAGCTTTGCCAAGCGCTGCTGTCATTGAGTATCAGTGTGGGAGGCACTAATGTTATAAAAGCTGCTGTTAAATTTAACATAATGCTTAAATTTTCTTATAATCGAAAACTGAGATAAGGAGATTGGTGTTGTTTAGCTGTCTGTGACATTATCGATGATGCAATGTAGATTTACATTTTCATCGTGTTTAAGTTTGAAAGCTCTGTGAAGCATAGATCATTTATCAACGGTACAATGCAAGCTGAGAAGTAAGCAAGATGATGGCTCTCTTTAAACCCACCCCTGAAAAAATTATCTTCTTGCAAAGCAGGTTCAGCAGTGCATATTCTGACATCTTCTCAAAAAGCCCTGTTTAGTAGTAATGGTAATTCATGATCGGGAAGAAATGGAGAAAGCTCTTTTCATCACTAAACTGCAGGCTCATCAAACAGTATCCGTTTCGATCAGAATTTTATCCACTGGTACAAGTAACTTTTTAACTGTTTCTGAATTCGGAAATATTTCTGAATCCTTAGGGTACATGTAGAATATCTAACAGTGGCAAAGTGGAAAGTAAAATTACGGTGCCATTTTATTGAACTATTACGTAGATAGTTGTATGTATATCTTGTCTAAAAATACTCTTGAAATTTCCAAAGAACTATAAACTCATTAACCAAATAATCAGCACTGAGAAAGTATAGCATATATATACTTGAAAAACCTACAAAATAATTGTTAATCTAAATGTGAGTGGTTAAGTAAAAGTATGATAAATGATGAGGTGTTTAAGATTTAAAATAGTAGTCTAGTTTCAATTAGTCACAGGTATGCTTCACTGTTTTCTCAGACTATCTGCTTCATTAAGTTATGCATGTTGCTGTTTAAATATTGTTGACATGTCAGGTTTTTTAATAATGTTATACTTTTCTGAAAGACACAAGTTGCACCTTTTGCTAAAGTTACTGAAAAATTTAGCCTTTTTTATAGTTCTCTAGTCTAGTTTAAAGTCAAGATACCTGTCTTTCAATGTACACATATGTTTACTGTAGTATTTCTTATTGAGCTTTAATTCTTAATGGTCTTATGGTTACGGTATTTCATTTTAAAGTCATCTTCGCAGTCATCTACATAGGTTTTAGAAGTGCTATTGTCTAGTCCTGTCACTTGTGCTTTGGATACTATGCTTTTTGAAAACATTTTTGATTAAGTGAACAGTCTGATTTGGTTCTACACATAAATTTTTGATAATAGTTGTTGATGGCTTTGAACGTAGTCTCTTTCTACGTTGTTTTATTTTTATTTTAATATTATGCATAAAGAAATAGTTCAATTTAAGGGTATTTTTGCTTAATAGTTGTGGGGGGGGAGGTTTCTTTTTTAAAGCATTTATTGATAAAAGTCAGAAATCATTTCCTTATGTTAGTTTTTATATTTGCAGTAAATAGTAGGTTATACAAAGTTTTGATTCGTTGTCTAGTTTGTCATTTTACTTTGTCAGCTGGAATTGCATTTTGTAAAAAGCATGTAGTTGTATCTTTTCAGTGCTTTCTGGTCCCCTATTGCATCACAAAAAACTTACCTCTAAACTTAAATAAAAGGCTGAACAGGCTACATTCTGACAAAAAGGCTTTTGAAAGGCAAAACAACTATACCTGACAGTAGTGACAAACAGTAGATACAACCACATACATGCAACTTCTGTTTGTTGCATAGATTTTTACAAAATATTATAATTACTAAAAATTTGAAATAGTATATAAGTAAATAACAAACAGCGAGTTAACAAAAAGAAATGATTAGGTAGGGTTATCATTAGAAAATCTTAATCAGAAAATAATAAATATTATAAGTGTGGTAGACATGATTATGGAGTCAACCTCCATACATGTCAATGTTCAGGTGTAAACAGTGCAAGCTCACAGAGTGGTTATATTGAAACTGAGCTGATCTACAGTGCTGTAACACAATAATGATTGCTGTTACCTTGTTCACTTATAAAGTTTATCTGCAAGTGAGCATAGAAACATATCGTCAGAAAATTTTATCACTTTAGCACATATATTTGAATGCATAACACTCGTTAGACAAAATAACTTTTCTTCTCCAAAAATGTCCAAAGTTGTTTCTCCTCTAAAACTATCAGCTCTCAAAGTACTATCCCTTTAAGTAGTTGTTTTCCAAAAATAAAATACAACTTCTAATAAAATATGTTTTATGTTTTTATTTGAAAACTATTATTTTATCACTGCTGGTAACTGAATATGCTGGCTCCTGATGAATTATATCTCGTATTATCGATATCAAGAATTTTAGGCTTGTACTAGTATTGTACAGATGCCTGCTTACCACATGCATTCATATTTTTTGTGTTATCTTCATTTTTAAGTTCAAACCACTTCAGTAAAAAATTGTCTGCAATCAGTATAGAGCACACTCACATCAAATATACTTTTAAATCCTTTATTATGAAAGATGTGAGACGCAGAACAAATTAATGACACCTCAAAATCATACAACAACTCATCGTGATACGTTGATCATAATTAGTCACTTAGTTTGGGCTAGGTTAGGAAGTGTGTTATGTAGGGTATGTAGGAGTAATATAACCAACGAAAATAAAAAAAAAGTTGAATAGCATTGTGTGTAAATCTATTCCCATATCACTCAAGGCTTTTTAACATCATTAAGTTTTATGTTGATTTATCATTATCAAAAGCTAACTCATTTATGTTGCAATAATAACGCGTATGAACAAAAAGATGCCAATTAGAATTTCACCAGAGTTTGTACTAAACTATATATATATATATATATATATATATATATATATATATATATATATATATATATATATATATATATATATATATATATATATATATATATAGTATATGTGGTTTACACTGTAAAGTAAAGTGCTCAATAATTGAGTCAATTAGAGCTGTGTATGAAGTTTATTAAAAACTACAGGTTAAAATCATTACTACTATTAGTTTCATGCAATCGTGTTGCAATCTTCAGGTAGAACGACTAAAATGTATAATGTACAAGCTATAAAATTACTTAATAAAGCTAAGGGCTTAATACTATTGTGGGATATATATATATTATAGTATACAGCAAATTATGTAGTCAAATTATGTTATTGAGCTAATTAGGTGTTTTCTGGCATGCCGGCATGTGGATATCAGCTCACTTCTAGTGTTAAGGCTGGCTAACTTCGGTTCGAATATGATGAAGTACTTTTCCCATAGACATAACTGGCAAGATTTTGTTGATGTGTTGTAAGATCGCGCTCTTTTGATGATCTTCCAGGTTATATTATAGTGAATGTTCTTGTCTTTTAAGTCCCATATGTATTTACTCAATTCTGTTTGTAGCCTTTTAGTAGGATATTTAAAGGATGTTTTGTGGTCGGCTAGTCTTGTTTTAAAAAGTTGTTTTGGGGAGGCCTACATACGTTTGTGTCTCTTGCCCATCGTGTTCTTCAGACTCTACGGTTGCCTGATATACTATGCAGCTTGAAAGGCATTCTCCATTTAAAGGGCAATTTTCCCGATTTTTGCAGTTGCATTTTCTGTCGACGTTGGTTGGTTGCGATAGTGCTTGTTTATTGTGCCTGCTAATTATGTGGTTGATGTTTGAAGTAATGCTATAACTTAGTTTTACGAAGTTTTTGTTGAAGATTTTGTTTAATTTGTGATCTGGTGGAAATTCACTCTCCAGGATCTGGAAAAATTGTTTACCGATCTTGGTGTTAACAGCTTTGTTGCATGGGGGTTGTACCATATTGTTTGGCGTTTCTTGTTTCTGTGTTGACTGGTTTCTTGGTTAGGGTTGTTGCTCTGGTATTTTAAAGAAAAGTTGTATTTACTGTTAGAAAGTGCATTTTGAAATGGGGCTTTTGTTTCCTCGAAGAGTTGCTTGTTTGACGAAATGTTGGTGAGTCTATTGTTGATGGATTCAGGTATGTTTCTTATGATTGATGGTAGATGATTTGAGTCTTTGTGTACATATGTGGTTGGGTTGTTAGGTTTACTATACGGTTTGAAGCTGTTGTTGTTAAGATTCAAAGTTACGTCTAAGAAGTTTACTACTTTCTTATTTGCTTCGATGGTGATATGTAAGCTGTGTTTACGGAAGATTTTACATAGCTCTTTTTTAGTGCACTCGATGTTTTGTGCAGTATCTTTTAGTAGTCCTAAACTATCGTCTCGATATAAGCTAAAGTTTTTGCCAAGCTTCTCAGTGATAAGGTGTAGCATAAAGATTCCAACAAGTTGGCAGCTTTCTGCTCCGTCATAAGAGCCCATTGTTATGTCATACAAGTTTGCAGTACATAATTTGACCACATAATTTGCTGTATACTAAAATATATATATATATATATATATCACACAATAGTATTAAGCCCTTAGCTTTATTAATTAATTTTATAGCTTGTAAATTATACATTTTAGTCATTCTACCTGAAGATTGCAACACGATTGCCTGAAACTAATAGTAGTAATGATTTTAACCTGTAGTTTTTAATAAACTTTATATATATATATATATATATATATCTCAAAGTATGAGAGTATGTGTGTCATTCCGGCTCTAACTATTAAAATATTGGAATAAAGAATCTGTACCGATAAAAATTCGATCTCAGACCCTACCATTCACCAGTCTGACACCCTACCCAATAAGCCACATAGAATGAGTTGTTAGCATGTGATATAAGTCGCAATATGAGAACACATACCCAACGGCTTTGCATACTATGCATGGTGATTGCATAAGTAAGTGATTGTCATTAGTTAGTTTACTAAAACTTTATATTAGCAATCTGCCAGGCTAATGGCAAGTAGCAGGCAACTATCATTACTTCTAATTTTTATGAGCTGATTTTAAACACTTGGGTAACGCCGAGTAGCACAGCTAGTAGTTCTTTAAATTTCATACCAAATATAACAATTTCATGACCATATGTATCCAGGTATAAATGCACAAAATATAAATCTAGTATAGCATATGTACATTTACTTTGTTATTATTATTAGAGATGCGCAATGATCGCGTTAATTAATCGATGAACGTGATCAATACAAATTCACAATTAACTGAGTTGAGCCAATTAATCTTCAAATAGAATGCAACCAATCATGATGTGGTTCTTTTGTATTGTTTAATGTACTGTAAAGGATTTTGCCGGTCTTTACTCAGGCATGATCTAGATAGTAATAAATGTTGCATAAATTGTAAGAGAAGTGAGTATGGTTTTTCGTTTGTTTTATTCCGAAGGAATTTAGTTGTGGAACTGTGACCTCTGCTCTCCTAGCAAGAGCGCTCTGATATACATGTACATATATCTTCCCCGGACCGTATAATGGAACCGGGTAGGAAATCGTATAAGAATAAATGATTAATAGAGTCCCTAAAACGTTGACTTAATTACGGCCAAACTAATAAAGTATTAGTGATAAGACACATAATAAAGACAGACAAAATATGTAAAATATATATAAGAGTAATTATATGCGAATATAAAAACATTAGAAATAAATTCGTGGCCAGACCTCCGCAAAAATATAACATTGACATAACGGGTTACTACCATTTAATTTATGACAAGCAACACTTTCTTACCAATTAAATACAACAAGAACTATTTGGCACTCAACTATGAAAGCGCTAAGTGAGTCACTAACGTAAAACTTGTTTATACAACGAAAAATGTGACGTTTCGATCTAGATGTAAGTGGCGAGTTGTTAGTAGTTTGAATATGTTTCTAGGTAATAGCAACAAAAGCGATTTCGGTATTATTTTATATCTTACAGTCTATTTTTTGTTTATATTTGAAAACTTTTTTAGGTAAATTATACATGTATTTTGATTTTTCAAAAAAAGCAGTCATATTTCAGCTTTAGAATAATAGTAATATTAGATTGACACTTTATTGGAACATGAAAGCAGAAAAATGTCCTCCGTACTAGCTGACGCATTTTCTGACGTTGTTGGAAGCATAAACAAGAAAGTGAAGTGCAATATATGCCAGAAAGAAGTTGTCTACCACCACAGCACATCATCATTAAGATATCATTAATCTGCTTCTCATCATACCGCTCAGAATTCATCACCAGCTGTCGCAGGCAATAACTGCTACTACTGACTACCGCCACTACTTGCCCCCTGTGAGCGGCTATTCTTTAAAGCTAGCAATATTGTATGTAGGAAGAGGGCATCCCTTCATTTGGATAATGCGAATAAACTGTGTTGCCTTAACTTTTGGCTAGCTTAATTATAGACTTTCATGGACTATTTTCATACTCATAATAATTATTACATTGTAACTTATGTACATTGTACATAACATGTACTCCTGCTAACAATAATTGTCCAAAATATAATTAATTTGTATGTAGCTGTATTTTTGCTTTTGATTATGCAAGTGTTTGCTCGATTAATTCTAAGATTGATCAAAGATTAACTGGTTCAGACCAGTTATTAATCGTGATTAATTTTTAAAATCGTTGTGCAGCTCTAATTATTATGATCTAAAATTCAAACAAAATTTTCAAGCACACGAGCTACAATGATGACCTGAGATTGTTAGTTTATGTCACTAGATTCTTTTCTAAGAAGTGTTTAAATAATAGTCTTTAATTTTGACTAAGTCTGTGATTTCGGACAGTAGCCAGTTGGTAACCTTAGTTTCGACCATTATCTTTTTAACTAAATCTCCATTTACTGCCTGATGCAGCACACTTGTCAGTGGACAGATCAGAAATGATCAGAACTGATTTTGTGAATTGTATAACTCAGTCTTGTCTGGAAACAGCCTTTAGCCTTTTAGCACACAACTTGTTTGTGAGAGGAAATCTAAGACAAACTTAGGTATTTAAAAATAATAGTTGTGCATTGAGATTAACTAAGGAATAACAAGAATGTAAATCAGTAAAAATATATCCAACAACTCTTACCAGGAATTTACTCGTATGATAGCATATCTACACATAAAATATCTACAAAATTTATAATCTCACATTCATAAAATTGGCAATACACAAGTTATTCAGGTTAATTATTATTGCTGCCAAAAAGTTGCGCATTCTTATACCACCTTAAAGGGCTATTGTATCAAAAAAATTTATTCATTTTCCGATTGGTTCGTTTAGCGCATTCATTGTATTGGTTTTCAGTTTGTTTGTAAATGGGTGCGTGTGCCAAAGGTTATCTTACACAATGCATGCGTTGGTAGTGCAACATTTGCATTTATTATGGATGCACCAATGAGTGAAATAAAAGTTGTACAGATGCACATTAATTATGACACATTACTGAATTTTATGAACAAAGTAATGCTTAAGTTATTTGCTCGATATTGGATCAGACTTAAAATGCAGCTGTGACGTGTGTAGAGAATATGTAGGCCCACGATAAATAGCCCCACACATTGGGATTGATGCCAGTCTCAAAACTTGAAACCTTTCACCCCTTTCTCTCTATCTCTCTGCCACGTCAATCTGCACTCGCAGTAAACCTAAAAGTCCAGAAAGAAATTCAAATTATGCAGATTTATGCAAAAAATGAGATGCGGTGAACATTGCGATGAAAATGCCATGAACATGCGGTGAACATTGCTTTTATTGATCAATTATTCAGTAAAAGACACATTTATTCAGAACCTGAGGCATAGGTTTTTTTACCTTGATTGTCGCATTATTTGAGCAAACACTCCTTTTTTCCTCTAAACAAATACGGAACCTCGTGAACTCTCCGTCCTGCAGACAATCGAATAAATATCTGCGCAACAGTTTTTGGTCAAAGGTCATCTGTCGAGTACATGCCTGACCTGTTGATAGAACTCATGATGACCATGAGACATAGCTAGCTATTTATTATTTACAGCCTCATTATTTTTCGCTGTGATTAAAAAATTGTATTTTAAATCGTTATCAATTTTTTGTCAGCCATTAATCCTTGGGATTACTCAAAATTAGAAATATATGTAAGTAAATACCAGGTAAGACAACCTTAGAAAATCTTAATCAGTAAATAATAAATGTAATAAGTGTGGTAGACATGATGAGCACGTCAGTGTTCGTACATTTCAATGTTCAGGTATGAACAGGACAAGCTCACAGAGGGGTTATATTGAAACTGAGCACGTCAAAACTGCTGTAACACGGTAGCATTTGCTGTTACCTTCTTTACTTATGAATTTTATTTGCAAGCCCGCATAGAAACATATCATTAAAAAATTCTATCACTTTAGTACGTCTAGTTGATTGCATAGCAATCACTGGACAAAATAGCTTTCTTGAAGTTCCCATTGAGCAATAAAGTGTATGCGTTTTTATGTGTAATTACAAAACTAGCATCTGCATTAGTTACCCCGTGTAAACTTAAGATATTTTTACTGCTAATCTATAAGGTACGTCAAGCTGATTTCAGAACTGTACTGTTTTAAGCATGAAATAATGAAAAGGTTTATTTCAAAAGTAAAAATCTTTTAAAAAAATTTATTTTTAAAAATTTCTAAAGTTTTTTTAGCAATGCAAAGGTGAATGCTATAAACTACATCTACATAACCTTATACCTTGGTCAGGTTAAACCCAAATAGTCTCTTCACCAAAAAAGCGATTGCAAATAGCCCACAGTCATTGACTCCATCTCGTCTTTGCACACTCTCTTATTGAAACTTCAAATGTGGTGCTAGAGTTTTATGTAAAACTACATGTAAAGCCAAAGTGTAAAGCAATAGGTCTGGAGAAGCAATGTTTAATAATATATCGAGATTATGTGTAACATAAATGGATTTAGTTAGCAAATGCACAGAGGCCTGTATGGTTGCGGTTTTTCGATTAAACAGCGCTAAAACATTTTTATCTCTATACTGTAATGTAGAAGCAAAGTGTTGATCTCAACAAAATTTGTGATTGTTTCCCATAAATTCATGAAAAAAATACAAATCCAAGGGATGATATGGTTGCCACGTCAGTGGCAAATTTCCTGTTAGTTGGTCAAGTTAAGGTTTAGAGTTAACTTTTACCGTAGTTTGCTTTATGAATTTAGGCAAAAAAATCATTTTCAGCATTAATTAACGCTTCAGTTTGTATTTTGGTAATGTGGTGTACAATCATGGCATACACCTTGAACAATTGCGTAGGAGTGCGTTTGGTATCTTGTTCGCGCAAACACTTACTGGCAGATTTTTTCGAAGCTTTATCACCAAGGCCAAAGGCAAGCAAATCGAATAGCCGTTCAAATGTACTTATGCAATGTTGATGCAAGCCAAATAATAATTCCCATTAGTATGCAGGACTCGTAAGGCAATTAGGACTCGCCATCACTTGACAATATATAGTCGTGTCATACATAAAAGAGCCATTACGCAGATAATAATATATGCACATCAGAGACTTAATAAAAATTAATAAAGCGGAGCTGTGGAATCTGGTACGTCAAACAGGAGTACAGAATCCTTACCAATAATAGACTGAACACAAAAATGTTCAGCTGAGCAAAGGACCCTGGATGCCAGAGAATTTAAGCATTGTAAAAAATATTACGCTTACAAATCGTTCTCATGTATTGGTTGTTGTTACTACATATGCAAAACCAGATTAATAGTCTGCTTCATCATTAGCAGCACATCATCTACAAATATTCAGAAGTAATCGCCATATCAAAACCTGGGCGTTAAATGTTACATGACACTTGAGTTTTTATTTTGGGCTATTGGATCCTGATGAGATTGACTGCATGCTATATATCATTTGTCAGTCAAACACTGGTTATCTGAATTCTTCTATTAGGCTTTTGTGGGTACCTTTTGTTCTCGCTGTTGGTGATTAATACAGCAAGCCTTATAAATGTATTGTTTAAGTAAAAAATAGGGAGATATAGAGAAGTAAAAGTAAAATTAAACGGTTTATCATCTTAATCTCATGATTTTACTTTAACAAAGATTGACTCCATTGCAAGTTCTTCAGCTGCTTTGTGGAAATTGGCAATAATTAATTATGCCTTCCCAAAAATGAGAAGTGTTGCTGAGACAAAATCTGCAAGAAAAAATGAAAACTGATTTAAAATTATAACTTGCCATTAAGCCAGTTTCAATGCGGGACCAGAAGCCTGCTTAGTTGCAAATCAGTAGTTCAACGCATTTGCAAGAGGAACTGATGTGATTCCAGCCAACCGACGTCAGTATTTAGAAGGCATTATTCTCCTCCTTTTCAAACTTCCATCTTTCAGAATAAGTTTATGTTGTTTACAACCACTTTTTAAAGGTTTCAAGATTAGGTAAGCTTTGATGTTAGCTCCAACACATACTGCAAAAGCTTCATTTCCTCAAATTTCTGTAAGACAATATTAGCCAAACACACAGGTTTTAGTCCTAATTTTGAAGTCATCCACTATTGCTCTGGTTTTCCCAAATAACTTTGTTGGCTAATTTTTATCTAAAAAAATAATTAAAGAGGCATGGTAGAATAACCTCTGTATCCGTGGACAGCTTTGTGAGAGATGGGTGGGTATGCACCATATTTTTTATTGTCATCACAACCATCAAGGCAGATCCGAGTGGTAATCATCAGATTGCGTGGAATGAATAACTCCATACCTTCATCAATCCAGTGCCAAAGAAAAAAATGACATGGGAAATCCTCACATGAGCATGATGGCATTGGATTTTTGGCGTCAACTACATATTTTTTATGTGGGTTAAAGCAGAAAAGTTTCCTTGTTCCCTCTAGCCTTTTGATCACATGCTCCACGAAGTTATGTAATGTGTTGTGGAGAGCTGCTGGTATGTCTTTTGCGTACCGTCTGGGAATTAAGCTGAAGTTTAAATTTCTATCTACATACCTATAAGCTTTGACAAACTTGTTTTATCTGTAATACTAAACAAACTATATTTTATCTGTACCCACCTGTTAATCCTGTAATTAAACATCACCTTGTGATTACAAAACTTATTAGTTGAGATAAGCTGCAAGTCTATGTATAAGTTTTTTTCCTTCAGTGCCCTGGCTTTTTCAGCTATATCAGCTATCTAATCCTGATATATCGGTTCAACGCCATCGGTGGTGCTGATAGCTCTCATTTCTTGTTTGTGGCAATAACATTTCACCCATCTCCAATTTAAAATTAAAAACCAGATACATGGACATCAATCTAATTATTTTTAATTCG
This sequence comes from Watersipora subatra, assembly GCF_963576615.1. Classification (NCBI taxonomy): domain Eukaryota; kingdom Metazoa; phylum Bryozoa; class Gymnolaemata; order Cheilostomatida; family Watersiporidae; genus Watersipora; species Watersipora subatra. Next base: position 54,260,396 of record NC_088715.1, on the reverse strand, counting down.
AAATCATAACTTTCGATTTTCTGCAAGTGTTTTATTTGTGTAGTCATCTGATTCTGAATAGGCTAAAGCTGCAGGTAAATTTTTCCATAATTATGCCGCTGTTAAAGATGTGATTGCACCGTTAAAGATATTCAAAGAAAACTAAGATCGATATAAGGCTAAGATACCAGCTACAATTTGATGTCATTTCTGTCTTTGTAGAACAATCCTGTCAAGACATAGGAGTGTGATAAGATTTTTTTCTTGGAACGGTCAGATTCAAGTGGCTGGTTCTATCATGACATACATAGTCGGCTTGTATGAAAAGAGTCTGTGAGCGATAAATATACCGTTTCATCCTTGGCCAATCACCAGCAAAAAAACTGTGTATAGGTCATAATAAATTTTGTGGCTAGTGAACTCGTTTTCTGTGATGTCAAAGGTTCTCATTGTTAAGGCATTCACTGACTTACTGAATCACGAGCGCTGAATCGAAAAGTTCTATTGAAGAAAACATGACTTGATGCTCCAGCAAAAAATACTCAGACTTTTTCTGAGCTTCGTGTGGACAATGATTAGGAAAGACAGCCTATGGTTAGAGCTGACAGGTGTCAACAGCGTTATGCTGCTAAGAAGGTCAGGAGAATAGAGGTAAGTCAATCTTTAGGTTTGAGTTTCTTACACTTAAGCATATACATATATATACATAAATATATACATATATTTATATAGATATATATATATAAATATATACAAATATATATAAATATATATATAAAAATATACAAATATATATATGTACATACTAGTTGAATGCCCGGAGTTGCCCAAGTAATAAAACGTTTTAAGCCAGAAAATTTATTCTTATTTAACATATAGGCTACAACATTTACCATTCTAACTTTTAAACTTCGTATCATGAAAAAAGTGTTTTTTGTGCAGTTCAAAAAGATTGAAAAAAAAACTTTGGAGATTTTTAAACTTTTTCATCAACTACAACTTTTAAATTTCATATCAAGAAAGAAGTGGTTTTTTAAATAAATTGGGAGAAAAAATAAAACGGTAAAGGTGTTTATATGTATATGTGAAATCATTTACAAGTAATAGCTAAATATAATCTGTCTTGCTATGATTACAATGAAAAATTATTTGATATACGATTATATGATTTCAGTTTGATTCAGTGTTGGCATCATAAGGCAAAAATATCGATGAGACATATAGAGTGGTATAGAAACCCATATTAATTATCTGATGTAATCACTGCCTGTTAAAAATCATCAAAATCATCATCATTAAAAAATAGTAACAGAACAATATGTTAACCTTAGTAACCATAGTTACCTACAACAAATTTAGTGCATTTTGTAGGTATGATCTACAGAAAAATGTAACATTAAAATGTATTACGTGCAGACTTCTTATCTTCAAGACAGACATGTAACATAAATGCTAAATCTAGCTTATATGGAAAAAATATCTAAAAGGCTGCAGAAGCATGAAATGTACAACGTGATACGCAAAGGCAAAATTAGTCATACCCCTACAGATCATTGGTATTTTAGACATATCTAGGGCTTACAAGAACAGAGTGGTGATCCCTAACAACCTGCGTATAAAACATAGTGCGGGCTACATATCCTAGGGTTAAAGATGACGAAGAACATTCAGATACGACACATACAGAGTTTGATTTTTCTGCATGTGACTGGCCAAGACTTGATTGAATGTTTTTAATGAAGACTTTTTCTTGAGATGAAAATATTTTGGCTTGTAAAGATTGTATAATGAAATGATAATGTTAAAGATAATGCAAAATATCATCTTAAAAGTTATCATGCAAAATATCAGTTGCATAATCATGAATAAAAAACGATTTGCAGAAAAGATTAAATACATCTTAGCCCTGTTGCCACCTGTGCCAAAATCTGGTCTGATAGATGGATTTATAAAATTTAATCAGAGCTGTATTGGCAGGTACTTTTGCATAGCTTGACTCAATTTCATCAGACCAAATATAAAGAGCTATTCAAAAAATCCTATGTCTACACTACTAAGTGAAAACAGATAAGTTCACACGACAAACTACCAAATAGGTGCAGGGAAGGGTTAATTAACCCTTTGCTAGACAGGTTTATTTTCATATTTGTATACCATGGGTAAATTGGTTTCAATGAAGTTGATGTTATATTTTGCATTCAATATTTTGGTCAAATAAAAAAAAACATTTGTTTTGTACTTTTATCAACAGATAAAATATCACCAATAAAAGGTTTTCTACTAATTTATACTAATAATGACTAAAAAAACGTTTACAGTTGGCTCACCATATATTCAAAAATATTCTTTCAAATCATGCAGTTTGCTAGCTTTTATCTAGCAATTAGTTTTTGTGTGGGTGGCAGATGAGAACTTAGCTGATCAAAATAAATGCCTGATGTACTAAGTTTACTTGACAACCTACTTTCCGTATTTCTGTATGTTTACACTGAATTTAGTGGAAACTATCAGAAAAAATTTAAATTATTTTATTGGAAACATTTGAGACACCTATTATAACAGTATATATGTAGTTAGATGTACAATTTTATTTGGACAATCATGAGCAAATACAAATTAAAATACATGGCAATAGAGCCGTCTAGCGCTCAACTTTGATAGCAATAGCTGATGTAATTACCGATTAAATACAGGCAGCCACACGGCTATGTTCATAATTTTAGACAAGACCAGGCACATCATTTTTTCTAAAAACTTCAACCACAATAAAGTTTTGTCGATCTTAATCTTGAAATGTCCTAGCAGTCGGATCAGCTTAAAAAACAAAAATGATAGAGTAATACCTATAGGCTCTGATTAATTCAACTAAAAGTTTGTGCAAGTATATTTCTATTAAAAACTTTAGATAGATGCTTTTCAAAGAGCTCCAAAATTTTACAACTTTCCCGTGAACTGTTGATGACTTCTAAAATTTCTAAATTTCAACAGGGAGAATTAGTTACTAATTTTTTTGCTAATATAACAGGAGTAAAAAATTGTAATTCTCTTAATTCTTTGATGTTTTAAAATATTCAAGAGTCACAAGCTAAACTATTAGACATGAAATCGATTTGGCTGACTTATGAAGATAGACAGAAAGTAATGAGTTGCTAATTTCCATACGCTTAATACTCGGCAAATAGATTTGAGTTTTACCATACTCAAGGAATAGGAAATCATAAATAAGAATAAAAACATACCAACTGCATCAAGCTTTACAGTATTGCAACTTACACTCGAGAAAATAAATAAATGTAACGTTTTTCTCTAACTAAACTAATCCGTGTGCTAACAGCCTCATGTTCTGCATTCCATTACTAAACAATGTTTGGTTGATTTAAGCTTGTAGGTTTGTGCAACTCTTCCGCCTTTTGCTGTCTTGCAGCTCTTCCATATTCTGGAGGTATATTGCTGAACTAGGTAGAAAACAAAAGAGTTTAGTTGTGCACACAAAATACTTTGTGTGCAGAACATGCATGTACACACTCACTGGACAAAAGCCTTTGTGCAATATGCATTTACATGTATGTAGGGAATTGTTTTACTCATTTCAAATCACAGATTGCTTGCATTCGCTTAACATATTCATTTTACCAAAGTTGGTATAAACATTACATTTGTTATAAAATATCATTTGATCAAAATTCAAGCAAATTTAATATACTACCTGCAATTTTGCAGTCAATTTA